>NC_080170.1:117721339-118081965 GCF_950295315.1 Erinaceus europaeus
TGGGGGCTGGGAGCTCGAACCTGGATTCTTGCTGGGTCCTTGCGCTTAGTACTATGTGCACTTAACTGGGTGCACCACCACCCGTGCCCTGCCCCTCTTTCTCTCTCTCTCTCTCTCTCTCTCTTTCTCTCTCTCTCTCTCTCTCATAAATAAGCCTTCAAAAAAGATGTAGCCATAGTGAAAATCATTAAGAAAATAAGAAATAAGTAAAGAGATGGAAAACAACTACATATGGTTTCACTCATATGTAGCGTCTAGAGAACTAAAACACATGAACTTGCAAAGAGAGAAAAAAAGAAAGAGAGAAATAAAGACAAAGAAAGGAAGGAAGGAAGGAAGGAAGGAAAGAAAAGAGAAGAGAAGAGAAGAAAAGAAAAGAAAAGAGAGGAGAAGAGAAGAAAAGAAAAGATAGATAAAAAAGTAAAACCCATCCAAGACTTTATGAGAACTATGATGATTATCTGTTATCTTTGGGACATAGGAGGATGAGGAATACAGAACCTTGGTGGTAAACTCGGTGTAGAATCATACTCTACAGTCATACAATTGTATAGCCTACCATCAATCATACATAAAAAAAACCTGTTGATGTCATAGGTAGAAAATGCACTTGAGGGAGTCAGGCAGTAGTGCAGCTGGTTAAGCGCATATGGTACAAAGCACAAGGGCTGGCATAAGGATCCCAGTTCAAGCCCCCAACTCCCCACCTGCAGGGGAGTCGCTTTCACAGGCGGTGAAGCAGGTCTGCAGATGTCTCTCTTTCTCTTCCCCTCTGTCTTCCCCTCCTCTCTGCATTTCTCTCTGTCCTATCTAACAACGACAACATCAGTAACAACAGCAATAATAACTACAACAGCAATAATAAACAACAAGGGCAACAAAAGGGAAAATACTAAAAAAAATTTAAAAAAAAAGAAAATGCACTTGAATAAAAAGAACTAGTTTGAATTTGAATGGAACTTTCTTTAAATCAGTTTCATTGATCTACCATTTGCCAAATTCGGGGAATCACAGTTTCACCTTTCTATATATGTATATTACTTTACCCACCACTAAGATTCCAGGGCTATCACACTATCACAATGACCAATCAACCCACTTTTCCCCTTTCCTCTTCTCTTTTGCTAACCACCATCTTGTTCAGAGTCTAATCGTTCTTTCGGTTGCCTGTTGCTAGTTTTTAGTTGTGACTATTTCTTTTTTTTATTTATTTAATAAAGGAGACATTAACAAAACCATAGGATAAGAGGGGTACAGTTCCACACAATTCCCGCCACCCAATCTCCATATCCAATCCCCTCCCCTGATAGCTTTCCCATTCCCTATCCCTCTGGGAGCATGGACCCAGGGTCGTTGTAGGTCGCAGAAGGTGGAAGGTCTGGCTTCTGTAATTGCTTCCCCGCTGAACATGGGCATTGAGAGGTCTGCCTCTCTTTCCCTAGTAGGATGGGTCTCTGGGGAAGTAGAGCTCCAGTACACACTGGTGGGTCATCTGTCCAGGGAAGTCTGGTCGGCATCTTGCTGGCATCAGGAACCTGGTGGCTGAAAAGAGAGTTAACATACAAAGCCAAACAAATTGTTGAACGACCATGGACCTAAAGACTGGAATAGTGCAGATGAGGTGTTGGGAGCTATTCTCTGCAGGCTCTTGTGTACCTCTGCTTTCAGGTATATATTTTTCCCCTAGCTTATGGGCACGTGTGAACATATGCTCTGTCTCAGGGGACCTGGACTATATCTAGGTTTGGGGACTTTATTGGGGAGTGGAACATCTGGAATGGAATTAGAGAATACTATGAAAAGAAAGGTCTCACCTGAGTGATGAAGCTGAAGGGTTGTCATTCCACTCCTGAAGTCTCTGGTCACTGTCTGAAATGAAGCATGTTGGGGTGGCACTCGTGTTGATTGGGTTGTGATCCGCGGATGCAATATTATTTGATTTGGATTGAGAGAAGCATGCAGCAAAGTGGGCCCCACCCTAAGGTTCCAAGACTGGGGGAAATATAGGCTCTATAGTGGAAATGTGAGGTTCCTGCCATCTTAGGGTTCAAGAAGACAATGCATAGTTATTGTTATTATCACATTATTTGGTAATTGGGTTAACTTTGAAAAGTCCCTTTGTTAGGGTTTGGGGTATAATACCAAGCATCTTGTATATAGCTGTGCTACCAGTTGCTTCTGTTCTCCCTGGTCTAGGCTTTTGAGAGAGTCAACATATCAAAGACAGCCTATGTATTAAAAAGATTCAGTCTGTGTTTTAAGAAGTTCTAGACATATGATCAATTTTTCTCCTCTCATATTAATTAAATAGTGATTTATATGTCTACAATTTAATAGGAGTGTACATAAACACCACTCCCACCACCAAAAGACTGTGGGCACCAAAGTTGTGACTATTTCTGTCCACATCTGAGTGAAGCCAGATGTCCGCCCCCCTGTCACCCTCCCCACAGCGCTGGGAAGCCCAATGGCCACCCTCCCCTTCACTACAGGGTTTTTACTTTGGTGCCCTACTCTAGAGCAGGACGCCAAAGTTGTGACTATTTCTGTCCACATCTGAGTGAAGCCACCTGGCAGTCCCCATTTGCATCCTGCTTTTTCTCCCTAAGCATCATTGCCTCAAGTTCCATCTATGTTGACACTTAAGGACACTTAAGCAGTTCAACCTTCTCTTAAATAGCTGAGTAGTAGTGAATTGAGTACGTACGTCATATTCTTTCTCCTTTCATCCTCCCACGGGTCTTTAGGTTGACTCCATCATTTGGCCGTTGAACATAATGTTACTATGCACACCAGGATGCAAAGGTCCTTTTGAATTAATGTTTTTACAGCCTTTGAATAAATGCCAAGAAGTGATATTTATGGATTTTGTGGTACTTTGATTTGTCGTTTCCTAAAATGTTCCCATACTATTCACCATGGCAGGGATGCTGAACCAATCAATTTACATTCCTACAAACCATACACACAGCTAATTTTTCTCAACACTTTGACAACAATTTTTCCCAATCTTCTTAATATAAGTCAACATTTCATTTATTTAGAGGTCAGATGTGTAGCTTTAAAAGTGATTCCAAGGCCAGGGAGTGGCATATTCAGTTGAGCGTCCATGGTTCCATGTGCAAGGACTATGGTTCAAACTCCCAGACCCCACCTGCAAGGAGAAGCTTAACAAGTGGTAAAGCATGCTATAGCTGTTTCTCTTTCCCTTTCCCACTCCGTCTGTTTTTCTCTGTTGCTTTCCAACAAATAACAATAAATAAATAAATATAAATTCCATGCTCGAACTCTCTCTTTATTCTGAGCAGGATATTTTGTAAAATTGCCCTAAAATGATGAGGAGAGGAAGTCTCATTTCTGAAGAAACAATGAGTTGAAGTCTGGGTCTGGACTCCACCAACTTCCTAAATTTGTGAACTGATTTTCCTTCATTTGCTTCTCTTTATCATGTAAATCATGTGTCTAGTGTTAGGTATTATTAAAATGCAATTACTTGGCACATGAAAAATGATTAAAGCTCTATCTTGCACATATTAAGTGTACAATAAGTAATTGCCAAATTTATTTTGAAATGTCTAATTACCTTCAGAACAGACACCACAAGTTCCTTGTCATTGCTTGCAAGTTTTCCAATTTATTTTCAGCTAATTTGTGAAGCTTTTTTTTTCTCTTGAACTCACTGTGAAATGAAAGAGCAGCCCATCATCGCAGGTTCTATGTTAATTTCCTGTATATAATATCCCTGACTCTCCATCAGTTCAGCAACAAACATTTATTAAGGTTGGACTGTATATGAAGAAACATCACAAATAGTCAAGTAAACTCATTTAAAAAGCCACCTTTTTATACGTGTAGGCAAAATAAGACTTGTAAATGGAGGAAATTCCATTGAACTGATGTTCAAACTAGTTCATTTTTTAAAAAATATTATTTATTCATTCCCTTTTTGTTGCCCTTGGTTTTTAATTATTGTTATTATTACTGCTGTCATTGTTGTTGTTGGATAGGACAGAGAGAAATGGAGAGAGGAGGGGAAGACAGAGAGGGAGAGAAAGACACCTGCAGACCTGCTTCGAGGCTTGTGACGCGATTCTCCTGCAGGTGGGGAGCCGGGGGCTCCAACTGGTATCCTTATGCTGCCCCTTGTGGTTTGCGCGACATGCGCTTAACCCTGTGCTACCGCCCGACTCCCCAAATCAGTTCATTTAAAACACCTGCAAAGCTTAAAATATGCACATACCTTTACCAGGACCTTGCTCATAGAGAATGTTAATTCAATTGGGATGAAGTCTAAAATTAAGTGCTTTTGGAGACCTCGCTGGGGGATTAGAGGCACTGATTTACCACAAACCTTCCTTTAAAATATTAAGACTTGCAGGAGCTGGTTTTGGGCAACGTGGAGAGTTGATGTTAAATCCAGGACTGAAATACAGCTCATCTGATAACTGCTAAGTTACTGTTCAATAATTATCTACCTTCTAGGTTTTTTTTTTAACATGTACTCATGCATTCAGTGTTGATTCAAAATTAAATATTTTGAAAAAAATCATAATTAATTAATTAGTATCTGAGGGGTATGGATCACCTGCCAAGACCCATATTCAGAAGGAAACAATTACAGAAGCCAGGACTCTCACCACTGGCACCCCATAAAGAAATTTGGTCTATATTCCCAGAGGGCGAGTAGTATTAGAAGGAGATGACCAGAGGACTCTGATCTTTAACTTCATCAGTACCCTGAAGGAAGGGTCAGGGGGGAGGAAGAACCTTCAGAAATGGTAATAAGTGTAGGTGTAACTTAGAAAAGAGGAGTAGGCAGGACCATAGAAAAAAACAATTATATAGGTATAGAAATAATATGCCACCCTTATCTGTGACCTTGGGAGAACAAATGGAATTTCCAGTAGAGAGAATGGGGATGCAGAACTTGGTGGTCGGAATGTGTGGAATTATATTCCTGTTATCTCATAATTTTTTTATTAGATAGGGCAGAGAGAAATTGAGAGCAGAGAGGGAGGTAGAGAGGAGAAGATAACCAGGTGTGACACTGCGCAACCCCTCTCATAATTTTGTAAATCAATATGAAATCACTAATAAATAATTATTGACTTAGCACTTCCTCAACGCAGGAAACAGGATACATAGCTGAGCAAGACAGAAGTCACCCAACACAGATCCCAAAGTGATCTCTTCAAGATTAAAATTTTCTGGGGAAATAGATAATAGAAAGTAAACTATAAAAAGCAATAAATAAAGATGATAGTGACAGGGATATAACTGCAAATTTGAGAGTACACTACAGGTAGGAGTGTTAGACTTAGTGGAGAGTGAGATGGGATAGTGGGTTTATATTGTTTATAAGAAAGGTCTCTCAGGAAGTGATTTTTATTCTAGGGATTCCATGACTATATAAAGAATTTCAGAGCTAGACTTTAAAAAATTTTACTTCTGAGGTGTATCTTTTCTTTCTCAACCAATAAGCTCAACACAACTTGCTTAAATGTTTCTTAAGAGGCTCTGGAAATGATCATGAGAATAGCGGTAACAACAAACTCTTTTTTTTCAAACACAGAAATGACTTTGCACCATATGCATGAACTCAGTGCTCCGTATGCATGAGTTCGTCTGATCATCATAGTATGTGCAAATGAAATGATGGTGCGAGTGCTGCAATGTCCCTCTCATGTATATCACTTTCTAAAACAATGGAAACCAAACATGAGAAGTAAGAGAGTGAGTTTCATCTTCCTTCAACAGGAAACCCTGACAGCTTCTCTCAGCAATTAGAAGGAAGTGGTGAAGCATTAAATATTCAAGCTACATACATATCTGGACAGCCAGTTTATTCTAACACACTCCTTTCATAGAATTTGGCCTTCTTGCCATGGCAAGTGTGATCAGTTACTTGTATGATTTCAGCAACTGCTTTCTTGGTTGAACTTGAAATCTTAACATAGCATCTGAGAAGCATATAAATTCAACAGCAAGGAACAGCAGCCAAATTATGAGTGGCATTGTTGTATACATTTAAAATTGTGGATGAATAATAAGTGGTGATGGAATAGCAAGTCACATTTCAAGTAACTAGAAAAACAGAAGCAGGGACCCTGGGAAATATCTTCTTGAGAACCAACAGTTGAATGCAGATGGCCAAGGATACTATTAACCATTATATCAAACTGATTAACTGGAGCTTTTTAAAAATTTATTAAAAATGAGTATTTTCTCTTATCAGTTCTATCAGGTTCACATATATACAATTGGTTTTCTTTTTTAATTTCTTTGGAGGGGGTGTTAATGGTTTACAGTCAATAGTGCATAGTGGATTTTCTTTGAATATAAGGATTTCTCTCCAAATAACAGAAGATTTAACAGACATGATCAACTTTTTATAGAAAAAAACTTTCTGAAACAGGAACCAGTTCAGAGAGACCAAGAAAAGTCAATATTAATTTATATAGAGATCATCTACAGTTATAAGACATTACCTAAGAAGAGTGTATTTGCAAAGGATTGAGGGTATTTCCTTACTACATACAACTATGAATTTATGAATGTTATCTTTCTCCCATGTATTTATAACTTTGAACAACAAAGTTTTAGATAATTTTTGTGACATATTATAATATATTAATATCAAAATATGGAAATAAATATAAGGGTGAAGGCATACTTCACAAAGAAAGCAAAATCTACAGAGTTGGGTGGTAGCGCAGTGGGTTAAGTGCAGTGGTGCAAAGCGCAAGGACCAGAGTAAGGATCCAGGTTCGAGCCCCCGGCTCCCCACCTGCAGGGAAGTCACTTCACAAGCAGTGAAGCAGGTCTGCAGGTGTCTTTCTCTCACCTTCTCTGTCTTTCCCTCCTCTCTCCATTACTCTCTGTCCTATCTAACAATGACAATAACAACAATAATAATAACTAAAACAACAGTAAAAAACAACAAGGGCAACAAAAGGGAAAATAAATAAATATAAAAAAGAGAGCAAAATCTAAACTGGAATCCATATTTAGCAAAAAAAAAAAAAAGAAAGAAAGATTAATTCATATACCAGAACTAATCTATAGCACAGTGAATGGACTGAATATATCTCAGAGTAAGATATTTGCTCAGAGAAAAATATATTCACTGCAAATGGAAGAAGGACTTAAGAATGTAAGAGTGGGTTCAACTGCAGGCATACGGAACCAAGCAGGCAAGTGATGCTAATAAAAGTATAACCATAGGATAGCCTAGGTCACATTGTTGAAAACTTTATTTTTCCTTCTGATTAGGCACTAGACAGAAGACTCAACTAGAGGAAATAGAGACTTACACACAAAACTTGAAAGGACAAAGGAGCATTTCTTTGTAGTAGGCAGACAGAAGTCGCTTCCTAAAGAAGACATAAAATGTGGCTTTTGAAGCTCCTGGAGAAAACTTTATTCACAAAGCTAAAGCTCACTGAGGTCTCCAAGCTGCAGACAAATGCTGACTCTGTACTAGAAATGGTGTGTTCATTTCCAGGCAAAAGTACGGCAGGTTTACCCAAAACAAAAACTAATAATGCTTGGAAATCAGCAGGGAACATCTTTGGTTTTCATCCTTGCTAAAAGTAGTACTTTTTAAAAATACAGTGGATTTCTTTTGTATTTTTTATTAGTGGTTGACAAGTTTATAAGATAATGGGAATATAGATCTATACCACTCCCACTATCAAGTTCTGTGTCCCCACTCCCCAATGATATCCACCATTGTTTTCCCAAGGTCTTAGAGATGGGTTGACTATAAACTTTTTTAAAGTTCATATGTTTCAATTCTCTATATCTTACATATGAGTGAGATGATCTAGCAGTTGCCTTTCACTTCCTTACTTACTTCCCTAAGTATAGTCACCATCAGTTCCTTCCATTTTGTCCCAAAGTCTTTTGTAATTGCTGAGTAGTACATCTTTAAATCCCATGTCCTATGACTTCTTTTTTTTTAATAAGGCTCAAGTAAGTGGTTTTCATTCCATTGTTAATGGCTCTCAATTACTCTTTCAAAGTATTTCTCATTGGGTTTTTCAGATATTTTAAATGTTCAGTCAGGAAAATGAAAAGGCACATGCCAGAGAAGCATGTCATAGATAGTCTTTTACAGACTTTGAACCATCTTATGCGATGACTAGATAGAAAGATAAAAAAGATGTAGAGATATTATGAGGAGATGGTTGAGCAGGCTGCGCTTAAACCTATGAGATGAGTCCCTCCAGGTAAGTCTCTCTCTCTAAAGAGGGGTTGAGCACAGGGGGACACATAAATCTCACAAGGTTGGCAGCCATTTAAGCCTTCCCTCCTCCACAGAAAGTCCTACATCTTCCCACCTGAGCACAGCATTCCTTAAAAACATTTAAGCCTGCTCCATTCCATATTTCTTTACTGTGTCCATTTAGATATAAAGGGAAAGGAGGAGATGATGCTGAGGAATTATTCTGATGCAGTCTCTGCCCCCAGTTTTTACCACGCCCCACAAAATCCTAGCAGTTCCCCCTTCAACCAATCCTGCCCCCACACGTCACCCCTGGTTGTTGCCCAATAAAAGCTTTCTAACTTCCCGCCCCCCCCCCCCGCACTCTCTCGGCTCTCTCTCTCTCGGCTCTCTCTCTCTCTCTCTCTCTCTCTCTCTGCGCCCTCTCTCTCTTGCCCCGTGGTCAGGTAGTGGGGACAGCCATTGTTGGTTGACTCCACGTGGCCTGAGCCACCCCCCCAATCCAATAATAAAGATTTGCGTACCCCACTTGCTCCTGACCTCCTCTCTCTCTCTTCTCCGTGGCACAGCCCAACATGCTGGCACACATTTCACATCCCTATCAAACAGGACAACAAAAAACATGAATCTATGCATCTCAGGCAGAGCAGTCTGATAAGGATATTTTGGGATAATGCCACAGAATAAATATCACTTGATGATTTACTGAAATACACAAAAAGCATGAAAACAGAAACAGAAAAATGGGGAGCCGGGAGTCTGTCACACATTTCTTAATCTTTTCCTTTCTGGGAGAATATTGGTTGGTTTTTACTGTAATGATTTCCTGTCTTAAAAAATAGCTCACTTGGGTAGTATGCAGCTTTGCCATGTATGTGACCCAGATTTGAGATCAGCCTTCACCACATTCTCTCTCTTCTCTCTTTCTTTCTATCTATCTATCTATCTATCTATCTATCTATCTATCTCTTCCTCTCTCCTAAATCTCATACTATTACTTCTATATCTTATTTACTTTCTTCCACTCTCAAAGATAAAGAATATAAAATTGGATTGGGAGGACTACTCAGAGGTGTCATGCCTGTACTAGTCTTTGAGTTCAGTCCCTGATGTCACAACTGAAAAAAAGATAAAATTAAGACTTAAAATAAATGTCTAATATCATTCCATTTCCATAAATATCTAAAGTCATTTAAAATACATAGTGGGTCATGAGATAGTTCAACCTGCTAGAGTGTCAACTTGCGTGTCTCAGATCTCAAATTCCCAGGTTCCATTCATGATACTGTCTTATGCCAGAGCTCAGCAGTGCTCTGGTCATCTCTCTCTCCCCCCTTTCTTCTTTTATTCTCCTTTTCCCATACAGAATAAATTAAAAAGATATAATGTACAATAATCTTCTGGAAGAAAAACACTATAAAATAATCTGTACCAGATAAAATACCACACACCGGGAAACCACCTAGTAGTGTTTGCTATAGATTTTGATGCCTGAAGCTTTAAAACTCCGGGTTTAGTTTTCAGTATTACCATACATCAAAGCTCAGCAGTGTTCTGGTCTAACAGTTTTGATAACATCAAATAAAAAAGTAGTGATATTGGCAGTATTTCTTTCTTAACTTTATAGTATTTCCTTTTTTTTTTTTGGAATAGAGACAGAAATTGAGAATGAAGGGGGAGATAAAAAGGGACAGAGAGAAATACCTCCAGCACTGCTTCTCCACTCTCAAAGCTTACCTCCTGCAGGTGGAATCAGGGCTGGAGCCCAGGTGCTTATGCACTGCAACATGTGCACTCAGCAGGCTATGCCACTGCCTGGCCCCTACTAGCAACATACTACTGTGAATGGATACTACAAGAATTCACATAGTCATTATAGGTGTCCTCAATTTCCTTGAGGACCTGAAATTTAGTGGCTGGAGAAACAGTCCAACTGGATGGATTTGCAGATCTACAACTCTTGTTTGGTTACTAGTTGCTGCACATACCAGAGTGTGACTCTAGCTTATCATCTGCGTGGTTCTCTATCTATCTACCATCTCATATTAAATAAGTAATTTTATTTACATCTGAAGTCTAACAAGAAAAGGAGTTAAGTTTCTTGGAGCCTTCTACTGCTACCTAAAGTAAGTCAAGAGTAGGGTAGAGATGGCCTATACTGTAGACTTTGAGAAGAATAACCAGATTTCTGACTGGAATGAATTGTTACTGCACCTCCAAATACAGTTAAACTATTTCCCTTAAAAGAAAATTCTGGAACATCAAGCAAACACCCACATACTTAAAGTCCTTCATAGAGAGTAGACAAAGGGAATTTTTACTTTTCTTTCCTTCATATCACATAATTACATTATTTATTTATTATTGGATAGAGACAGAGAGAAATTGAGAAGAGAAGATAAAAAGAGAAATAGACATAAAGATACCTGCTATCTTGTTTCACCACTCTTGAAGCGTCCCCCCTACAGGTGGGGACCAGGGGCTTGAACTTGGTTCCTCGAGGTCTATAATGTGTGTGTACTTAACCAGGTGCACCACTGCTAGCCCCCATACTTAGCTTATTTTAAAGAAACAATTTTATTTTCTTTTTATTTTTTTTTTTTGCCTCCAGGGTTATTGCTGGGCCTCAGTGCCTGCACCACGAATCCACTGCTCCTAGAGGCTGCCTTTTCCCTTTTGTTGCCTACTGGGAAATTGTCAACTGCCATGTTGTCCCCTCAGGTTATTGCCAGTCCCACAAGAGTTAATAAGATAGTCTCATAGTGCCTTTCCCAACCAATCCTGTCGCGACTCAACACTCCCGGTTTTTGCCCTATAAAGCCCTCCTGCTTCCGCCTCTCTCTCTCTCTTGCCCGCTTTTAACCTCAGTGAACAGACGCAGGGAAGGGTGAAAGCTGGGAACTTATAAGCTAAGTATCTGTCTATAATTATATCTCAAAAACATATAACAGGAATATGTTGTTGAATTATTTATTCATCAATAAGTGGCTATAAACAGTTTCCTAATAAATTATTACAAATTTGTGAATATCATACTACACCTTCAGTAGCTTCTTACTCTGGATATATATGAAGCAATGCCATATGTTCATTCTGAAGGCTTTTAGGGTCAAAGACAACATCTGTTCCCTTTCTACTGCAGAGTGCTAGTTGAACCCATCAGCACAGGAGGTGGTTTAATAAATATTATTGGAACATAATGATAATGAAGCACACAGAAACCCTCCCTTCATCTGCTAGAGAATCTGTTTCTATAATTGTCTATGGATTAATGCTGCAAGTCTTTAGTAAAAAATATGAGCTGTTATTTGGTTTTACATGAATATATTTCACAAGGGACATGGGATTTTTTTTATACATATAAAACTTATTCCGTAATTTCATTAATTTAGAAATGGCCTTTCATGCTTTTGCCTCATGGATATATTTCTTTTTTAAATCTCTTTATAAAATAAAAAATATTGACAAGAGGGCCAGGTGGTGCTGCACCTGGTTAAGCATACACATTACAGTGTGCAAGGACCCTGGTTCAAGCCTCCAACCGCCTCAATGTAAAAGGATCCAGAACTCATATCTCTAAGTCTCCAGAGATCAAGCAAGCAACTATCTATTGTTGTCACAAGGTGATACGGGTACATAGTAGAGGGGAAGGAATAAGGGCCTCATTAAAGTGTATCAGGGGAAAAATATGAAACACAGAATATATGTCTCTGTGTTGCCTGTGTGATGTTCACTCTGATCAAGTGTCTAACTGGAGAGTGATTCTGAAGAGAGAAGCACTCCTCTTGATAAACAGTGAACAGGCAAAAAATGAAGAAAATGGCAAGCAGAAATTTTATATTAGCTAAATCCTTAGTATGTAGCTATAAAAGTATTTATAAAATTTTGTTAGAAGTGGGAGTAGAAAGGCAGAACCAAGATGGTGACTTGGAAACAGCAGCTGCCATGAGCTCCAGACAGAAGCAGCTTACAACCTGGGATTCTTTGGATAGGGTAAGATATTGGGTTGCCTCTGGGAAGGTGAACAGGGGCTGGTCAGGGTGACATCAAAATAGAGTCCTATAACTCACTCTTGGGCTGACAGAAGCCAAAAGGACAAACACCTGACACAACAAGCAAAACACAGACTTAAAGTGAGAAAATGGGAAACTATCATACAGGCTAAAGGACCAAAATAGAGGCAGGAAAAGCCATTCTCATCTCTGACACAAAAGACTTTAAATTAAATAAAGAAATAAAAGATAGGGAAGGCCATTACATAATGATTAGAGAATCAATCAACCAAGAAGATTTAACAATTATTAACATCTATGCACCCAATGAGGGACCGTCTAAATACATCAAACATCTACTGAAAGAACTACAAAAATACATCAATAGTAATAAAATAATAGTGGGAGACTTCAACACACCACTCTCATACTTAGATCAACGAAGGAGAGAATCAACAAAGAAACAAGAGAATTAAATGAAGAGATGGACAGAATAGACCTCCTGGACTTTTTCGGAGTCCTTCACCCCAAAAAGCTGGACTACACTTTGTTTTCAAATCCACACAGCACATATTCAAGGATAGACCACATGTTAGGCCACAAAGACAGTATCAACAAATTCAAGAGCATTGAAATGATCCCAAGTATATTCTCAGACAACAGTGGAGTAAAGCTAACATTCAACAACAAACAGAAAATTACTAAAATTCACAGAATTTGGAAACTCAACCACATGCTACTTAAGAACTGCTGGGTCAGAGATTCACTCAAGTAAGAAATTCAAATGTTCCTGGAAACAAATGAAAATGAAGATACAAGCTATCAAAATATTTAGGACACAGCTAAAGAAGTACTAGAGGGACACTCATAGCCATACAATCACATATTAAAGAACAAGAAAAAGCTCAAATAAATGACCATAAGGACTTAGAGGAAGAGGAACAAAGGAACTCTAAAGCAACCAGAAGGACAGAACTCACTAAAATTAGAGGAGAAATAAACAACATCGAAAATAAGAGAACCATACAAAAGATCAATGAAGCCAAATGTTGGTTCTTTGAAAAATTAAACAAGATTGACAAACACCTAGCCAGACTCACTAAAAAAAAGGGGGGGGGGAAGAACACTCAAATTAATAGACTTGTAAATGATAGAGGAGATATCACAACTGACACCACAGAAATCCAGAAAATCATTCAAAACTTCTATGAATAACTATATGCCACCAAGCTAGAGAATCTGGAAGAAATGCAAGAATTCTTAGAAACATATGCCCTTCCAAAACAGAACCAAGAAGAACTGCAAAACCTAAATGTACCAATCACAGCAAAGAAATTGTAACAATTATCAAGAATCTTCCCCAAAACAAAAGTCCTAGACCAGGTGGCTTTACAAATGAATTCTACAAAACCTTCAGGAAACAGTTAATAACTATACTTCTAAAGCTTTTCCACGAGAAGAAACAAGAACACTCCCATTCACCTTCTGTGCAGCCAACATCACCCTGATACCAAAAGCACATAAGGTCACAAAAAATAAAGGAAAACTACAGACCAATATCTCTGATGAACATAGATGCCAAAATATTAAATAAGACTCTGGCCAACCAAATACAGCAGTATATCAAAAAGATTGTTCATCATGACCAATTGGGATTTATCCCAGGAAAGCAAGGCTGGTTCAACATCCGTAAGTCAGCCAATGTCATTCACCACATTAATAAAAGCAAAACCAAAACCCACGTGAGTATCTCAATAGATGCAGAGTAAGCCTTTGACAAAATCCAATACCCATTCATGCTCAAAACACTACAAATAATGGGAATAACTGGGAAATTCCTCGAGACAGTGGAGTTTATATATAGCAAATATACAGCCAACATCATATTCAATGGACAGAAGCTGAAAGCATTCCCCCTGAAACTGGAGACTAGACAGGGCTGCCCATTATCACCATTACTCTTCAACATAGTATTGGAAGTTCTTGCATAGCAATCAGGCAAGAGAAAGAAATCATGAAATACAGATCAGAAGGGAATAAGTCAAGATCTCACTATTTGCAGATGATATGATATATATCGAAAAACCTAAAGAATCCAGTAGAAAACTACTGGAAGTTACTAGGCAATATAGCAAGGTGTCTGGTTACAAAATATATGTACAAAAATCAGTGGCATTTCTTTATGCAAACACTAAATCTGAAGAATAGGATATCCAGAAATCACTGTCATTCACTGTTGCAGCAAAATCAATACAATTCCTAGGAATAAAAATGACCAAAGAAGTGAAAACTATACTGAAAACTATAACTCATACTCAAGAAAATAAAAAAATGATTGAATGTCTCAGACTTTTTGATGCACAGACCATAGGCTGAGTCTCTGATAGTAAAGGAAATAGAAAATGATAGAAGAAATGGAAAAACATCCTATACTCATGGATTGGAAGAATGAAAATAATCAAAATGAATATTCTCCCCAGAACCATATACAAATTCCACCAAGCTTCTTTATTTTTTAAATTTCTTTATTGGGGAATTACTGTTTTACATTCAACAGTAAATACAATAGTTTGTACATGCATAACATTTCCCAGTTTTCCATATAACAAAACAACCCCCACTAGGTCCTCTGTCATCCTTCTTGGATCTGTATTCCCCACCACCACCCTAGAGTCTTTTACTTTGGTGCAATATGCCAATTCCAGTTCAGGTTCTACTTATGTTTTCTCTTCTGATCTTGTTTTTCAAATTCTGCCTGAGAGTAAGATCATCCCATATTCAGTCTTCTGTTTCTGACTTATTTCACTTAACATGAATTTTTCAAGGTCCATCCAAGATCGGCTGAAAACGGTGAAGTCACCATTTTTGATAGCTGAGTAGTATTCCATTATGTATATATACCACAACTTGCTTGCTCTGTTGTTGGGCACCTGGGTTGATTCCAGGTTTTGGCTATTACAAATTGTACTGCTAAAAACATATGTATACACAGATCTTTTTGGATGGGTGTGTTGGATTCTTTCAGATATATCCTCAGGAGACGAACTGCAGGATCATAGGGTAGGTCCATTTCTAGTCTTCTGAGAGTTCTCCAGACTGTTCTCCACAGAGGCTGGATCAATTGACATTCCCACCAGCAGTGCAGGAGGGTTCTTTTGACGGCACAACCTCTTCAGCATTTGCTGCTGTTACCTTTTCAGATGTATGATATTCTCACAGGAGTGAAGTGTCCTTCACTTCAGACCGTGTCCAGAGACGTCAGGCATGGAATATCAACTCTTCAGCCTCATTACTCAAGTGAGAACTTTCCCATCATAGGATTCTCTAATTCTATTCCAGGAATTATTAACAAATTCTCAAAACCTAGATATAGATCACCTCCCATGAGTTAAGGCATATGTTTACATGTATCTATAAATTAGGGCAATCTATATACCTGAAAGCGAAAGTACACAATAGTCTACAGTGAGTCATTATGAAGTTCATAATAAAATAGTGTCTACTTAGACTCAGATACCCTCCTCTCCTATTTCCTATTATACTACCCTCACTCACTCCCAAGCTGTCCTTATCAAAGTAAGGACTGCAAAAGCTGGATAAGGGCAAGAGATTGGCATACTTTAATGATGACTCTTTAGTCACTATCAGGCCACCCCATCAGCTGGGGCCCTATTCGGGGAGTCCTGAGATTCTCGAACAGACATGATGGGCCTAGACCTTGAATAAATCCCTCTCTGCATTGTTTCTGGTTATTTCTATCAGGAACAACAAAACAGACACCTTTGTGAGCCCCCATAGGACCTTGCCCTCAACTTCGATCAACAATGGTAGAGAATGTTCCATCCTCTGAAGGGAGGCTGGACAACATACTCTGTGCTACACCTGAGAAGATGGGTCCTGATATCGAGGCAGCTTGGAATGTTCCTACTAATGACCACACAATATGAGGTCGGATCTACAGAGATGCAGAAGTCACATAGGCTCCTAAGCTGAATATCGGCCCCAGATCACATCAAATCAGTGGGGTTTACAGTCAACAATATTTATACACATTTCCCATATTAGGGAGCTACTCTCTTCCCTGATTCAGCTGTGTGGTCCTTTTTCCAGCTGTAACATCATCTCCCCAGATAATAACTAGGATCCACCTACATATTAGATTTCAGGCTCAGGGAAAAAAAAAAAACTAGTATATCCATAGGCCCTTTGGAATATAACCAGAATATGCCTACTAGCTATCTACAGAATGGAGACAGCCCCCAACTTTTCATCTGCACTACTCCAGCCTTTGGGTTCATGATTAGTCTACAACTTCTTTAGCTTTATATGTTAATTCTCTTTTCAGCCACCAGGTTGCAGGTGCTAGTATGATGCCAACCAGACTTCCCTGGACAGACGACCCCACCAATGTATCCTGGAGCTCCAATTCCCCAGACCCTTCCCCACTAGGGAAAGAGAGAGGCAGGCTGAGAGTATAGATCGACCTGTCAACACCTATGTTCAGCAGAGAAGCAATTACAGAAGCCAGACCTTCCACCTTCTGCGTCCCACAATGACCTTGGGTCCATACTCCCAGAGGATTAAAGAATAGGAAAGCTATCAGGGGAGGGGATAGGATACGGAGTTCTGTTGGTGGGAATTGTGTGGAGTTGTACCACTCTTATCCTATGATTTTGTCAGTATTTCCTTTTTATAAATAAATAATAAATAAATGGGAGTAGAGAGCATAAAGGTTATGCAAAGAGACTCTCATGGCTGAAACTCCTTAGTCCTATGTTCAATTCCCTATAACACAATAAGCCAGAGTTGAACAGTGCTCTGGTTAAAAAAAAAAAGTTAGAAAGGGATGTTATTTAAATATCCCCTTACTTTATCTAGTATCATCTCTTCCTCCATTTGAAAGTACAGCTTCATGCTGAAGTCTAGCAATGTCTAATTCATCAGCAACAAAAATATGTGTGCCTTTACTGAAAAACAGACTCTGTAAAATGAATAAAAGAGAAAATTTGTTGTCATTTACAGTAAGTATTAATATTGCATTTTCTATTTAAAACCAAAGTGTAGATTATGGCATTTTTAATTTTTTTTAAAAAAAGGACAAATGTTCTAATTTGCAGATGGTGATCCCATAGGTCAAAATTTCACTTTGTATCTTAATAAATTGCTAGTCAGCATGAATAGCAAATGAAAAGCTAGGTGTGAGTAATATCCTCTAATTGATTCCATGCTGTCTCCTCACCCAATACCACCTACAGAGAAACTCAGGGATTATCTCCCATTTTCTCTGTTGGTAGTGAAGATGAATTGTCATGGATTAGAGTTTCAAAGAAACATATTTCTGACCTTACACTTGTACAAAATCCCAAATGGTAATTAACTGTTTTATTTCTATAGAAGCCACTTTCCCAGAAGCACTTTACCATTATGTTAGGTTTTAATTTGAAAACAGTCTGGCCAAATAAATGACAAAAGTGGTAATTATAAGAAAAGAATCTCTGAGGCAATATAACACAGTCCCCAGGAGGTTATACTCTGCTTTGTAGTTGAGATTCTCTGTTAGCAAGTTTCCAGGTGGAATTTCAAAGAGGCTACAGAGTTACGATGCTTATAACTTGCGATAATAAAATATGTATAAAGTCATGCTGTGCTTTGGTTCATAAACACAATGAGAGTCTATACGTTTTATTAAATAAACTCAAATGCTTCTAACGTCTTAGTATTCAAAACTGAAGTCTCACTATTCTGTAGGTGTTTGAAAATATCTAGATATTTAGCACTAAGCATGAGGAACTATCTATAGGATAAAACACATAGTGAAATAAGTCTGACAAAGAAGGGCAAATGCTGTCATTTTGTTTCTTTATCTTTCACATCTGTAAATTATCAAGCATTTGTCCTTTTTCTGTCTTATTTTGCTTCAGGTGACTTTCTTTAATTCCATCCATGATATAGAAAAGATAACCTCTTATCCTTTCTGATAGATAATCAATATTCTCTATGCACTCTTGATAAATTCATTCAGAGACCAAAAAATTGGCAATAGTAATATTCTAGAAGCAAAAAATCACATTGCTGTAGCTAGCCATGATAATGATTCCCAGTTGTGAAAGTGACTGATATTGTACCTGTAGCAGTATCAGGAGCCGTATACAGATACATACCTCCCAGATACATAGCTATGAATAGATAACTCCATAATAAAACAGATTTGAATTGCCTGGCTTCACTGAACACAGAATCTTCTTTTTTTTTAATCTGTGGGCTTCTCATTCACAAATCCAATCAACTACGGCAGTTGATCAATTTAATCAAAACTTGTGAATTGGGGTTTCCTGAGATCGATTCTTTTAAGGTATCAAAGAAGTACTATAATTAAGTTTGGGGGCATTAAATGTTAATATGGGTTTTTTTTTAAAAATTTTTTAATTATCTTTATTTATTTATTGGCTAGATATAGCCAAAAATTGAGAGGAAAGGGAGAGATAGAGAGGAAGATAGAGACATGTTTGCAGACCTGCTTCACCACTTTTGAAGCTTTCCGCCTGCAGGTAAGGGCAGGGGGGCTTGGAATCAAGCTCCTTGGGCATTGTAACGTGTGTGCTCAACTAAACGTACCACCACCTGGCCCCAATACAGAGCTTTAACTGGAAGAGGATCAGCACCATAAATCCCTGTGTTGTTCAAAGGTGATTAAACTACATGGCGTAAGGAGACGGATCTTTCTATAAACTCGGAGACCTACAAAGCCTCTATTTTGTTCCTGTGTTGTTCCCACAAACATATTTATAATTAAAGCTCTTATTTTTGTTTTATGATGTCTTAAGACTCCATATTATAGATCTCATTTCTCTTCTTTCAAATCAATGGGGAAAAAAACCTTGCAGAAGTAATTTAAGCAACTTTATACTCATGTTTGCAGTGAGTTCCAAATACATATTTCACAGGTATCATGATGCAAAATAACATTGTGCCTTTCTCTTCACTAATCTATAATTATATCTTGTACTAAAGTTGAAGCTATGCTAAATTTCTGTTACGTCTCCTAAACCACTGTTGGCTGCTTGCCTCTTCATTATTCACCCCTTACTCTCAGTTGATTCAAAAGTCAATTTATTCTCAAAATAATCAAAATCAGATCTTCGGGCCGCCATGTGAAGTCCTCTCACAGACTTGTGAGTTTTCAATTCGACATTCCTTAGCTCTAGCATATTTCAACATTTAACTTTCCTTAGTGCATTTTCATTGTATTTCTATCTCTTTAGATTACATCATCTGCAACTTTCATATTCTGTGGTTTTTAGGTTACCACTAGTACAGTGACATCTTTGAGGCTGAAATGTATAATTCATACCACCTACTACAGACTCCTAAGAAAACCTCTCTCTCTCTCTCTCTCTTGCATTCTTGAGAGGACAGTTTATAGTCCACAGTAAAATATGGTAGTTGGTACATATGTAACCTTTTTCAGTTTTCCACAGAAGACTCTAACCCCTCACTAGGTCCTCCTCCGTTATGTTCCAGGACCTGAACAAACCCCCACACACACCCACCACTCTGAGTCCTTTACTCTCCATAGCTCCCTATCTAGATCACACTGCTTTCTCTCCCCACACAGTACATCTTATCTACAAGAGATATTGTAGTTTTCCCTTTTGTGCTGTGCTGAGATATCACCATTTCTGGGATTATTTCAACTAAGTAGGGTGATCAGCCCTTCACAGGACACAACCTGTACTGTATCTTATAAAATCTATCAAACTCTAAATAAACTGTATTAATCATTTGGGTATCAGAAAAATAATAACACAAACCTCCAAGGATTTGCTATTTATTTTAATTTTATTTTTTTGCTTTTAGAAGGAATGATACTTTATAAACAATTTCAATATTCAACATTGTCCTAAAGCTTAATTCATCCTAAAAGATGAACTCACACTAGAAGGAAAAAAATGAATTTCTCTGTTTACTTTATTCAGATTTTATTTATTTATTTATTTTTCTTTTTTTTTTCTTTTTCTTACCAGAGAGCTGCTCAGCTCTGGCTTATGGTGTATCCAGCTTCTTTATTCAGCTATTATCATTTTTTAAGTAGACATATTTGTGATAATTCTCTAACAGAAACTTAATACCTAGAGCTCTTTTAGAGCAGGCATATAAAGAGGGACTTTATAGAATTTTAAAGATTTGTAAAAGAGTTGAATGCAGACAAAGCTAACACATACACACACACACACACACACACACACACCTTGGTATATAAGAATCATTTGATAAAATAAAGCAATAGTTCATTTGAATTTCAGATAGCAGTAAATAACTTCATTCATAAAAGTAAGTCCTATGCTTTAAGACATGCTTAATATTGAAGCATCACTTGCTGTTTCTCTACAGTTGAAATTTAACTGGATGTCTTGGATCTCTATTTGCTAAACTTTACAACCTTTTAAGAGTAAATAAAGACGTAAGATACCAATAGTGCCCACAGTTACGTTCTTCATATATGTAAGCCACACATTGCGTGTTAAAATGAGCATGTGTAGAAAGAAGAAGAATTAAACTAATTCAGTGGCAGTTATTTATGCAAGAAATAATAGACATGCTATTCTGGGAGCAATGTATCTATTACGTTTTTTGTGAACGTACACTACACTCATACTATCTTGTGCTATATAGTACAAGCTGATATGTATCTTAGACATTTCATTCTGGTAAAGGAAATCATATCATTAGTGACCCTTCAGTAGCTTCCTGTGGCCTTTGCAGTGAGGCAGCCCCTGGCAGGCCACCTCTTAGACTAGAACCGTAAGCTCATGATGTGTTTGCAGTCTGAAAGTGTGGGCTGGAAAGCATTTACACAACATTCACAAACTATTTTGCAAAGCTTCCTACTACAAAGTCAAGGTCACATTGACTTTCACACTGATTGTTTTATATTCTGGCCTAAATTAACACTCTGTACCTAATGGCATCATACCATATCTTTAAAAAGATCTACCTTATAGAGAGTCGGGCGGTAGCGCTGCAAGTTAAGCACATGTGGTACAAACTGCAAGGAACATCGTAAGAATCTAGGTTTAAACCCCATCTCCCCACCTGCAGAGGAGCCTCTTCACAGGCGGTGAAGCAGGTCTGCAATATCTTTCTCTCCCCCTCTCTGTCTTCCCCTCCTCTCTCCATTTCTCTCTGTCCTATAAAACAACGACATCAAAAATAAACCACAACAGTAAAATAACAAGGGCAACAAAAGCGAAAATAAATATTAAAAAAAAAACTACATTATAAAGAATAGTAAATCTTCCAATGGAGGGGATGGGATGTGGAACTCTGGTGGTGGGAATTGTGTGGAAGTGTATCCTTCTTATCCAATTGACTTGTCAATCATAATTAAACCAATAAAAAATTAATATATATATATATACATTAAGACATAGGAAAACCTGAACTTAAAATCACATGTGCTTTCAAAGGATGCCATTGAGTTTATTCCTAGTTGATATATATCTAGTAAAATATATGTGAGAATGACAGATTAGCCCCTCAACCTCTTGTGGTAATATAGATTTAAATATAAAAGAAAGTTAACCACTATTTTCTACAGAAAGTTTTAGTCAGAAGTGTATATAAAACACTCCTGATTTGGGGGCGGAGTCAAGATAGAGACCTGGAAGCAGCAAGGAGACAGACTCTCCCAAAAAAATTTAAACCTTGGGAATTCTAAGCGGAAACAGAATTTTCAGGCCTACAGGAGATAAACTATGAAGGAGGGGTCAAAAAGGAACCACAGTGGAAAAAAATATAAATAATCTATAAGCCAGCAAAAAGGACGCAAAACACTGAGTCACCCAACATCCAGCCTCAGGGCTGAAGTAGCTGGTTTGGGGAAATAGGGCAGAGAATAAGAAGCCTGCCCAAGAAGTTGAAAAGCAAGATCAGAAAAGAAAACACAAGTAGAACCTGAACTGGAATTGACGTATTGCACCAAAGTAAAAGACTCTGGGGTGGGTGGGTAGGGGGAGAATACAGGTCCAAGAAGGATGACAGAGGACCTAGTGGGGGTTGTATTATTATATGGAAAACTGGGGAATGTTATGCATGTAAAAACTATTGTATTTACTGTTGAATGTAAAACATTAATTCCCCAATAAATAAATTTTAAAAAAGAAGAAGAAGAAGAAGTCTGCCCACCTGTGGAGTTAAAATCACCAAAAGGGAACCTTTTGTCAGAAATTAGTGGGAAGTCATCTAAAGCTGCCTCACTGTAATCCAGCTAACTAAAGAACAGTTTAGGCGTGATGGTATTTTCCTTCCCCTACTCGGACTTATTTTACAGGCTATCTCTGTTTGTTACTATGTTAGATTGCTAGTTTATTAGGTCATTATTGAATATTGGCGGAAAGTTTTGTTTTGCGATTTACCTGTGAGAGTGGTTTTGCCCCCACCCCCTTTCTTCTCTTTCTTTCTTTCTTTCTTTCTTTCTTCCTTTCTTTCTTCTTTTCCTCCTTTCTTTTTCTTCTTTCTCTCAGGATTGATAAATCCTCCCTTTCACCTTCATTGTGGTTATTATATTGGATAGTGATTTATTTGGTTATCTTTCGAGCAAGCCTTTGGCTTGGAGCTACACTTTCATTTTCATTTTTTATCTTTTTTTTTTCTCTTTGGTTTGACCAATCCATGATTTTGTTGCTATCATTTTTGTTATATTTACTGAGGTTTGTTTGTGATTTCATATGTGAGAGAAATCTGATGTGGTGTGCCTTTGCTTTCTTAATATTTTTTTCCTTCCTTTACCCTAGTTTGATTAAGCCTTTGTGGTTGCTCTTGTTGCATTGGCTGGTAGTGGATGGTATTCTCATCCGTGGGAGAGATTTGAATGGGTCTATCTGGAATATTTTGTTTGTTTATCTCTTTTCTTTCTTCTTTTCTTCCTTTTTATTATACTTATTTATTTATTTACTTATTTTTGCCTGCCTTCTGGTTTAATGTATCTTCGCTTTTGTTACACTTGGTGAGATTTGTGATACCATTTGTGAGACGACCTTGGTTTAGTGTGGCTTTCCCTTACAAAACACAGTAATTGAACAGCAACATCCAAGACACAGAACTATAAAACACACCAAAAATAGGTTAAATGGAAAAAAAATTAAAATAAACTACAATAATAAATCAAGAGAGGAGCCCAGAAGGAATTCCAAGTAGGCCAGAAGCAACTAAAAATGAGGAAAATATTCAAACATTAATTGAAGTATTAATCTCAGGAAATAGAAAATCTTTTGAGGAAAATACTATCAGAAATAGGGAAATAACCAGTGAGGCACTGACAGAAAACATGAGCTATCTCGAGGTAATTAGGGAACTGAAAGCTGAAACAGATGAGCTAAAAGGCCAGCTAGAAGAACAAGTTAACAGTATAACTGAAAAAGGAAAAAAAAAAATGGAACTGAACTGAAGAAGAAAGCTGAGGGAAGGGAAAGTAGAAAACAGAATTATCCAGACCATGGACAAATTAGAGGAAAACTAAGAAAGAAGTGAAAGAGCTAAAACAACAACAACAAAAAAAAGAGAGAGAGAGATTGAGAAACCCTGAAAACAACAACAAGACATATGGGATGAGCTCAAGACAAGTAACATATGCATAACTGGGTTACCAGAGGATAAAAGAAGGGGAAGAAAGAATCCTAGAGGAATAATAGAAGAAAATTTCCCAAACCTAAGCAACGGAAAGAACATTAAGATTCAGGAAGCCCAGATAGTTCCAGACAGAATCAACCCAGATGTGAAGACACAAAAACACTTCATAGTTACAATGGAAAGAAGTAAGGGTAAAGAAAGGATCCTAAAGAGTGCAAGAGAAAAACAAAAAGTCACATACAGAAGAAAACCCGTAAGACCATTGGCAGATTTCTCCACACAAACTTTAAAAATCAGAAGAGAATAGCAAAACATTTGTCAAGCCCTCAATGAAAAAGGGTTTCAACCAAGGGTAATATATCCTGCTAGTCTGTCATTCAGACTAGATAGGGATAAAAACCTTCTCAGACATGCAATAGTTAAAGGACGCAACTATAAACAAGCCTGCCCTGAAGACGTTCTAAAAGACCTCCTATAAGCAGGAGCAATACCACCAAAAAGCTTGGCATATAT
Organism: Erinaceus europaeus; assembly: GCF_950295315.1. NCBI lineage: Eukaryota > Metazoa > Chordata > Mammalia > Eulipotyphla > Erinaceidae > Erinaceus > Erinaceus europaeus. Next base: position 117,745,700 of record NC_080170.1, read on the forward strand.
CAGAGCAAACAAACAGAAAAACTTAGTTTTTAAAATATTGGAAACAAAAGTAATACATTAACAGTAGTAATAAAAGTGTGATTATGACTTATTACACATTTTTCTCTAGTCTATAGATGAAATGGGGTTAAATATTACCTTCATAATAAGTAAAATAAGCATTGTGAGTTTGCTTTCTAAGATCTTAAATCTAGTAAAGTTCATGTTAATAGAAGGGGTTGACTTCATTTGAGCATTCCAGTTGTTAACATTTCCTTTCTACTTCTTCATATGGTCACATCAGGAGAATAATACCAATCCATAAACTAAATCAGGAAAAAAAACTGGCTAGGAAGATAGCATAATGGTTATGCAAAAAGACTTTCATGTGCGAGGCACCATAGGCCTGATACTCAATCCCCAGTACATAATTAAGAGGAAACTTCTATACCAGTAACCTACAGTACCTTGAACAATGTGACCTAGTATTTACCAGGGATGCAGGTTCAAGTCCCCAGCCCCCACCTGTACAGGGAAATCTTCACTCTCAGTGCTACAGAAAACATCTCTCTCTCTCCATATATATATTCCTCTCTGTCCTATCAAAAATAAAATAAGATAAAATAAAGTAGCTACTGGGACTGGTGGATTAGTCATGTGGGCACGAAGCCCCAGTGATAGCCCTGGTGACAATTAAATGAATTGGCCAGTTATGATAAAATGAATGAGGTTTAATTCTTGCAAAGTATGAGCCCCTTTCCAGACAATATCTATGATAGAACAATAATATAATATTCTATAGATTATAGAATATTATATATTATAGTCTATATATAGCAAACCTACAGCCAACATCATACTCAATGGAGAGAAGCTGAAAGCATTCCCCCTCAGATCGGGGACTAGACAGGGCTGTCCACTGTCACCGTTACTCTTCAACATAGTATTGGAAGTTCTTGCCATAGCAATCAGGCAAGAGAAAGAAATCAAAGGGATACAGATTGGAAGGGAAGAAGTCAAGCTCTCACTATTTGCAGATGATATGATAGTATACATAGAAAGACCTAAAGAATCCAGTAGAAAATTACTGGAAGTTGTTAGGCAATATAGCAAGGTATCAGGCTACAAAATCAATGTACAAAAATCAGTGGCATTTCTTTATGCAAACACTAAATCTGAAGAAGAAGACATCCAGAAATCACTCCCATTTACTGTTTCAGCAAAATCAATCAAATACCTAGGAATAAAGTTGACCAAAGAAGTGAAAGACTTGTATACTGAAAACTATGAGTCGCTACTCAAGGAGATAGAAACTGATACCAAGAAATGGAAAGATATCCCATGCTCATGGATTGGAAGAATAAATATCATCAAAATGAATATTCTCCCCAGAGCCATATACAAATTTAATGCAATACCCATCAAAGTTCCACCAGGCTTCTTTAAGAGAATAGAACAAACGCTACAATCATTTATCTGGAACCTGAAAACACCTATAATTGCCAAAACCATCTTAAGGAAAAGAAACAGAAATGGAGGCATCACACTCCCAGACCTTAAACTATATTATAAAGCCATCATCATCAAAACAGTATGGTACTGGAACAAAAATAGGCATACAGACCAGTGGAACAGAATTGAAAGCCCAGAAGTAAATCCCAACACCTATGGGCATCTAATCTTTGATAAGGGGGCCCAAAGGATTAAATGGAAAAAGGAGGCTCTCTTCAATAAATGGTGCTGGAAAAACTGGGTTGAAACATGCAGAAGAATTAAATTGAACCACTTTATCTCACCAGAAACAAAAATCAACTCCAAATGGATCAAAGACCTAGATGTCAGACCAGAAACAATCAAATACTTAGAGGAAAACATTGGTAAAACAGTTTCCCACCTACACCTCAAGGACATCTTTGATGAATCAAACCCAATTGCAAGGAAAACCAAAGCAGAAACAAACCAATGGGACTACATCAAATTGAAAAGCTTCTGCACATCCAAAGAAACTATTAAACAAACAGAGAGACCCCTCACAGAATGGGAGAAGATCTTCACATGCCAGACATCAGACAAGAAACTAATCACCAAAATATATAAAGAGCTCAGCAAACTTAGCCGCAAAAAAGCAAATGACCCCATCCAAAAATGGGCAGAGGAAATGAACAAAACATTCACCACAGAGGAGATCCAAAAGGCTAACAAACATATGAAAAACTGCTCTAGGTCACTGATTATCAGAGAAATGCAAATCAAGACAACACTAAGATACCACCTCACTCCTGTAAGAATGGCATACATCAAAAAGGACAGCAGCAACAAATGCTGGAGAGGATGTGGGGACAGAGGAACCCTTTTACATTGCTGGTGGGAATGTAAATTGGTACAGCCTCTGTGGAAATCAGTCTGGAAAACTCTCAGAAGGCTAGAAATGGACCTTCCATATGACCCAATAATTCCTCTCCTGGGGTTATACCCCAAGGACTCCATAACACCCAACCAAAAAGAGGTGTGTACTCCTATGTTCATAGCAGCACAATTCATAATAGCTAAAACCTGGAAGCAACCCAGGTGCCCAACAACAGATGAGTGGCTGAGAAAGCTGTGGTATATATACACAATGGAATACTATGCAGCTATCAAGAACAATGAACCCACCTTCTCTGACCCATCTTGGACAGAGCTAGAAGGAATTATGTTAAGTGAACTAAGTCAGAAAGATAAAGATGAGTATGGGATGATCCCACTCATCAACAGAAGCTGACTAAGAAGATCTGAAAGGGAAACTAAAAGCAGGACCTGATCAAATTCTAAGTAGGGCACCAAAGTAAAAACCCAGTGGTGAGGGGTAGGCATGTAGCTTCCTGGGCCAGTGGGGGGTGGGAGTGGGCGGGAGGGATGGGTCACAGTCCTTTGGTGGTGGGAATGGTGTTTATGTACACTCCTAGCAAAATGTAGACATATAAATCAGTAGCTAATTAATATGAGAGGGGGAAATCAATTGTATGTCTCAAAGTTTCTCAAAAGACAAACTGAATCTTTTTAATATATAGGCTATGTATTTGATATGCGGACTCTCTCAAAAGCCTAGACCAAGTAGATTAGAAGCTTCCAATAGCACAGCTATATACAAGATACTGGGTACTGTCCAGCAAACCATAACAAAGGGACTTTTCAAAGTTAACCCAATTAACAAATAATGTGATGATAATATTAACTATTGAGTGTCTTTTTGAACCCTAAGACAGCAGGAACCTCACATCTTCACTATAGAGCCCCTACTTCCCCCAGTCCTGGAACCCTTGGATAGGGCCCACTTTCCCGTATGCATCTCCCAATCCAAACCAAATAACATTGCATCTGCCGATCACAACCTAACCAAGGCAACGATTGCTACCTCAACATGCTTCACCTCAGAATGTATCCAGAGACTTCACGTGTGGAATGACAACCCTTCAGCTTCATTACTCGGGTGAGACCTTTCCTTTAATAGTACACTCTAATTTCATCTCAGGTAGTTCACTTTCTAACAAAGTCCCATAACCTAGATATACACCAGTTTCTGTGAGAGAGAGCTTATGTGCACACGTATCCATAAACTACTGCAAAATATATACCTGAAAGCAGGACTACACTAGAGTTTGCAGTGAGTACCTCCCTAACACTTCCTCTCCACTATTCCAAGCTTGGGATCCATGATTGCTCAACAAATTGTTTGGCTTCATATGTTAACTCTGTTTTCAATCACCAGGTTCCAGATGCCACCAGGATGCTGGCTAGGCTTCCCTGGATTGAAGACCCCACCAATGTGTCCTGGAGCTCAGCTTCCCCAGAGTCACACCCTACTAGGGAAAGAGAGAGGCAGACTGGGGGTATGGACCGACCAGTCAACGCCCATGTTCAGCGGGGAAGCAATTACAGAAGCCAGACCTTCTACCTTCTGCATCCCTCAACGACCCTGGGTCCATGCTCCCAGAGGGATAGAGAATGGGAAAGCTATCAGGGGAGGGGGTGGGTTATGGGGATTGGGTGTTGGGAATTGTGTGGAGTTGTACCCCTCCTACCTTATGCTTTTGTTCACTAATCCTTTCTTAAATAAAAAATTAAAAAAAAAAAAACAGTGCTTTCTTTATCCTTCACTATCTATCTCTGCCTCTGTCCAAAAGAAAAAGAAAAGAGAAAAAATGGAGCAGTGAAGTCATGGTGCAGGCATAAAGTCCCAGTGATAATTCTGAGAGTAAAAATTAATTGACTAATCAATTAAGATAATAAAAGCAGGGAAACTTTCTAAAAGCACTGAACTTACTGCCTATAAAATTATTTTTTTAATCTCTTTCTTTTGTGTTAATCAAAGAAGATTAGGGCCAACTGAACTTTCTATCAGCCTAAGATAAATTATGAATACAAAAGGCTTATTTGCTTCTATAAAAAAACAAATGTATTCACTGCACTTTTAACATAATCATATAGCAATATGGATCATTTTCTGAAGTGTTCAAAGATGTTAAGTATATTCTATAAATCCCACTACTAATAGAACTATATAGATTTCAGAACATAACTGTTGGAAAACATTGGGTCAAAATTTTTTTAAATTTCAAGTTCAATTATCATTTTTATTCTTGCAACTATTCATCACTTTTGTATGTCTTCATTAAACTCAAAAAGTGATTCTCTATCCATATACTTTTATAGCACTGAATTGTTCAGTTATGTCTCTGGCTTAGCATCACTTTCTTAGAACTGTTCCTTCTCTGTTTCCTTGGCTAACTGTCCATTCTTTCTATAAGTATTTCTTAAATCTTCATACCCTGCCCCCAAGCATATTTGTACTTCAAGCTGGTCAAATATTGTAATTCATCTTGTTTCCTCCTAGAATTTCAGATAAACCAAAAGAAAAAAAACTATACTTTATGTCAAATCACTTTAAACAGTGCTCTCTCCAAAGTGGAAGAAAAATAAACAACATAGTCTATATAAAACTCATCAAAATTCACCTCTATAGAATACAAATAAAGTTAAGTGAATTTTTATTTTTAACTGTATAGATCAGCACTGCATAATATTTATTTTGCCTATGGCTAAGATCTTGACAGCATCATTAAATTCATGTGTTTGGACATCAAATGGCAAATGTTTGAAACCTTCACCAGGATGAATTAGGCAAGTCAATGTTAAAGTCAAATGAAAAAGTTTTTCTTCAATGAGACATGCTCTCAATTTATTTCTTTATTTCAACAGCCAGGAGCTGGATGTGTGTGTAAACTGCATTAATGTCTATATATACTAACCATAGTAACAAAAGTTTTTCAAGTCTGTTTTTGGAAATCCAATAACTACATGTACACACACACAAAAAGGAGGTACATTGTCATTCTAATGTCTATACTTTGGTTTAGACACTTACTGTAATTTATCATTGCAACAACATGTAGAAGTAATGTGTTATTAATCTCATGATCATCCTTTTAATAATTATGGACTATGAATGTGGTATATTTCAGATATGTAATATATACCATATACCTGGCAGTAGTACATTCCATATAACACATATTACAATGTGCAAGGGCCATGGTTCAAGCCCACAATCCTCATCTACAGTTCAGAATCTCCAAGTGGTAAAGCAGTGAGGTAAGTGTCTTTCTGCCATCTCTCTAGCTTCCCTTTACTTCTCAATTTCTCTTTGATGCTAGTCTGCAGTGAGTAGACTCAGACTCATTAAGTGCAGCAAGCAAGGATAAGGACCTGAAGAAGACACTTCTTCTTCTTCTAGTGTTTGCCCTTCTTCCGTAGCCAGTCAACAGCGTCAGGTTGAAAGCTGTCAGGAGCTGCTTGTTGTTGGCTTTGAAAGTGACTGGGATCCATGTGGATTCAGTCGGCTAGGAAGGATCGTCAGTTTCCCCAATGAACGGGATGCACCACGAGAAGGTCAATCCAATGCATCCCAAGAAGACACTATAAAGTACCTAATCAAATATTTGCTATTTAGGCCTACTCTCCTCTCTTTCACTTCTCTTGATCACTTAAAGTCTAAGCTTATCAGATAAAGTAAGAACTGCAATAGCTGGATAAAGGAAAGAGACTGACACACTTTAATAATAGCCTTTTTTGGTCAATACCAGGCCACCATGTCATCTGGGGCTATAGTCAGGGAATTCCTGGATTCGCACAATGATGAGCCTAGACCTCTATTAGATCCCACTCTCTACCATCACCGGTCATTTCCATCCAGACCATCACCATAAGTCCTCTTATGGGCCTCTCCAGGACCTTGCCCTCAGCAATGGTAGAGATTGCCCCACCCTCTGATGGAAGACTGGATCAACCTACTATGTGCCACTCAAGGAACACTGGTCCTGCAATGAATGCAGCCTGGAATGTTCAGCTGTGACCACTGACTGTGAGCTTAGACTAACAGGGACTCAGAGGTCACAGAGTCTTCAACCTAAATAGGATTGTATATGGGCTCTAGATTAGATCAATGGAGTAAAGAGTTAATGTTTGAGAACAACTCTCTGCCCTGATTCAGCTTCTTAGTCGTATTCTTAGTCTTCTTAGTCTTCTTAGTCTTATTCAGTCAGCTGAGGTAAAGAACAAACACCTCATCACAGACCCCTGCAAGCGTCAACCCGGCTTTGACTTAGCACGTTATGATTGGGCCCTCCTCAATCATGGCCGGTGCGCCGCTATGTTCCATCGCTGGGGAGCCAGAGACGACCCAAACTGCCCCTGCGGCTACAGACAGACTATGACCCACATAGTCAACGACTGCCACCTCTCCAGATTCAAAGGAGGTCTCGAAACTTTACATCAGGTTCAAACTGACGCTGTTGACTGGCTACGGAAGAAGGGCAAACGCTAGAAGAAGAAAGTCTTATTCTCAACTCTAACACCATCTTTCCAGACAATGCTTTTAGTCCACCTGCATGTTGGCAATAGGGCTCAGGCAAAAATTAGTAAAGCCATTGGCCCTTTGGAACATACCTGAAATAGACTTCCTAGCTTATTCCCACACAAAGACCCCTAGTTTCATCTGCTATATTCCTACCTTTGGTTTCCTGTTTATTTAACAATTTTTTTCTGCTTTATATCTTACTAGTGTCTTTCAGCCACCAAGTTGCAGATGCTATCATGACTCCATTTTGACTTCCCTCTGCAGATGACCTCACCAATGTGTCCCAAAACCTCACCTCTTCAGAGCCATTATGCCACTTAGGAAAGACAGAAACAGGCTGGGGGTATGGGTCAGCCTGCCAATGTACAAATCTAACAGAGAGGCAGTTACAGAAGCTAGAACCCCCACCTTCTGCATGCGTAAAGAATTCTGGTCCATACTCCCAGAGGGATAAAGAATAGGAAAGCTTCCAATGGAGTGAACAGGACATGGAACTCTGGTGGTAGGAACTGTATGGAATTTTACCTCTCCTATATTATAATATTGTGAATTCTTATTAAATCACTAGTAAAAATTAAAAATAAATTAAATAAAATAATAAATATATATTTTTCTATTAAAAGACATTAAAAGTGAGGTAAGAATGTTTATCCTGGAAAAGAAATAACCAAGTATTAATAAACAAGTCTTTTGTGTAACCATTATACTATTTCCCCTGCCCAAACTAAGACTAATTATACTGATTAAATAACTAGATTCTTCAAAGATTATTGACTGAGAGATTTGCACAAGAAGAATATAAACTACTTAGCATTTCAGTTCTGAACATTAAATTTATATATGTTGGCAAGTTAAGTATTCTATTTCTATTTAATTATTCACATCAGCATAATAGAAGTTGTAATGAAAATATTTAATCCTATTAACTATTGACATTTATTATAAGTCTATTGAAGATGTTAAGCAGTAATAAAATTAACAAAACACAAAATTATCTGTAATTATAGCACAAAGTTAGTGTCTTCTATTGATATGAATAGTTATTTAATCTTCTTCTGATGTTTCCAGACTTTGGCAACTTAGTACATATGCCGACTTATATTTACTAGAAATCTATTTCTGAAACAATACCACTACTTTTCTAGCCTTTCCTTTTATCTGTTTCTTACCAGAAATTTTTTACAGGCAATTGTCTTTTAAAGATTTATTTATTTTATTTTATCAGGAGAGAAAAGATAGAGGAGTATTGCTCTGCTATTTCTATTGATGCTGGGGATTGAACCTGGGACCTCGGGTCCTTAGGCATGAGATTCTACAGCACAACTGTTGTGCTATCTCCTTGAGTGACCAATAAACATTTTTAATATCTAACATTTCTTGCATCTTCATTTCTCTGGAAAACACTGAACAAATGTCAGTCATCATTCATCCCTACATAGCTTCTCAAATTAAACTCAAATACATTTAATTAAAATAACAAATACACTTTATCTTGGTAGCAAGCCTACTGATTTTACTCTCTGTGCTTTGAGCTCAAATGTACTTTTTCCTTTATGTCTTATTTTGAACAAGTCAATTCAAACAAAAGTAAATAATTATCCCCAAAAACAGTGTACAAAGCTAAATCCAGCCCTACCATCTAGTCCTTCACATATTTGTGGTAACTTTGGCCTATTTTACTGGGCAATTGCCCTACCTAGAAATGGCTTCATGTCTGAGATGTTATCTGTTCCTACAAAAATAATTTGCCTAGTCACCCCTGTCGTTCTTCTTGTGGGGAGGCCTCTCTTGGGCACAAACTCCCTGGCATGGCCACTCTGTTATACACCAGAAGCGATGCCTGGGAGAATATGCTCCGAGACAACAGGAGCAAGTCGACTGGGTCTTTCTCAGTGTTTGTAGCTAGAGACGCAACAAGAGATCACCAAGGGAATGTCTGCTGGACAAATCCGTTTATTGATCAGAGAGGCAAGGCTTTTAGGGGGTTGCAGAAGAAGGTAGCTTGATCAAGCCATATATGGTTAAGGCAGAAAAGGGGCAGAGAGAGGTAAGGGATTGGGAAAACTATCAGCTGAGTGATCTAAGGAATGATGAAGCTAGGCTTTGATGTGCATGGGTATGGGTGCTTTGTGTGTCAGGAGGGTGAGGTTTGGTTATAGTCTTATTCAGAAGGGCAAGAACAAAGAAGTGAGAAAAGGGGCCTCTGACAGCATCTGTGTAAGCAGGAGAGCCATTTTGGGAATGAGGAAGTAAGGTTATCAATGGCTAGCAGACCGAAAGGTGACCTGAGAGTGGAGAGAAGATGGGTCAGGTATGATAACTTTTGGTAGCTTTTGAATAAGCAGACCATTTAGTTTAATGAAAAGGAAGTAAGCTATTGTATTGGGAATGCAGATTCCCTGTGAGGCAGAGTCTGACAGGTGAAGCTGAACCTGAAGGCCGTTGTCTCCCATGCTCAGTCTCTGGTAGAGAGAGGCTGACAGGAAGACCGTGTTCCTCAGGCACCCATCTTTCAATGGGAGGTTCCATGCAGCTCAACCATATCCTCACAGTTTCCCTACACAACCCCAAAATGATGTAGTCATAGACCTGATACTTAATCTCTGTCTGGGGTATTCAAGGTGTATTTTTTCTTTTATATACTTCTACTTACATCTTTAAACCTTGTGGAAAATTATAATCTTGGTCTAGAAAGAGTTAACCTCCTTCATCACTTTAGAAAGAAACAAACTAAAAATCCAAGAAAACATATTTTGAAGATACATCCTTTTCTCATTATGGAAGGCACACATTTAGAGGTAATGCTTCAATTTCTATTCTGCAAATTCTAGTCTATATTTGAATTTATGATTGCTGTTTATTATTTCATCAGCTTATCCAAATGCAAACTAGATAAACAATGGATCTCCAAACCCAGAAAACTGGATATGTATAGGTTAAGGAAATAAACATATCATGATCTATTTTTTCTCTGTTCTAAAAGAATCTCAGAGAAATTGACTGACAAGTTTTACACATTCATAAGGAAGAGTGTCAGATTTACTTATATTTGAATGACTTCTCTTCTTCAGGCCTTGATTTCCCCAACTGAAATATTAGGATGTTAAACAGGATGTTCGCGAAGACCATCTTTCTCAGTTCCATGAAAACACAAAGAGACTTCTTCCTTATTGGTTGAAAAATGCATACTCCATCCCTCAGAATTTATGAGACAAGTTCATAAATTTTCCAGACAATATAGCCTTCTTTCTTTATTTATTTATACATATGTCAAAATAGCATACTATCCAAGTGAGCTATACCATTTATATCTTTAACTGATATGTAGAGCTGTTTGTTCTTCTCATAAAAATTAAATTCAGTGTCAATATTACCAAAAAGTTTATTATCACAAGTTGGCATTCACACTTCTTCAACTTCAAATCTTCTAAGAATAATTATACTAACCATTTCAACAGTATACACATTTCACCCAATATAAAACCGTGAAAGTAGACTAAGAGACTGTATTTTACTTTACCAGAAGTAAAGGTTTCTATCTCTAATTACCAGGGCAGTGATCACATCCTGTACATTATATCAACTGACAACTCATAAACTGTCTCACCACCTATAAAAGGCAAATACCTTGCTCTGTAAATTGTTACTTGTTTTATTGGGGGATGGATAGAAATTACTGACACACATTCCGACCTCATTAAACATTTGGTTATGAAGTAGGAAATATTTGGAAGGTAGACATTTTAATCAACAACCATTTCAAAAAATGTCAGTATGTGATTCCTAAACTTCATATCATTTATCAAAGCTCATGTTTTGAAAAGGCATCTCACTGTTCTTACTTATTTCTGATTCCCACTGAAAAAGCAATTTTGCAATATGGATGTTTTTATAACAGATGTGACTTTGGAAAAAAAAACAATTTTAACCAATTATTTTACTAACAAGGTAGAGTAACTATATTTTTCCCCAAACTTAATTTACTTGGTATGTATAAAGTCGTCAAAATTAAAACAAAGCTAAATTAATAAAACAACTATATCATTAAATTTTGAGAAGAAAGGAGAAGACACTTGAGTCTGGGTGCATTATTGGTAGAAAATGATCACTACACATTCATATTGTTCATTTTATGGTAGTTGATAGAAATAAACAATAAAAAGTTAAATTCACCTCTACCTCATTCCCCACATTTAAGAGGAAGTCACATATTTCTGCCTGATATAAACTGCATTTTTTGATATACAGCAGTAAAGATTTAAGTAAGAAAACTTGGGGCACTTGGCAGTGGCACAGCGGGTTAAGCACACGTGGCATGAATTGCAAGGACAGGAGCAAGGGTCCTGGTTTGAGCCCCCGGCTCCCCACCTGCAGGAGGGGTCTCTTCACAAGAGGTGAAGCAAGTCTGCAGGTCTCTACCTTTCTCTTCCCCTCTCTGTCTTTCCTTTCTCTCTGGCATCAACAACAATAATAAGAACAACGATAAACAAGGGCAACAAAATGGAAAAAATAGACTCCAGGAGCAATGGGTTCATAGTACAGGCACTGAGCCCCAGTGAAAAGCCTCGAAGCAAAAGAAGAAAGAAAGAAAGAGAGAGAGAGAGAGAAAAGAAAGACAGACAGAAAGAGAGAGAGAAAGAAAGAAAGAAAGAAAGAAAGAAAGAGAGAAAGGGAGGGAAGGAGGGAAGGATGGAGGAACGAAGGAAGGGAGGGAGGAAGGAAGGAAGGATGGAAGGAAAGAATGTAGGAAGAAAGAAATTAAGAAAGAAAGAAAGAAAGAAAGAAAGAAAGAAAGAAAGAAAGAAAGAAAACTTAATGATACTGGTGACATTTTTATCATCAGAACAATTTACAGCTCTAGCAATATGTTTATTTTAGCCATAAATATCCATTTCATGGACCAATTCAAACATGGTTAAACTCAAAACTAATTCAATTATAGAACCAAACTTATGAATGAAAATGTTAATGGGAGGTCCAGCCTCATTTTCGGGGAGAAAGATACTGCCAATTAGGCAGAATAACATCAGTACTGAAAATAGTTTTGGCATTCAATGTATTTTTACTAGAAAAATTTTACGTCTAACTGATATACAAATAGTTGCCCACTATTTTTGTCAGAAAATGCTCAACAAACTACATTTCAGTGCAGTAAAAATAACTTTAAATTTTAGAAACAGTTTCATACTTTTTTTTGAAAGGTACATTTTAGAGTATGTATTAAATATTTTTAAAATGTATGGTTGTGCAAGATTTCAAATTTTAAAGAATACTATTGGCATAAGGGAACAAGCTATATGATGTCAAATGTGTTTTTGAATAATAGTAATAATAGTCATTTGGATGGCAAAGGATTAAAAAAATATTTTTCAAAATTAAACTTTGGAGTATTACACCAAAGTAAAAGACTCTGGGGTGGGTGGGTGGGTGGGGAGAATACAGGTCCATGAAAAATGATGAATGAAATAGTGGGGGGAATGTTATGCATGTAAAAAAAAAAAAAGAAGTAGAAACGCAAAGCAGAAATTGACTGAGTTTGGAGTATGGCACCAAAGTAAGAAAGCAGAAGTACACTAGAGTTTGCAGTGAGTACCTCCCTAATACTTCCTCTCCACTTATCCAAGTTTTGGGTCCAGGATTGCTCAACAATTTGTTTGGCTTTGTATGTTAACTCTCTTTTCAGTCACCAGGTTCCAGATGCCATCAGGATGACGGCCAGACTTCCCTGGATTGAAGACCCCACCAATGTGTCCTGGAGCTCAGCTTCCCCAGAGCCCCACCCTACGAGGGAAAGAGAGAGGCAGACTGGGAGTATGGACCGACCAGTCAACGCCCATGTTCAGCGGGGAAGCAATTACAGAAGCCAGACCTTCCACCTTCTGCAACCCTCAATGACCCTGGGTCCATGCTCCCAGGGGGATAGAGAATAGGAAAGCTATCAGGGGAGGGGGTGGGATATGGAGATTGGGCGGTGGGAATTGTGTGGAGTTGTACCCCTCCTACCCTATGGTTTTGTTAATTAATCCTTTCTTAAATAAAAAAAAAAAAAACTTTGAGATGCCTATTTCAATTGCCTACCAAATCAATATCTCACTCAACTTCCAATGTTATTTACTCATCCAGGAGAGTTGGAAGTCTTTGTTTATGATACCAGAGATAGAATTTTAGACTTACCAAAGAACATGATCAACACATGGCACTTTATTTAAGTCATCTTGAGCTTCAAAGTGATGGTGTGATGACATATTGTGTCTCTTTGTTTACATTTAATGTCTTATGTTACTGACGGTGACATATGCAAGGCATATGAAACTGAGATCCTTATGGTTATTTTTGTTTTCTGTTTAATTTTTTTTCTGTGAATTCCACACTTTGAAAATCATCTTGTCTTCTCCAAGGTTTGAAGAATACCAGAGTGGCAACATATGTCTGTGTTATGGAATTATTCTTTGATTGTTTGACAACTTTGTTCATGTAATTATCTGTTCCTGTTAATAAGCTGGACTTTTGTGAGTATAAGGAATTGAGTAAACCCCAAATTCTTGATTATTCTATATATTGTTTTATTATTATATGAGAGTAAGCCTTATTCTTATGCTGGTTTCTTTCTTCTTCTTTTTTTTTTCTTTTTCTATATTTAGTCACTTGCAGACCTGCTTCACCATCTGTGAAGCAACACCCATGCAGGTGGGGAGCCAGGGGGCTCTAACCAGGATCCTTACATGATCCTTGCATTTTAAGTCATGTGCACTTAACCCACTGCACTATCATTACCCCCCCCTGCCCCCCGCCGCACAGTTTCTATCTATGGAATTTCCCAGTTGAAGTCCAGGAAGTGACACAAAAGATAGCATGTTGGGCTCTCAAGCATGAAATTCTGAATTTGATTCTTAGCATAACAAGTATCAGATTAATTTGGTTCCCTCTCTCTCTCTTTCTCTCTGTCTGTCTGTCTCTCTCTCACACACACATGTTAATAGATGAATAGACTATTTTAAAAACAGAATTTCCCAGTTGATGGTTGATAATGTATTATGTAAACTACATTCAGTTTTTTATTGGTAAACATTGATCACAATCACTAAAATGCAAATTTACCTATGACTTTAGCTCATCTTTCCTTAACCCTCTTCATTTGTGTATCCATAGTCTAACATTCATTATAAATGAAGACTGTTAAACTTGACATAAATTCAGAACTTTTATGCTCAGCCTTCATTGTCCCACTAAAGCCCTTTACATAAACTCACTAATAAGTCCAAAACCATGTAGGTGTGTGGTGAAGTTTTATATTCTTCCTCTAGCTAGCTTCCATTTCTTACCGATATATCCCTTTACATAATTTTTTCCTTAAAACTGTTTTATTCACACTTATAACATCATCATATCTAAAAAGATCCACTTATATTCCCCCTGAAAATAGTTTAATTCATATCACTTAATGGTCTCAACTTCGATAAATATTTTTCCAACTTAAAAAATATATATATTTGGGAGCCAGGCGGTAGCATCATGCTAGCATCTGGAACCTGGTGGCTGAAAGAGAGTTAACACATAAAGACGAATAAGTTGTTGACTAATCATGAACCTAAAGGTTGGATTAGTGCAGATGAAGAATTGGGAGGGGGGGTCTCCATTCTGTAGATAGCCAGTAGGCATATTTTAGTTATATTCCAAATGGCCTGTGGCTATATTAGTTTTGTTTTTTTTTTTCCTCTGAGTCTGAAATCTGATATGCAAGTGGATTCAAGGTATTGTCTGGGGAGATGATGTCATGGCTGGAAGAAAGACCAGGAAGCTGGGGTTTACAGTGAGCAATGTTTATACACCTTTCCCGTACTTGGGAGCATGGACCCAGGATCATTATGGGGTGCAGAAGGTGGGAGGTCTGGCTTCTGTAATTGCTTCCCCCTGCTGAACATGGGCACTGACAGGTTGAGCCATATACCCAGCCTGTCTCTCTCTTTCCTTAGTGGGCCAGGGATGCATTGGATCGACCTTCCCATGGTGCATCCAGTGAGTAACCATTCATTGGGGAAACTGATGATCCTTCCTAGCCGACTGAATCCACATGGATCCCAGTCACTTTCAAAGCCAGCAACAAGCAGCTCCTGCCAGCTTTCAAGCTATTAGTCCTGCTCTTCGAGTCCTCCAACTTAATGTTGAGGGGCTGTCCTTTGCCAAACACATTCTTATTGGTCAATTGGCGATACAGCATCAGGCAGATGTCATTTGCCTACAGGAAACACATATAGCAGTCAATGAAGCTGCTGGATTCACCATCAGTGGATTCAATTTAATATGCTATAATCTCCATCCTAAACACGGCCGAGCCATCTACGCACCCAGTAATTTCACGAACATCTCATAAAAATTGCAGCAAAGGTGGGTGCGAGGAATAACATCATTGCAAGACTGGCCAGCTCCTCATGGGGCGGGAGCCAAATTATATTCCTCCATGAGGATAATTTCTGGAACCATCCATTCCACCCCGGTTCCATGGCTGCCAGTTCTTAGCAACATCACCCCGCCAGATATTCGTCGGGATGCGGCATCATCTAAGTTCATTTCCCACGTCTACACTCCACTGGACCTGCCAATATACGTGGATATCTTTGCCCACCCTGTCCAACGCTTGACGTCTCGTCATTCAATCTGGTCCCCTACGGCTACACTGAACTTCTCTGTTCCAGACTCTTGGAAACAGAGATGGCAGTCAGCTGAGGTAAAGAACAAACACCTCATCACAGACCCCTGCAAGCGTCAACCCGGCTTTGACCTAGCACGTTATGATTGGGCCCTCCGCAATCACTATGGAACAGGCCATGGCCGGTGCACCACTATGTTCCATCCCTGGGGAGCCAGAGACGACCCGAATTGCCCCTGCGGCTACAGACAGACTATGACCCACATAGTCAACGACTGCCGCCTCTCCAGATTCAAAGGAGGTCTCGAAACTTTACATCAGGCTCAACCTGATGCTGTCGACTGGCTATGGAAGAAGGGCAAACGCTAGAAGTGGGGCAGGGCCCTGGGGAGGCAGGGATCCAGTACACAGTGGTTGGGGTCACCTGTCCAGGGAAGTTCAGCTGGCATCGTGGTAGCATCTGGAACCTGGTGGCTGAAAAAGAGTTAAGATATAAAGCAAAACAAGTTGCTGGAATCATGAACCAAAAGGCAAGAATATTGCAGATGAAGATTTGGTGTCTCTGTTTTGGAAAAAGCTAATAAGTCTATTTTAGGTCTATCCCAGGGGGCCATGCTGATCCCAACAATCAATACAACCAGTGTGACTTTGGACTGTGTCCAGATATGGCAGGCATGGAATGTCATCTCTACAGCTTCATTACACTGGCAAGACCTTTCTTCCTTGGATCACAGACAATTTTCTTGAGTGTATCATCCATGTTTCTAAAACCAAAGACATCTACCTGAAAACTATTTTTCCTGATAATATTTGTGATTATGAATATTCTTGTTCTCCTGATGGTTACCCAACTTCAATGTAAAAAAGAAAATCATTTTTCCTCATTGAATTCTACAATGAGGTCCCGTTGCTTTCCTGTGGAAATGTTGTATGAATCTTTCCTTATGTTCTTGTTCCAGCAAACCCCACATTGAATCTAATTTCATTTGTGACTCTCCCAAGGACTTGAACTTCCAGGTGCCCTGAGAATCTTGTACTTACATATTCCAATGCCTTCTGCACATTATTACTAAATATACATTTCCTGTTACTGATTTCTTTTTTATTTTGTGATATGCTGACTCTCCATTCCTAGACTGGTGCACAGATTTTGTTTTGATCATATAACTCTTCACCAAACATTCATATCCTGCCCACTGCTTTTAGTCACGGTATCTGTCAAATTATTACTGAATTTATGAATATACAAGACTCCAACTGTTTCTTCTAAATAGCTCAATGAATACCCATTTTTATCTCTGCTTCTATCCTGATACGATTCCTTGAATTTTTCCTCCTTTTCTGATCTAGTATCCAGCAGTTCAAACCCAGCTTAAGTTTCCCTTTTAAAACAGTTAGCCATTACCGATTTCTTCTTTCCTCCTTTTTATTTATTTATTTATTTATTTATTTTCCCTTTTGTTGCCCTTTTTTATTTTTGTTGTAGTTATTATTGTTGTCCTTATATAGGACAGAGACAGATGGAGAGATGAGGGGAAGACAGAGAGGGGGAGAGAAAGATAGACGCCTGCAGACCTGCTTCACTGTCTGTGAAGCGACTTCCCTACAGGTGGGAGCTGGGGGCTGGAACCAGGATCCTTATGCTGGTCCTTGCGCTTCGAGACACATACGCTTAACCCGCTGCGCTACTGCCCAACTGCCTTTTTTTTTTTTTGCCTCCAGGGTTATTGCTGGGGCTCGGTACCAGCACCACAAATACATTACTCCTAGAGGCTTTTTTTCTCCCTTTTTGTTGTTGTTGTTCTACTGTTGTTGTAGTTATTATTGTTGTTGTTATTGATGTCTTTGCTGTTGGATAGGACAGAGAAATCGAGAGGGAAGAGGAAGACAGAGGGGGAGAAAAAGACGAACACCTGCAGACCTGCTTCACTGCTTGTGAGGTGGCCCCCCTTGCAGGTGGGGAGCCAGGGGCTAGAATCAGGATCCTTGTGCTTCGTGCCATGTGGCTTAACTCACTGCGTTACCATCTGATCATCCGACTCCCCCCCTTCTTCTTAATTACCTCTAGACCTACAAAGTTAGAAACTCTAGAGGTAGGGTCTAAACATATATATCATTTCAAGTCCCTTGAATAACTGTAATAAATATAATGATTTCAGAGTCACTGCAGAGATGAAATTTTCTAGTCCTCAGTGTACTATTTCTGGATAAAAACAGCACAAAGCATCACAAATGGTTAATTCACCAAGCTTTTATCTTGGAGAACATTCTGACCTGTTTACAGGGAGGCAAATGGTGATTAGCAATGTACTTTTCTGTGATCACAAAGCTTTGTAATAATGGAAACACTACCTGCTTGCACAGTCTTCCTTTTAAATCTAAAAGCTTTGCAATGTAGTTTAATATTCCATGGTTTTTGTTTTGTTTTTTTCTTTGCCCTTGTTCTACTCAAAACTGACTTTTTATACTGTTTTCAGATTAGAAGCTCAAAGTACAGAGGTCATAAATCTCAGTCTAGCAACCACATATTTCATAACATTTAAAAAGGCTAACAAACACTTCGATGTTCTACTTAAGTTACCCTGTCCACTAGTGCTATGGACAACCTCATTTGGAAAATTGAATTGAGGTAAGATCAGGAATTGGAAAAAGAGACCGGGCACTCTAAAGCTGAGAATCCCAGAGAGACCATTACTTATTCAGAAGGTCTTGAGTAGAATTTTCAGAAGTCAATACTGATCTACACATTTCCCAAAGGGAAGCCATTTACTCCAGACTTGACTTCCACCCAGTTAAATGGTATACTAGTCAGAGTTCCCAGGAGAAACAGCGCCAATCAGATATACGTGTGGGCATAGGTAGGAAGGTAGATGGTGATGGAAGGTAACAGCTGAGTGGAGAAATACATTATGTATATTGGTTATGACAGGAGTCAGACATGAATAGCAAATAATATGATATCAATGTAGTACAGTAGAATCAATATGTGATATACATAGGACATAATACAGGATTGTGAAATGTATTGTGAGGAAATAGCTCACCTGAATTGGGGTGATCAAAATCTACATAGCAGGACAGAAAGAAAATAGAAACTGATCTTCAGTTAATGAATTTCTGTTGATTATATGCTGGTATTCACCTCTCAAAACATTAATGATCAATGTTCTGCTGTCTTCTGGTTTGGGAGACATGTTGAGAGCAGAGCTGTTTTGTTCTCTTTGGATGACATGGTTTCACCATTCTTTGTGGAAGTCTTGGTTTACACTTAAAATGCGACAATTCTAACAAATAGCTTCTTTTATTTTTCTTTGTTCACTAAAATCCAATTAATAGACATTGAACAAGTTCTTGGAGTGCACATTGTTCTCACACATATTTTTTTTCAGTTAATGCTCAGTTAGCTTAAAATTATGTCTTACCTTTGTGCAATTTGCAAAACTGAGAGCCAGGATTCAAACACACTAATTTCTTTTTTTTTAAATATTTATTTTATTTATTTATTCCCTTTTGTTGCCCTTGTTGTTTTATTGTTGTAGTTATTATTGTTGTTGTCGTCGTTGTTGGATAGGACAGAGAGAAATGGAGAGAGGAGGGGGATACAGAGAGGAGGAGAGAAAGAGAGACACCTGCAGACCTGCTTCACCGCCTGTGAAGCGACTCCCCTGCAGGCAGGGAGCCGGGGTTCGAACCAGAATCCTTATGCCGGTCCTTGTGCTTTGCGCCACCTGCGCTTAACCTGCTGCGCTACAGCCCGACTCCCCAAACACACTTCTAATTTCTAATTTAAAACACATTGTACATTATGGAGATTTGTAAATTCACCTGTGAACGAATAATATAAAATTCTTGGCACTTAGATTTTTGCATATCCTAGTCACTCCAAAGGAGTCAACACAAAGGATATTGTAGGTCCAATCACCTAAGATGTCCTTGAAGTAGCCTGTGGAATATATTACCCATATCTACTATATAGAACATGGTTTCTGGTCTTACCTCCAAGTCTTTAGCCTATTGATACTTACTTTTTGTGTATGGTGTGACATGGTGGTCTAGTTTCATTCTTTTTTTATTTTCCAACTACAGTACCACTTTACCAAGGGAATGTTGATTTACAGGGTTATTGTTGTCACAAGAGTATATTTCCATGTTTCCCCAAAATAAGTGTCTGTACCTCATTATACCACTATACTGTGATCCTGTACTTCCATAGAGACTTAGATCCATAAATCCCCCTGACAATTCCTCCTTTTCCCCTTCTCAGTTTCTAAATCAACTTCCATGTACTAGTATCCAGTCCAATGAAGTTTCACACTATATTAACCCAGTAGTGTTGAATTCACTTTATGTACAGATAAAATAACATTATTTAATGAATAATCCAATAGGCATCTTAATTTACATAGTAATTGAGAAGATTCACATTTCATGAGAGGTCTTTCCATTCAAGATTTTCATTTTTCTTTAAGAAGATTTTTTTCTGCTATGTTGATTGTATTCTTCAAATGAATCTTTACGTCTTTCTTATGAACATTTTCCTGAAAATTTTAAAGTTGTATCACATTTTTCAAACCATTTCTCATGGTTTTCTACATGTAAATGATACTGCAGATAATTTCAAAGAAGTTTCTGCTGTGCATATAGCTTATAACTTTTCTGATTTCTTTCCACTTTTTACTTCTTTACTGGAGGATTAATGGTTGATAGTTAAAAGTAAAATACAATAGTTTATATATGCATAGCATTTCCACATAACAGTACAACCCCCACAAGGCCCCCCTTCTGATTAGTTTCCTTATTTTTGTTTTAGTATCCTAAGTTTTCTATGTCTGCAGAATATAATCATCAAAACATTGTTTATGGGTTGTTGTTTTTTTTTTTTTTTTGCCCACTGTGTTTGCCTGCTATTTTATTTTATTCTATCTCTAAACCTGATAATGATCATGACCCTGTAGGTCTCTAATTTTAATAAGCATTGTTTTATTATTTGACTGATAAAGTATTTCCCTCTGGTTTTTGCTAAATTGTTTTATTCTATTTAAGTGGTTTTCTTTTTTTTAATTTTTTTCAGAGGGTTTTTAGATCAGAATGACTTGATTCTATCTAATAATTTTGCTATTCCATGTCTACAATCAGCACTGATATCTATGGTTTCATTATCATTTAAAATCATCTGGCTCTTTAGAAAGGATAGTACACATGAATTTCCAGAAAACTATCATAGTGCTCTGAAGAAGTTCTTCACTTTGACCAAGGATATCTCTCTTTCCAATTGCCACATGATACTGATCTCAGAAATTATTTGCATTTCCACTACAGACATTGTGGTCCTCACCAAACATGTCCTCATGGACACATTTTCAAGATAAAATACATATTAGTAGTTAAAGTCTCAGTACATTGATTTAAATTCTTGATGTGTTTTAGATCTCTTAGAGTAAATTTGACTTCCTGATTGCTAGTGCTGATTCTCCAAGTTTCAAAGACCCCCAAGGAGTAATCTTCTGATTGGTTTTCTAATCCTCTGCTATCAGCCTTTGCTATCAGCTTTAAATTACCAATATATAAAGAACATAATTTTCTCTATGTTTGGTGTCTTTTTGTTCCCTTTTCATTGTCATCATTTCTCTTGCACCCTCCCCAAATTTACAAAAATAGGTTTTCCTAAATTAATTGTTCAACTTCCAGGACTTTTTATCTTCCTAGAAAATTTTAACTCCAGATTAAACTTAAATGTACTAATGGGTCTCATAGTATATTTTGTTAGTATCAGATCTTGCTAAATCCTTTGTAATCCCTTTAGGTGTGGTCACATCATCTACAAAAAATGAAGTCACTAAGGTTTTTTTTTTTTCTAGTTTCTCATTATGGAATTCATGTTCCTTTTTATACCTGACCTGAAGTCAAGTCTCTACTGGCAATTAACCTATCTGGTCTTTTTTTTTTTAAAATTATTATAGGGAATTCACTACTCCATGCCTGCCTTTTTCAGGTAGGAAAAGAGACAGAATAAGAAAGAGAAAAATTATAGCACCAAAGCTTCCTCCAGTATAGTGAGGGGAGGATGTGGACGTTACAAAACTAGCAAACTCTCCAGGTGAGCTATCATGCCAGTCCTCCTAGTTTTTATTTCTTTTAAGAGTTTTATATTATTCATTCAAAGGGGAATTTATAAATTTCTATAATGTGCAATATCTGTTTTAAATCAGAAATTAATGTGTTTGAAGCCTGGCTCTATCATCTGCAAACTGCACAAAGGCAAGAGATATTTTTAAGCTAATTGAGCATTAACTGAAAAAAAAAATAAATGAGTGAGAACAGTGTGCACTCCAAGAACTTGTTCAGTACCTATTAATTGGATTTTAGTGAATAAAGGAAAATAAATCAAGTCCAAAAAGTTATCCTGATGTTAAGCTAACTGTGATGTGATTAAAACCTTTTTGTACAACACATTGTTACAGAGAAGGCTGTGCCAATTGAACCTGGCATTTGAACATATGCTCAGGTCAGTAATTACAGTAAGTATGCACTTTGTTCCTATAAATCCTTTGAGTTAAAAACATCTATGGCTTCAATGTTGGAAACTATTGAGATTCGTATCAAGTTTTGTTACCACCAAAAGAATGAGTCTTGTAGAAAATGAACTGAGAGGATAACTATTTTGGTTACATTCAGAACTTCAAAATCCTGAAACTAGAGTTTTAAGCAAACAGAAATGTTGATTATAAATCATCTATGACTAATTATAGGGAATATGTCTTAGAGAGTCATATGAATAAATATATTAATTAAATCTCTTGAAACCCTAATTATTGTTTTCCCTTTGCAGTATCCCATAGAGCAAAAGAACTCATTCTAAGAATAGTCTGACAAGGATTCATGTTGTGAAAAACATCTTAAAATATTACTAAATCTGAACCACCCCACAATATTGGGAAGATATTTTGCCTACACTTTCATGTAAAGAAACTCTTTTCAGGAATGATTATGCTATAGATAAAGAAAGTGAATACATAAAAAGTGCTGTGTTATTCTGAATACATACTCCTAGTAGATGGTTGGATTGCCTGTCATTGCATCTTTATAAAAAATTAGATGATTGAGTCTCAAGGTAACTGAAGTTTTATTGCTAGATTTGATCATGCAATCTACCAGTACTCCAGAGCAAGTAGGTCCCGATATCCTTCCAAGAAGTCAATTAGAGCTGCCATGTTAATTCCAACCACACCCATGAGTTCTTCTGCAGAGGTTTAACAGGTTCTAGTTTCAATCTTTATCCAAAAGGATAATTCTTTATCCAAGTATCCTCGTTTGCATAACCAACTTCCTTCCACTTGAACAACTGGGATCTTTTGTGGGATGAAATAGGATGTTTGATATAACAAAAAATATATAGAATGACTGCATATGGTGCATGTGGAAAAAATTAAAGAACAAGTATTTTAAATTCAAAAAGTATAAAGAAAACCACAAAAAGAGATCTGTGTGGATAAATGATAACATGGCGACTGTTGTAATTTAACTTTAAAAGGGGGTGGCTTAGAGGCTGTGTTGTGACTAGAGACTTAAAAGAAGCTTTGGCGCTTAAGGATTCACAACAGGGAGCTGGGTTTAAACAATCCAAGGTTTTAGGAGGGTGAAACCGGTAAAAGGCAAAATAAGCTATTACCATCAGGGGTTAAAAGTACACTGGGTCCATAAAGTCTGAGTATAGTTCTCAAAAGTTCAGTCCCATAAGATAAACAATTATCAGCTGAGGTACAGGTTGCTCACGGCTGTGGAGGGGTCTTAAAGGTTTACTGGCTAGCAGAGTCACACATGTTCAGTTCCCAGGAGAAAGAGCCATGGCGGATATCTGGAGCACCTCCATCAAGATGAAGCAGCAGCCAAAGAGACTGAGCTGCTCCAAGTTCGTGCTTTTATACCTTCCCTTCTCTGTGTGTCCCGCCTCAGGCTGATGTCATGCGTATGCTAATAGCCCCAAACTCATGTTGGGGTCACAACGATACTAAAGAGGAATAGAGATTTGTCCCTCTATACTAAAAGACACAATTTATGTAACAGTATCTGTTATGTCCCTGTCTCATCTCCTTGTGTTAAGATATACTATTTACTCAACTTTGGAAGCACAAACATTTATTTTATCTTTTACTTTGACATACAAGACCTCTACGGTTCTGGTACTCAGGGGTGATTGATAAATATAGTTCCGATTTTTGACCTATTTTTCTTTATCGCCTTTAGGCTAAAAGCGCCGTGTAGCCAGTAAGAGGCAGATCAAAGATGTTCACTTTGCCCTTCCCTAATCAAGAGAACATTTTTTAAAAGGCTTAATTCTATTCACGACTTGGTCTCAATCTCTTTTTCTGCCCTGAACATGAGCAAGTTATACAGTGTCTACTTTGAAATCATCAGTGGGAAATCCCATAGCAAAAGTAAAGAACAGGAAAAGAAAAGGTCTTGGTCCTTCATATATTTCCTCAAGTAGTTGTGCTCGTCTTCATTGGTTTGCTCCAAGATTTCTTGTTTCATGTAATTCAAAAAGTGTTAGGATTCAAGCTCCATCCAAGATCATAGTACAAGGTTTAAGGACTCACACAAGGATTCTGGTTCAAGCCCCTGCTCCCCACCTGCAGGAGGGTCGCTTCACAAATGGTGAAGTACATCTGCATGTGTCTATCTTTCTCCCTCTCTATTTCCTCCTCCTTTCTCAATTTCTCTGTCCTATCCAATAAAATGGGAGAAAAAAAAAAAAGGCTGCCAAGAGCAGTAGATTCGTTGTAGTGCAGACATTGAGACCTAGAAATAACCCTGGAGACAAAAAAAGGGGGGGGGGGCGGGCAGGGGAGAGGACAAGGAAAGAGAAAAAGAGAGACACAGCAGGACTGCCTCACCACTTGTGAAGCTTTTCCCCTGCAGGTGACTGGGGGTTTGAACCTGGGTCCTTGTACATTATAACGTGCTCTCAAACAGGTGCATCACCACCCAACTCCCCCTAAATTTGATTTTAAATTTTAAAAGATGTAACGAATGAGCATACAGAGGATTTTTATTGGAGTTAACAAAATATACATTATGTTCATCCCAAGTTATAGTCACCTAGATTCTCAGAGGTCACAAACCATGGCGTTAAAGATAATTCAGACATCAAACCAACCAAACTTCTTAATAATGAAGCACTTTATTAAGAAACTTGCTATTTTTCTCTATTTTTATGTACTTCCATTATATAATTCTCTTGTGCTTTTGCAAATAACCGTAGTACTGAAGTAGGGGAAACTTGTAATAATTTGATTTGAAAAATAATCAGAATAACATCTTTTTAATATTTATTTATTTATCCCCTTTTGTTGCTCTTGTTTTATTGTTGTTGTTATTAGATAGGACAGAGAGAAATGGAGAGAGGAGGGGAAGACAGAGGGGGAGAGAAAGATAGACACCTGCAGACCTGCTTCACTGCTTATGAAGCAACTCCCCTGCAGGTGGGGAGCTGGGGGCTTGAACCAGGCAGAATAACATTTTCTATCTCCAGTGATGTGATAGAACTCTTTGACTTCCATTGATAGCAAGCGGCTTCCCTACCGCCAACTCAGGTTCCTAATAAATGATGATTCTTTGTTGTGAATTTGAAAGGCAGAATTTCCCTGGACTGGAATTGACTGGTTATTTCGAAGGCTCATTCAACACTTTGGAATAACGATTAACAGCAAGAGGAATAGCATCTTCTGTAGCAAAAGGGTCTGTAACTACAACACCCAGAACCATAGCCACAGCCATACCGGGAGTCATAGCCACAGCCATAGCCGGAACCATAGCCACAGCCATACCGGGAGCCATAGCCACAGCCATAGCCGGAACCATAGTCACAGCCATAACTGTAGCCAGAGCCGTATCCACAACCATAGCCAGAGCCAGAGCCAGAGCCACAGCCACAGCCATAACCACAACCAGAGCCATATCCACAGCCATAGCCAGAACCATAGCCACAGCCATAGCCACAGGAGTTCCCAGAGTAGTTACAACACATGGTGTCCAGAGGTGAAGTTCCAGTTGAGGCAGAGGAAGATATTTCTGAAGTCTGAGTATCCATATACTCCACTTGGACCTTTTTATACCCACAGAGAAGGATGGATCATAAGTCACATGGTCTGTTTAACCTCATTTAAAAATGACTTGCCAGAAACAAGCTCCTTCGACTCACAACAATTTTGTTAGGGTGTCACAACTTACGGAATGCTATCCCAGGAATTTTCTAATCCCTTCTCATGAAGTAGAGATACTTTTTTCTCAGTACTCAAACCTATGTAAGCATAGTTTTATCTTCCATAATTACATTTCATGGCCATGACCTAATACACCAAGAAAATAAGTTTGACCTACATTTGCATGTTTGGGTATGTGTGTTTATTTGGTTTTTTTCAGTGTCTTGGAAATCATTCATTAAGCACAAAATTCCACTCATTGCTAATGTCTTCCTCCCCTCATCACCACTATTATTACCTTTGTGTCATATTGGCTTCTTTTTATTCCTTATTTATTTGGGGATTTTTTAAATAATAACCATTCTAATATGCTTTCCACAGATTCTGGACATAGAATTGTATTTTTCAAGGTGCTTTGTCTACTCCCCTAAACATTCTCCTCTCTGAAGACTAGTTTATCTGCCTCCTCCTTTTCCAGTCAGGTCATAGGTGTATCTTTATTCTTTGAGTAAAAAAAAAAAATTGTAAACTCTGGATGGTACTTTATGAAATTAATTCTCATTTAAACAGAAAAGATAGCTTTGCCTTTTTGGTTGTTTTTTAATTTTTTTTATTATCTTAATTTATTTATTGGATAGAGAGGGTCAGAAATCAAGGAGGGAGGAAGAGGGAGAGAGGGAGAGAGACAGAGAGACACCTGTAGGACTGCTTTACCACTTGCAAAGCTTCCCCCTGCAGGTGGGGACCAGGGTCTTGAACCTGGTCCTCATGTATTACAATATGTGGGCTCAGCTAGGTGTGTCCCCACCCAGCCCCCAGAAAGGACAGCTTTTCTAAAAGTAACAATTTAAAGTAAAGAGAATGCATTATTTCAACAACTTCTTTGTTCAAGTTCAGCTCTTAGATGCAAACCTCTGTGCTTTCTCATGTTGCTACCTTACATTCTATGTTTCTCACTAAAATGTAGTCAGTCAATATTTAGTGCTTTTACACTGCGATTTTTCATGGTTTTATTCTCACTTTTGTTCTTCAACAGGCAGTATTTTAGTAACAATATTTTCCTATACTCCTTTTGTTGGATACCTTACAACATTGGCATTAATTAAAATTGACCATTCCTTGGTGTTTACTACTCATCCTTATGTGTATCTTGACACCATCCCCACCACTCCTTGATTTCCAAGATGAATGGATATCTGGTCTATGATGTCTCTTTCATTTTAAAATCCTCCCTAACTCTTCCTTGAGTGTGGCACTCTTGTGATTGCTTCATCCTTCATCTTTGTTTTAATCATTTCACAAACTCATAAATCTTGCATGCTGCCCCTGACTCAATTACCATACATAAATAACTCTGAGAACTAGAGGTTTTTGCATCCTTTTGGAGTCAGATGAGAGAGAGAGGGGAAAAAAATGAAGTAGGCTAAATAGGAAAAGCTTGCTGTTCAAATAAAGTATTACATTATAATAAAAGAATGACTCTAAGATACAAACTCTTATCTTGTGAAATACTCTAGGAGGAAGCATCTTGGAGGGTTAGCATCTTACTGGTTTGAAAAGAAGTTCACTGTTTTGGCTAGGTTACAGCACTTTTGCAGTAAGTCTCCAGGCGCTAATTTCCATGTAGAGAGGGACAAAGAAGATATATAAAGTTGCTATTTTTATTAGTAATTTAATAATGATTAACAAGCTTGTAAGATAACAGAGGTACTAGTCCATACATTTCCCATAATCAGAGTTCCCTGACTCATCCCCTCAACTGGAAGCTTCCCTATTCATTCTCCCTCTCTGGGAATATGAACCAAAATTCTTTTTGGGGTGCAGAAGGTGGGAGTTCTGGCTTCTGTAATTGCTGCTCCACTGCACATGGACATTGGCAGTTCTATTCATATCCCCAGCCTGTTTCTCTATTTCCCTAGTGGAGTAGGGCTCTGAAGAAGTGACATTGGAGGACACATTGGTCTGAACTCATCTTCCCGGAGAGGTTAGTATGGCGCCATTTGCAACTTGGTGGCACTCAGTTCTCTTATCCTTTGCAGCATCATTTTGCCAATTCATAGATGAGTTATAATATTCCACCCTGGTTTCTCTTTGTCCCCTCCTCTATAGTTTCCCTCCTACAGGCCTGGAAATCCTGCTTCCACTTAGAATTGCCAGGATTTGAAGATGGTTTCTTTATTATTAAGATCCACTGATTCACCACTGGACCTGTAGCTGAGCACTCTTTATCAGTGTCTTACATCTACAGTACCACTTACTTCAACTTCTCCACAGAACTGTGACTGCAAACTCTAGAAGTGTTCCTCTCCCCCTAGTATCCCCCACTCTGTTAACTCTCTTATTGAGAAAGCTTAATACCATCCAGACATTAAAGGACTTTAAAAGAGTCCCACCTATGACCACAAAGCATCTATTGAAGGGTGAATTTGAAGCAGAGAAGCAATATGTTGATAACAGTGCATCTTTCTGAGTAGTTTTCAGAAGTTCTTTGTATAACAAAATCATTTTCCAGTGCACAAATTGACTCATTTCCTGACTTAGCCATTTACCAAATATTTGACCGTGAAAAATGTTCACAATTTTATGAAATTTGTGAGGCTTCTGCAACTGGTAAATCAGAATGAAATAACTAAATATAGTTAAAAATATGCCAAGACGCCTCTAGAAAATTTTAAAAAGGGGTAATTCACAGGTACTGGAATATAGTATAGTTGATTCATTCTATATCTCCCCCCTCTCATATTCAGCCATGAACATGACAAATAATCAATTTTTCAGGTATCTACTTTTTAACATTTATTTATTTATAAAATGGAGACACTGACAAGACCATAGGATAAGAGGGGTACAATTTGGAGTGAGTGAGAGAACTGTAATAGGAAGTAGGTGAGGAGGGTATCTAAGTCTAAGTGGAAACTATTTCATTATGAACTTGATACTGACTCACTAAAGACTATTGTGTATTTTTGCTTTCAGGTATATATTTGGCCCTAATTTATAGATACATGTGAACATATGCTGTATCTTATGGGACCTGGCCTATATCTAGGTTTTGGGACTTTGTTAGGAAGTGAACCTCCTGGAATGGAATTAGAGAAAACCATGAAAGGAAAGGTCTCACCCAAGTGATGAGGGTGAAGGATTGGCATTCCATGCCTGACGTCTCTGTGCACAGTCTGAGGTGAAGCATGCTGAGATGGTACTTGTTGCATTGATTAGGTTGGAATCAGCAGATGCAATATCATTTGGCCTGACTTGAGAGAAGCATGCAGGGAAGTGAGCCCCACCCCAGAGGTTCCAGGATTGGGAGAAACATAGGCTCTATAGACGAAGCAAGAGATTCCTATTGCCTTAGGGTTTAAGAAGACAATAGATGGTTATTGTAATAATCACATTGTTTGGCAATTGGGTTAACTTTGAAGAATCCCTTTGTTAGGATTTGTTGTATCATACAAACCCTCACCATATTTTATGTTCTTTGACATTACTTGCATATAGCTATGCCACCAGTTGCTTTTGTTCTATCTGGACTAAGCTTTTAAGAGAGTCAACATATCAAAGACTCAGCCTATGTATTAAAAAGACTCAGTATGTGCTTTAAAAACTTTGTGATATTCAATCAATTTCCCCTCTCATATTAATTAGTGATTTATATGACTAAAAATTGATAGAAGTATTACAGTTCTCTCACTCACTCCAATGCTAACCTTAGCGAAGCAAGGACTGTAAAAGCTGAATAAGGGCAAGAGACTGGCATACTTTAAGGATGCCTCTTTAGTCACTATCAGGCCATTCCACCAGCTGGGGCACTAATCGGGGAGTCCTGAGTCTCCCAAACAGACTTGATGGGCCTAGATCTCAAATAATCCCTGTCGCCATTGTTTCCTGTCATCTCTATCAGGAACAACAAAACAGACCCCTTTGTGGGCCCCCATAGGACCTTGCCCTCAACCTGGATCAACAATGGTAAAGCATGTTCCATCCTCCGAAGGGAGAATGGACAACATACTCTATGCTACACCTGAGGAAGATGGGTCTATACTGAGGCAGCATGGAATGCTCCTATTCATGACCACAGAATGTGAGCTCAGATCTACAGGGATGTAGAGGTCACACAGGCTCCTAAGCTAATTATGGGCCCCAGATCACATCAAATTGATGGGATTTACAGTAATATTTATACCCCTTTCCCATATTAGGGAGCTACTATCTTCCCTGATGCAGCTTTCTGGTCCTTTTCCCAGCCATAACATCATCTCCCCAGACAATAATTAGGAATCACCTGCATATCAGATTTCAGGTTCAGGCAAAAAAAAAAAAAAAAAAAAACCACTAGTATAGCTACAGGCCCTTTGAAATATAACTAAAATTTGCCTACTAACTATCTAAAAAATGGAGGACCCCCCCCCAATGCTTCACCTGCACTATTCCAGCCTTTAGGTCCATGATTGTCCAACAATTTGTTTGGGTTTGTATATTAACTCTCTTTTCAGCCACCAGGTTCCAGATGCTAGCATAATGCCGACCAGACTTCCCTGGACAGACAACCCCAACAATGTGCCTTGGAGCTCTGCTTCCCCAGTGCCCTTCCCCACTAGGGAAAGAGAGAGACAGGCTGGGAGTATGGACTGACCTGTCAACACCCATGTTCAGCGGGGAAGCAGTTACAGAAGCCAGACCTTCAACCTTCTGCATCCCACAATGATCTTAGGTCCATACTCCCAGAAGGTTAAAGAGTAGGAAAGCTATCAGGGGAGGGGTTGGTATACAGAGGTCTGGTGGTGGGAATTGAACGAAGTAGTACCCCTTTTATCCTATGGTTCTGTCAATGTTTCCTTTTTATAAATAAAAAATTTAAAAAGAGGGGTACAATTCTCACCACCAGAGCTCTGTACCCCATCCCCTCCATTGATAGCTTTCCTGTTCTTTAACCCCATGGGAGTATGAACCTAGGGTCATTATGGGGTGCAGAACGTGGAAGGTCTGGCTTCTGTAATGGCTTGCCCACTGAACATGGGCATTGACAGCCTGCCTCTCTTTCTCTAGTGGGGCGGGACTCTGAGGGGGCGGAGCTCCAGGACACATTGGTGGGATTGTCTGTCCAGGGAAGTCTGGTTGGCATCATGGCAGCATGTGGAACCTGGTGGCTGAAAAAGAGTTAGCATATACTTTTATATCCATAACAAAACATTTTTAATTTACTTTTATGTTGCTACTGCTTAAAGCATGTGTGTGATAATTAAGAATTTCCACAAAGAACTTTCAAAGTAGCCCAAATTGGGTTGGTGAAACAATCCAGCTATCAAAGTACTTGCTTGTATGCCTGCTGCCCCAGAGACTGCAGGTTCAATCCCCAAAACCACCTTATTTGTTTGTGACTTATTTATTTATTGTTTTTATTGGGAGGGATTATGATGTGCCCTGCAGTCATTGACATAAGGGCATAATTTCAGATTTCCCATGACAGGTCTCTGCAAAACATTCTCACCCCAGTGAAGGTCCTTTCCCTCCATTCTACACCAGAATCCCAATGCCTTCTTTACTTCATTTCATTATTCCCACTAAAGCCCCACAGGGGTCTTTGCTTTGCTGCAGTAAACCATGCCTAGTCCAAGTTTCATTCTACTGACACCACCTTATGGCAGAGCTGAGCAGTGCTCTGGTCCTTCTCATTGTCTCTCACATAATAAATGAGTAAAGAAATTTTAAGTGACCCAGATTCTCCAGAACTCAGACTAATGTATGACTGGCTTCACTGTTCCTTGACTAAAGCATTTGAAACAATTATAATCCTTAATACAAATAATCAAGCAATATATCACAGGGCTTGGCTTCTTCGCATATTTTGAACTTTGGTAATTATTAGTGTTTTTGACATGACAAACACCTAACTTAGAAACAAAACTGTATTTGGTAAGGAGAAAGCAGCTGCCTGCATTTCTTAATGATGACATGGGTTTGCTATGGAAAAGTCAAGTTGGTCTTTTGCTAGGAATGTGGGCACACACAGAGATGGAGATTTCAGTATAGATGTGTCATTCACAAGGAGTCTCTCATGATTCATGGGATCATGCTCTAAAAGTTCTTGAAAAGTCACACTGAGAGCAAATATAAACCCTCCTTTATCCATTTATCTATTTATTTATTTTTTACTTAGATGTCAATCCAATCTGGGTTCACATGTGAATCTGTCCAATTTCTCACATCACTTGTCATTTTTTTCTCCCTCTACAAAATGATGATATGATGGAAATAGTTTCAGATGCCTTAAAATACTTCTGTGAATAAATATGAATTACAATTAGCTGATTATTAAACAAAGGAAGAAGATGAATCTCTAATGGGTGTAGTTCCAAATCAAAGTCACTTTACCAAATGCCTTGAGGGTTTTCTTGAGTATTTTCCTGAGTGTTTTCAGTGCTTGAGAAATCTCAACTTCTTATTTTGAACAATTATATTTTATTGTGAAATTTCTTTTTTTTTAATTGTTTCTTGATTAATCCCTAATAGCCCAAGAGGCAATCCTAATGTAAATTAAGGTCCTGGAGTGCTCAATATTTCTTTTCCTAACTTTTCCCTAATATATTTCCCAGGAGATCTCGAATATAGCCTTGGGTTAATAATGAAATATTTCTCTCTCTTTCCTTATATAGGTTTGAGCTTCTGTCAACACCACATCCCTATTCTGCTAATGGAGTTGAGATTACAGTGCCTCAGTCATCATACCTTTTCGCATTTGTACGATAAGATATTCAAGATGTGCTCATCTTCCCAAATCATCTTTCAGATCTATAAATAGTTGTTTCCTCAACCTCTCTCATCATTTTAAAGAGCATTGCCACTTTTTCCCAGTGTTTCTGATTCTTTGCCTTGTAGGGGTTGCTTAATTTATAAAGTTGACATTTCAAAACAAAACAAAAAAATTAAACCAGGAAGAGGCATTAAGAATCAGACAGATCTGTCTTATACATGTGTATTTTGATTTCTTTGTAACATTCAAAATAAGAGGTAAAGTAGCCTATATTTTATCACCCTCAGAGCTGATATCCTTTTTCAAACCAAATGCAGTTATTGACTAACATGTTTAGAAAGATGTTACGTTTCTAAAAGTCTAAATCCTTGCAGTTTTAAATATGTGTGCCTGATTCTGACTTCAAAAACCTGGAGACAGTATAAATCCATCTTCCGTCTACCAATTATTTAAATATGTGAGGGAAATAGTGACTTGTTCATAAAATGCCATCAGGTACATGTACTTCAAAGAATGCTATCATACCCTTCTCCTTAACTCCCTTCACTCTATGAGCTGCACCTTCTAATTTCCACGTGAGGCCACAGAATAGATCCCTTCAACTATTTTAACATCCTCTAACCAAGGTGCTTAGCTTGACTCCATGGTCTATTACAGACTCAAACACATACATATGCACACACCCGTGTTTGAACACTACACATAAAATATTATGAGGTGGAGGTGACTCACCTGGTTGGATGTACATGTTACAATGCACAAGGACCTGGGTTCAAGCCTCCAGTTTCACTGGAGGTGAAGCAGTGCTGAAAGTGTGTCTCTCTCTCTCTCTCTTATCTGTCTTACTATCTATTTACCATCTATTTACTATCTATCTATCATCTCCCCCCTTCTGTCTCAATTTATGTCTTTATCAAACAAATGCCATATTTTAAACAATAGTCCCAGCTTTTTCCAAAATGGAGACCACAAATTTCATGTGATATATTCTTGCCTTTAGGTTCCTATTTATTAAACAGTTTGTTCTGCTTTATATCTTAATGCTTTTCAGTCACTAACTTGCAGGTGCTACTATGATGCCAACCTGACTTCCCTGGGCCAACAACCTCACCAATGTGTCCTTTAACCCCAACTTTCCAGAGCCCTGCCCCACTAGTGAAAGATGGAAATAGGCTGGAAGTGTGAATCAACCTGACAATGCCTATGTCCAGCAGAGATGGCAATTATAGAAGCCAGACCTCCCACCTTCTTCACCCCTAATGATCCTGGGTCCATACTCCCAGAGTGACAAAGAATAGGAAAACTTCCTGTAGAAGGTATGGGATATGGAACTCTGGTGGTGGGAATTGTGTGGAAGTGTACTACTCTTATCCAACAGACTTGTTGATGATAATGAAATCAATTAAAGAAGAAAAAAATAATCTTGATGACAAGGCTTTTAAAATATTGTGTATTTGTGTTAATACAAACTATAAAAATGAGATATAAATGAAGAAGTTGTAAGCACAATAGCTATTGATTCAATAAATCAGTATCTTTAAAAAGAATAGGAACAAATCTCAACTCCTCATCGTGGAAGGTCTTGTGTGATCTGTCCTTGACATACCATTTTGGCCTCCATTCTTTTTAGGGTCCCTGAGCCTCATTATAGCCCTAGCCACAATAAACTATTGTCTTAAATCCTTCAGCCTTCCCTTCCCCTCTTCCTGGACTAGGCTTCCTCCAGATCTGACACCTACTCATTTGTCAAATACCAGCTGATCAGTCTATTCTTTCAGCACTTCACTTCACCTCTCTATGTGAAACAGCACCAGATGACTTCCCTAATTAGTCTTTAGCTTTTAGAGCTGTTTTGTGTTCACAGCAAAATTGAGCAGAAGGTACAGAGATTTTTTTTTTTTTTCCTATGACTCCTGCACTCACAAATGCAAAGCCTCCTATTAGAAAACCATGTCCGAAGTGGAACATTTATACCATTTCCACATTCTTATTTGTTATTCATAGAACTTCTTTGACAGTACCTATTAAGGTCTTTGATTTGTTTGGTTTGGTGGTTGCGTTAATAGTGAGTTTTAAGAGATTTTTTCCGTATAGTTATGTATCAAACAGTTTTCTCCCATTTGTAATATATCTTCTCATTCCTTGACACTCTTTCACAGAGTAGTTTTCATTTAAATTCAGTCTAATTAATCACTTTTTGATTTCATGAACCATATCTTTGGTTTTTCACCTTAAAAAGTTATTCCCAAATCCAGCATTGCATAGTTTTTTTCCCCTATGGAAAAATATAGAGAGAGAATATATAGTTTGGCAAATTATATTTAGGTCTGTTATCCATTTTGAATTATTTCTGTGAAGGATAAAAAGTTTTTTTAGATTTTTTTGATGCATGTAGATGACCAATGATTCTACTTTTAATGGTTTGAGGAGTGTCAATTACTATTTTTTCATAATGTCTGCACTGGTTGGCATTCCTCCTGATAATACATCTTTATCCCAAGGGCCAATCCCCAATAAATGTTATCAACTTTTTGTGATCATTTAGTTCAAACATTGATACCAATGCAGACAAGACATGCTTAAAAATAACACTGTTGGAAGATTTATAAAACAGTTTCTTCCAACTTTTTAAGCTATTTGATCTCACCTAAAATATGAAAAAATTGCAGCTTATAATGTGAGACTTGAACAAAAAGTTTAGGAAACATATTAAAATTCTTATGGCTAACAAATTCCAAGGATCCACTAATTTTTCCTCTTTGCTGTTCTATATAAAATCATCCTTACTAATCATTGGATTCTTGACTATCTGCTATATCAGGGAGCTCAATAATTCCTATAGTGATTCACCTCTTTCAAAAATTATTCTATTGTAAAATCCTCACAAGGAAACACTAAGGAGAACTTGGACTAAGTTGTTTGTACTGCACCAAAGGAAAATACTGAGGAAGGAGGGGATAGGAAGGATTGAAAAGGGACCTTGGATTCTTGGTGCACGATGTTAGAAAAAGACCTGAGTTGGGGATGAGAGCATTCTGCAGACATCTGCCACAGAAGATGAGAAAATATGCCCATGCATCAACAATTGTATGGTAATTTTTCTGAAGCATTTGTCTGTATGTGATATTAATATGTGTATAAAATGATGAGTATTTGCTGCTGATTAATGTGAGAAGAAAGAAATGAGTAAATGGCCAAAAGCATGAAACACACATGCTTACATACACATCTTGAATAATATCAACTATGAACACAGGAGTCAGAGGTATGTAATAGTATGTAACCATATGTCAAGGGTGCACAGAAGAGAGAACAGAAGTCAGACTTATACAACTGGAGAGATCATCTCTGGAGGGTTAACACTACCAAATTCTTAGGAGATAATGGGAGTAGGGGGGAAAAATCATTAACCAATAATATGTCCAACATAAAAGATACAAAAACTTGTTAGAGTCAGAGAAACATGTTTATTTGGAAATAATTATGATAACAGACTTAGTCTAAGTATAGACTAAGATCCTAATGAGTATACATGTAGACAGTGGCCAAAATTATATCTTCTGTTTACCAGGAACATTTGTAGAATAACTCAGACTGCTTCAATCATAGGGTTGTCAAGTACAGAACCAGTTTCTCACAGATTCTGAATATTCTCTACTCAGTCGAATCTGATGTCACACTTCAAAACAGCAATGGCCTTGGGATGATTATCTTAGAGGAAAAGATGCACTGCAGTCTAGCAGCAAGAAGAATAGCATTTTCTGTAGACAAATGGGCGATAACTACAGCAGGAGCCATATCCAGAACCATAGCCACAACCATATCCAGAACCATAGCCACAGCCATATCCAGAACCATAGCCACAACCATATCCGGAACCATAGCCACAACCATATCTGGAACCATAGCCACAGCCGTAACCGGAACCATAGCCACAGCCGTAACCGGAACCATAGCCACAGCCATATCCGGAACCATAGCCACAGCCGTATCCGGAACCATAGCCACAGCCGTATCCGGAACCATAGCCACAGCCGTATCCGGAACCATAGCCACAGCCATATCTGGAACCGTAGCCACAGCCATAGCCGTAGCTACCACAAGAGTTTCCGTAGTTGCAGCACATGGTGTAGAGAGGAGGAGGTTCAGTGGTTCAGTAGAGAAGCAGATGGAGAGTTCAAGTGTGAATGTCACCTCCTGCGCTGAGACCTCTTATATACACCTCCAGAAAAGGGCGGAACACAAGGCACAGAGTCTGTAGCCTCATTACCACAACAATTTTCATTTTTTGAAAGCTCATCATTGTAAGGGCAACAACTTTATCAGGTGCTTGTCTGGAATTTGGCCCTGGCTAGTCAAAAGAATTCCAAGAAAGCATATGCACCTTACCCAATGATCAAGTATGTCTTGAGGAAAGTAATCAAACAGAATTAGCTTTTTATTCCAGAAGACATAAACTCTCCTGCCCTTGCAGGTTCACATACCTGGGTCCTGGGAAATACTGTAGCACTTCACACCTCAGAAGCAACAGGGAAACACACAGGCTGAAGGAGACAGGCAACCCAAATGGGAAAAAAAAAAAAAAAAAGTAAGACATTTCTAGATAGTAGCCTATAAGAAAATTAATAATCTCTGCCATGGTACATGGAACAAGGCACAGGGAAATAACAAGAAAATCTCAGTTTGTATAAGAATAAAAATTTATTTAGTACATAAAAGTAAAATCTATAATGATTATGTCTAATGTAAACTAACTTAATAAACTGTTCTTAGATATGTTACTTTCTTTGAAGCATCTCCATTTACACCACAATTGCACCTACACAATCCTACTTATCGTGAGGGTTACACTACTCTGAACCAACTTTTTCAGACAGAAAGGCAGAGACAGGGGTAGAGATACCACAGTAGCTAAGTTTTTCCCTAGGAAAAGAGGGGCCAGTTTCAAATATAGGTCACTCATAGGACAAAGCAGACATCCTTCCAGATGAGCAACTTTTGCTAATGCCCTACTGATTCCTTTTTTAAAAAAATATTTACTTATTTATTTATTTATGATAAACATAGAAGGAGAGAGAAAGAGCCAGACACCACTCTGGTACATGTGCTGCCAGGGATCAAACTCAGGACATCATGCTTGAGAGTTCAATGTCCCATCCACTGCTCCATCTCCAGGACCACACGTACTGATTCTTTTACACAGAACAGTAGCCACAGTCACCCAGCTTAGGTCAGATTTCATAAAAGAAGCATTCACTATGTTGATTAAGCATAGCCTTATGTTCTTCCACAGTTGCTCTTAACTATTGCACTGAATGTGTGATATAAACAGGCTGTATGTACTATAATGCTCTGATTCTCTTGGTCAAATGTGTTACTTCTAGCCAATAGTTTTATCTTTGTTTTCTTTGAATCTAAAGAAATAAGAACTATGTGGTGATTTAATAGGAGCTCACAATTTTTCTTTAACTTGAAAAAAAACTACTATTGATATTTTAAGGTACAGAGTATATATAGGAAAATTATTATTATTATTTTCATTTCTCTCTATAACTGTTAAGGCACACTCAAATGAATGACTTCTTTCACTTCTATAAAAGTGATATGAAACTAGAAGTCACAGTGCTTATTTTATGTACACGTCACAGATGAGAAAAATGGATGTCCAAGAATAGTAAATCATTTGCTCAAGACTCAAGACTTATTTAGTAATGACTTGAGTTGATTCCACTTCTATAATAAAAATCAGGCAAGCCGCTTGGGGTAGAGTGGCAAGTGGATAAAGCCTTGTATACTCAAGCATGAAATTCTGAGATCAATTCCTAGCATTGCATGTACCAAAGTGATGTTCTGGTTCTCTCCCTCTTTGGTCAATAAATAAATTATAAATACATAAACAATATAAAGTAAAACCCTAGTTACGGCTCCTTCAGTTTTTTTTTTTTAATGTATCATCTGATGAAAATGATCGAGATATGGGTCATTTCACCAGGTGGTGACTCACCCAGTTTTGTGTATACATTATCATGATTGATGACCCAGGTTCAAACCCCATGTTTCCACCTGTAGGGAAGAGCTTCAGGATCAATAAGGCAGTCATGCAGATGTAATCTCTCTCTCTCTCTCTCTCCCTCCCTCACTCCCTCTCTCCCTTTCTCCCTGTCTCTATCAGAGAGAAAAAAAGGAAAAATTGTTTAACATGATTAATTGATTTGTTGTGTAAGCACCAAAGCCCAAAGATAACTCTGGTTGCAAAGGAAGGAAAGGACAAAATAAAAAAGTAAGGAAGGCAAGAGGGAAGGTAGGAAAGAAGTAAGGAGGGAGGGACAAAAGGAAGGTAGAAATGAAAAAAGGAAGGAAGGAAGGAAGGAAGGCTAAGAATTTGCAACTTGTGCTTTACTCTTCTAGCATGTAGATTTCTTCCTCTTTGCTTTGCACTAAGCCAAAGCATAGAATAAATAGTAAATAAGTAATACAGTGCCCTCTCAAACTGGCACCATAACTCTTTCTAAGAACCATGCAGGGATAGAATGAGAATTTAAGTAATGAGCCCACTGTAACTGCTCTTCTCTTGCAAACTCTTTATTGACAGTTAACTATTCTCTACTAGTTGACTTTAGTAGCCGTAGCATTCGTATAGATGAGATGCATCTCCCAGACTATCAAGTCTCAGTATAGAGCAAAAGAATCCTAAGTCAACAACTTCCACAGCAACATAAAAACCTCAGAGTCTAGGTTTGTCTTCTAATTGTAAGTGTCCCACTTTTTCAATTCTTTCAGCGAAAGTATGTTCAGTGTTTACTCCATTCCTTACAAATCCCACAATCCTTTTCACATGTCACGTCACATGCCTTACCCCCGGAGTAACTTTTATGTCGCATTCTCTTGCCTGCTCACTGTGTTTTCTAGACTGTGACTAAACAGCCCGCTTTAAATTTACAAGAATTTCTGAGCACCTGCATCATTCAAACACTGTGTCCTAAACACCATCCTTTAAACTTAAGGAATTGCATTTCATTTTTCAGAAAGAAAATTGTGTATCTAGAACTTCAGGATAAGTTCTGTGCTTTGGAAAAACCCTCAAATCGTTTCCATTAGACCAGTCGCTATTGTTTTATCACATACTGCATGAGAGATTATATTCAATTTTTCCTTACCCATTCGTTCTTCAATTGACTGCAATCAATGTCTGCTAGCAGATCACCTCCAAAAATATTTTTAAATTAAAGATACCAGGCCCTTTGCTAAATCCAAGAGGGATTCTCAAGTAACTCATAGAATCTGGTGACAAAATAATAAGTCATCAGGAAGTAAACTTTTCACTGCAATCCACTAATTAATTACTAACAATATAATAATCAATATAATGTCTGTTTATCTTCTTTTGTAGCACATATTAATTCTGGAACACAAACATGATGTAACAAACATCTAACTTTGGAGTATGCCTTTGTATTTGGCATGAGAAATTGAGATTGTTGATTAAAATTATGGAACTATCAAACTATTATCAGTAGTGATAAATATATAAGGTAGTTTTATATAAAACTGGCATTTCTTTATGTCATAAATGATTGAATTCCAGCAATTTTATATAAAGCAAATAAATAATATGATAAAAGATGAGTCCTTAGTGCCAATGCATTACATGAAACTGAGGTTCCTAATTATTGCCATATGAAAGATATGATAATTTGATAAAACTCTGAGGGGCTACAGTCTTACAAAAGGAGAAAATAGTTGGCGTGTCAATAGGACATGGTGTCACCTTAGAACAGACCTGCTTATAAAGTAATAATGAATCTTTTCTTCACTGATTTCTATGGATGTTCTATTCTTTGTTACAAGTAATGCATAGCTATTGCAAAAATGGCAAAGAAATGTCTTCTCAGTGTTAGCATATGTGGGCAACGGTGTGTTATTAATGATTTAATGACCTCTACCAGGACTGAGAGGTCTAGCCTGCTAAAGTCAGTGGTTTAAGTGTCTCCAGCATGACTAGTTCTAAGTTACAACTAGCTTATAAAGTTATTGAAAGTCAGACTCATCTTTATAATACTTAAACTAGCATTCATGTTTAGAAGCTCAGTCAGTGTGGTTTGGTGTAAGGAATTTATGTAGCTTTTTTATGTATTAATCAAATGGGAAGTTGACAAATTCTGTTAGCTTAATACACTATCTCAAATGAAAACTTTGTTTTCACTGAGTGTTCCCCCTAAGTCTTCAACACTGGCTACTGTGGTCTCACTGTCTTAGAATGATCTATTCCTTTCAGCTTGATGACATGGTTATGTCCCTTGGTCTTTATTGGTGACCTGAATTGTCAGAATACTAGTCAGAATGCTTTCCTGGCTAGCTTATGTGACTTTCTTGAACCACAGTGTAAAATAAAAATATAACAGGGCCGATGAAGTATCTCACTTTAGTAGTTCTCTGCTCTGCCCTGCTTTGCCATGTGCACGATCCGGGTCTGAGCTGAGACCCTGACACACCGAAGGAAGCTTTGGTGCAGTAGTCTCTTACACAGTCTCTTCCTCTCTGTCTCTGTCTTTCTCTCTCCATATATATATATATATATATATATATATATATATATATATAACAATGTAATTCTCAGTTTCCTAATAGCCACATTTTAAAATAATTGAAAGAAATGGATGAATTCATAATATATTTTATTTAAGCAAAAATTTCTAAACTGTTATCACAAATATATGACCAGTGTTTATTATTTGATAGAGTTCTATTTTATATTTTATCTGAAATCCGCTGTGAATTTTGTACTTGTAGCACATTTCTTTTTGAACTCATCACAGTACAAACACTCAATACCTATACCTCACTATTACTTATCGTGTGGAACAGTCCAACTGGAGAGTGTTTGAGAATTCACTGTGAGCATAGCCACTGACTGTGACTTTCTTCCTAACCTGCTCTCCCTCTCTCTCTCTCTCTTTCTCTATCTCTCTCTTTCTCTCTCTCTCTCTTTCTCTCTCTCTCTCTCATTCTTCTTTTAATCTAACTTTCTCTCTTACTTTGGATAGAGAGAGAGAGATAAATTTAGAGGAAAAAGAGAGAGGGAGAAGGAGTGGGAGAGGGAGAGGGAGAGGGAGAGGGAGAGGGAGAGAGAGAGAGAGAGAGAGAGAGTGAGAGAGAGAGAGAGAGAGAGAGAATAAGAGACCGGCAGCGCTGCTTCACTGCTGACAAAGCTACCTAACTGCAGCTGAAGACTAGGAGCTTAAATTTCGGTTCTTACCCATAGTAACACGTGCTCTCTACCAAATGTGCTACCACCTGACCCCTGACTGTAATTTTCTTTTATTTTTTTTTGCCTCCGGGGTTATCACTGGGCTTGGTGCCTGCACTACGAATCCACTGCTCCTGGAAGCCAGTTTGCCCATTTCATTGCCCTTGTTGTAGTAGTTATTGTTGTTATAGCTGTTGTTTGGATAGGAAAGACAGAAACCCAGAGATGAGGGGAAGACAGAAAGGAGGAGAGGAAAAAAACTGCAGACCTGCTTCACCGCCTGCAAAGCAATCCCGCCCCTGCAGGTGGGGAGCCTCGGGAGCTTGAACAGAGATCCTTACACCAGACCTTGCACTTTAAGCCTATGTGCGTTTAATCCACTGTACTACAGCCAAGCTGTAATTTTTTATTGTAATTTTCTAACTGGAGGTTACACCTCTAGCAATAAGCTGTCCAAGTGTTTGCTTTAATGCTAAACTTCTCTTCTTTAAACTCGATTTTCTCTCATATAACTAACTGAGGAACTTCAACCAATCCATTATAATTCTGTTCATACATGCCCATTGGGAAGGAATTCCTGATTTCTTTCTAGTCTTCCCTTTCCACCTTCTAATTGATTACTTTTCCCTTTTTGTTCTCCTTCGGTAGCCCGACAGCAAATGCAAGCACGCCTAAGAGCTCATGGGCATAGAATCTAGTGTTGTGCATCCAACCAAGTCTTTTTAACTCATAGATGGAATGATGGATTTCATTTCTCTATTCTCAGCACCAAACATAACACATGGTAGGAACACTGATTTTAAAGCATGTGAAAGAATAATTGTGTTTTACAATTTGGAACATAAGCAATACATATTATCTATCCAAAGAAATGTATTGTGTCTTCTCATAAAAAAAAAACTTAAAATTTGATGATGATGATTTTCTGTGTACTGAAAGTACTCATATCATTGTTCACCCCTGTCCTCCATGATGAGTTGGGGTTATGAAGTTAATCTTTATTTTTTCCAACATTCACCAGACACATTCTCTCTCTCCCCACCTCGCTCTCCCTCTCTCTGTCTCTCTCTCTCTCTCTCACACACACACACATTTTCTCTAAATTTACCATCTCTATCTTGTTAAAATTCGGAGGCTCCAGCTGGCCAGGCTAGCTTCACGGGCGGGTAACAGAGACGACCAGAGACATACGGCTGGGCAGGGAAGCTGTATTTCTTTATTCAGGAACAACGATTCATAAACTAAACCAAACTAATCACCAAACAGAACTCTGCTGCCTCTTTGTCCCGCGACAGCGTCAAGCACTCTCGAACTCTGCAACTCTCCAACTCTCGAACTCTCGAACTCTGGAACCCTCTCGGGGTTCCTTGGGGCGGGGCCAAGCGGGCCCACAAAATTAGCAGGACTGATCCAATTTTCTTGGCGGGGGAGAGCTAGAACAACCCAATGTAAAGCATACAACACTATCTAAATACAATTATCATATCTTATCTTAATGCCCTCAAGCTACACTTCTCAAATATTCTTTTGACAAGGAGAGTCAAAACATTTTACATTTTAAAGATGTGTTCAGAGTTTGTGGAAAAAAATAACCTTCTCTGGATATATAAATGTATCTTACATATGCCTAATAAGTGGCATCTTGCCTTTTATCAGACTGACAAAGAACATAATGAAAGAATAATCAGACTTTCAGAGAGCCGTGATAATTAGGTCCTTCCCCAATTTGTAAGAGTATGGTAGGATTACCCTTGCTCCTCTGTTGTTGGGCACCTAGGTTGCTTCTAGGTTTTGGCTTTTACAAATTGTGCTGCTATGTACATAGGTATGCACAAATCTTTAGGGATAGGTATGTTTGGTTCCTTAGGAAATATGCTGGGTAATAGGGCAATAACCTTGGAGGCAAAATATAAATAACTAAATAAATAAATACTAGAGCACAGCTTAGCCCTGGCATAAACAATGTCAAAGGTCATGGTGCATACAGGTCTTGAGTTCTACCACTAGACTGTCAGCCCAGATCCTTTGTGTTTGATTTAAGAATGCTTCAGCATGTGGGAAATGCAAAGCAGGTGGCTGTCAGATGATAGGTTTGCACTGTATCAAGGAAAAATCCAAGGCTACTCTGGCTAACCTGGTTTTATTTTGTTTTCTTTCTTTCTCTTTATTATTTATTTATGCGTGTTTTGCCACCAAAGTTATCACCGGAGCTCCATGCCAGTAGCAGGAATCCATTGCTCCCGTGGTCATTTTTATAACCATTGTCCCCATTCTTCTTTTGATAGAAACAGAGAGAAATTGAGAAGTGATGTTGAGGAATTATTCAGATGCAGTCTATGCCCCCAGGTTTTACCACTTCCTATATATTCTCACAGTGCCCTTTTCAACCAATCCTGTCCCAACACTTCACCCCTGGTTGTTGCCCAATAAAAGCCCTCCCACTTCCCCCCCTCCTTGGCGCCAGCCCTCTCGCTCTCTCTCTCTCTCCCCCTGGTGGTGAGGTATCAGGACGGCCATTTTCGGCTGACTCCACGTGGCCTGAGCCACCCCCTCCTGGTCCAATAATAAAGATTTGTGTACCCATTTGCTCTGGATCTCCTCTCTCTTTTCTCTGCAGCACAGCCCGACAAAGAAGAAAAGAGGGGATAGAAAAGGAAAGAAAGAGAGAGAGAGACAGTTACTTATAGCACTGCTTCACCACTTGTGAAATTTACCCCTCTGGATGGGGACAGAAGGCCTGAAACCCGGTACTTGCTCATGGTAATGTGTATGCTTAATTGGGTGCACTGCTACTTGACCCCACTAATCCTGTTTTCAAGAGAGGTTATAACACTTCCAAAAAGAGTGTTTTACACAGATTTTCACAAAAGCTTTACACAGACATTTCTGAAGGCCAAAGTTTTCACAAAGATTTACACAAAGATTTCTTAGAGCCAAGGAAGCATTTTATTGAGAATAAACAAATCCTTTAAATGTAGCATATTAAAGTCATCAACATGGCTGTAACAGACAATAAGATATATATATATATATATATATATATATATATA
This sequence comes from Erinaceus europaeus, assembly GCF_950295315.1. Lineage (NCBI taxonomy): Eukaryota > Metazoa > Chordata > Mammalia > Eulipotyphla > Erinaceidae > Erinaceus > Erinaceus europaeus. The sequence continues at coordinate 117,790,471 of NC_080170.1, forward strand.
TATATATAACATAACAGCTAATATTAGGAAAAGAGATGATTTATGGAGTCTCTGCCCATAGTGATGTCATTCTTAAAAAAAAAAGTTTCTATATCTCCTGGATATAGAAACAGTGAGGTACAAATTTTTACATCAGCATTATCTTTAGACAATGGCAAAGATGCCTTGGAGAATGATGTTCTAGCAGCAAGAAGAATAGCACCTTCTATAGTAAAATGGCCTGTAGCCACAGTAGCCAGAGCCAGAGCCAGATCCACAGCCATATCCCGTACCACAGCCCCAGCCATAATGGGAGCCAAGTCCACAGCCATAGCCTAAGCCATAGCCACAACCATAGCCAGTTCCATATCTGGAGCCATAATATGGGCCAAATCCACAGCCGTAGCCATAGCCATAGCCACAGGAGTTGCCGTAGTAGTTGCAACACATGTTGTGAAGGGGAGAAAATTCAGGTTGGTCGAGAGGATGTTCCTGAAGTGTGTCTCCTGTCTGTCTGCTCTTAGACCTTTATATACCACTAGTAATTGGCAGGGCATACCATTAATCCCTGACTTAGCCAACAAATATTTAAGGAGTTATGTTGTGCAGCCGGCAAGGTCTGCTTACGATGGGTTTTTGGAATCTCCAGTTGTATTTGAGGAGCATCCTTATCATTTTCTTTGCCAAAGAATTTTCCTGACAGAACCGTGTACTCAGAAGAAAACAGTAGCACCTACCATTCAATATACACCTGCTGTGACAAGATTCTGCAGGAATGTGACCTTTTATTTTCTTCTCTTTTCTAATATGTCTCTCTGCTCATAGGAGATAAAAAATAATAATAATCCTGTCTGACTTCTGTATGGTGTTTTTGTTTGATTTCACTTCACTTTGTTTCTGACCAGAGCACTGCTCAGCTCTGTCTACAGTTTGTGCCAGGGATAGAGTCTGGGGCATCTTGCATGCAAGTCCTATGCACTTCCACTAGAATACCTCCCCAGCCCCATTTCCTTCCTGAATCATTGCACTATCCCAGGCTTTAACCACCTAGAATATATATTTTCACAAATTCTCTTATCCAAGTCCCTCAAATCCTAAGAAACTAGTAGTTAATCAACTGATATATCTAAGCAAGGTAAACTTCATTAACTAACATATATATATATATGAATAGTAAAAGTATAAAGTTTAGTATAACATTTAGTACGACATTCTCACAGGGGTGATGTGGTATGCCATTGTTGTCTTTATTTGTGTTTCTCTGACAATCAGTGACTGGGAGCATTTTTTTCATCTGTCTGTTGGCCTTTTAGTTCTCTTACTTGGTAAAGATTCTTTCATATCTTTTTCCCTTTTTGGGGTGCGGTCATTTGTTTGGATTCTTATTATAGTGGTTCTGTAACATAGTTTGAGAACTGGAATTGTAATATCCCTAGTCCTGTGTTTTGTTTTGTTTTGTTATTTTCCTCAAAATTACTTTGGTGACTCTGAGTAATTTCTGGTTCCAGATAAACATTTACAACTTTTGTTCTATTATCTTCAAAAAAAAAATGGTGGGATTTTGATGGGTATTGCATTGAATTTGTATATGGCTCTTGGTAAAATATTCATTGTGATGATGTTCATTTATCTAGTCCATGAACATGTGTTGTTAAAATTCAGAGGCTCTAGCTGGCCGGGCTAGCTTCACGGGTGGGTAACAGAGACGACCAGAGATATACGGCTGGGCAGGGAAGCTGTATTTCTTTATTCAGGAACAACGATTCATAAACTAAGACAAACTAATCACCAAACAGAACTCTGCTGTCTCTTTGCGGCGGCGCAAGCACTCTCTCTTACTCTGGAGCTCAGGAACCCTCTCGGGGTTCCTAGGGGCGGGGCCAAGCAAGCCCGTGAAACTAACAGGACTGATCTAATTCTCTTGGTGGGAAGATCTAGAACAACCCAATGTAAAGCATACAACAATTCCCCCTTTTCTTTTTAACTAAATGACTACAGTATCAAGGGTGTGGGGTGAACAGAAACCTCTATCATACAGGCATTTTTATAAAAAGGAAACTGGCACAAACATGGAGAAACATGTAAGCAAGTAACAAGAACCAGTGTGCTGCCAAGGGAAGGCCTGAGGGGGCCTGTTTTGCCTCTGTGGGCTAAACTTTATCAGCTTAAAAAAATTTCTTGCCTCTGGGGGGCGTACTTGTCTTGACGGACATTTGTATGGGGGTGGGGAATGACCTAGAGTCCCAAAAGCAGCTGGCTTCAATTTACTTACTATGAAACAAAACTTGTTATTAGCATATCCACAGCACAATCTAATGTTCTAATAGAGAAGGAATTTGAGACTTTTACATATCAACAACGTCTTTTTAACCTTTTGTTACACCCATTCAAGATGGAGTCACACCCTAGTTGTGCACAGGAAAGGAAACCTCAGGCATGAGAATAATTAGCATAGCCATTGTGTGATCTACCATTTCTAATAGAGAAGGTAATGGAGAGTTTTACACATCAACAAGTCTATTTAACCTTTTGTTTAGACCAACTTAGTTAAAATATATTGATTAACTAATTTTTACCTCAGACTTTAAATGTAAGTTAATTTTATCTTTATGAGAATTATGTTGAAAACCTTTTTCATTTAACTTTGACTAGTAAGAATTTAGCCTTAAAGTTACTGTTTACCAAACTTTAAACATACACAAGGAGAGAAACCTTTGTTACGAAGACATGTCATTTTAAACACAAATTTAAATCTGTACTGTCTTAGTTGTTGGGGGGGTGCATTGTCCAGTGGTGGTCTCTTGGGCAGCTTCACTTCTAGGAATTGCAGGTTGCAATCTCTGTACAAATCTCTGTGTACTCCAGCTTGTCTGCCTTCAGACCGGAGCTGAGGATCTCTGCCAGGATGTCCAGTTTTGGCAAGGAGCCCGGGGGTCCGGGAGGTCCGGGATCATCCCAGAATTCATAGCAAGAGGGCGGGCAGGCCACCCTTGTAGAAGGCGTGGGCCTAGGTGCCCAGGGGTGGCGGCCATGATAGGCCGCCTCGGCCCTGCCCCATGGCCCTGTCATGTCTGCTGCCCTGCTCGCAGTGGCCGAGCAGCATGGAGGGATCACACATCCAGTGCCCTGTGCCACGAGGTGGAGAGCCGGCTCCTGTGGGCTGGCCTGCATGCTGGCATTGGGCTCCTGCGTGGTGGCATCGGGCTCTTGTGTGGTGGCATCGGGCTCCTGCGTGGTGGCATCCATTGGGCTCCTGGAAGGTCTTTCTAATCCCTTGTATATTTTTTCTATTTCCTTCAATAGTAACTCGTATTTTTTTATTATACACATTTTTCACTTACTTTGTTAGGTTTATTCCTAGATATTTTATTATTTTGATGGCTATTATAAATGGGGCTGATTTCTGGATTTCTACTTCTTCAGAGTTAGTGTCTGTATAAAGGAATTCCACCATTTTTTAATATTAATTTTGTAGACTGATACCTTACTATACTGCCTGATAATTTCCAAGAACCTCCTGTTGGATCCTTTAGGTTTTTCAGTGTTTACTATCATAATGTCTGCAATTCCTTTATCTTGCCAATAGCTATGGCAAGAACTTCAAACACTATGTTGAATAGTAACAGTGATAGTGGGCAACCCTGTCCAGTTTAAAAGTATAAATATATTTTTATGTTCAGACCCAACTTAATGATGATAATTCTGAAAATAAAAAAGACACATGCAAATTGACACTTGAACCTGATAATGGCAGTGACATTTATCTTAATATACAAGGGAAGATGGTGTCCTGCTTTGCTATTGACACCATCCAAGTTTGAATCAAGACCCCCCCCCCTCACTGGAAGAAACCATCATTATCATTTTATGTGCTAGAAGGGAGAGAAGTTGAGAGGCGAGGGTGAGTGGGTGGGGGTCTGGCGGTAGCATAGTGGGTTGACCACACATGACGCAAGGTGTAAGGACTGAGGAAAGGATCCCGGTTTGAGCACCCAGCTCCCCACCTGCAGGGGGGTTGCTTCACGGGGGGTGAAGCAGGTCTTCAGGTGTCTCTCTCTCTGTCATCCCCTCCTCTCTCCATTTCTCTCTGTCCTAGCCAACAACAACTACATCAATAACAACAATAATAATAAATACAAGAATGATAAAACAACAAGGGTAACAAAAGGAAAAAGGTAGCCTCCAGAAGCAGTGGAGTTGTGGTGCAGACACTGAGTCCCAGCAATTACCCCGGAGGCAAAAAAAAAAGGATAGGGATATATATATATATAGAGAGAGGGGGGGGGATGGAGAGAGAGAGACCTGCAAACCTGCTGCACCACTTGGGAACCCTTCTCTCCCTCCACAGACACATCGGTGGGGACCAAGGGCTTTATCCTAGTCCTTGTGTATGGTGATGCGTGTATGCAATTGGGTATGCCACCACTTGGCCACAGTATTATCTTGAACACCATTCCATTCAGAGCTCTGTATACTGATCCCTAAAAACAGAAAGGACCTGTTTTCTGTGTATCCCTGATTACATCATAATTTGGAGTACAGTTTCTGACATATAACTCACACTCAATAAAAAAAAAAAAAAACTCCAATAAAAAGAGTTGAAGGAATCAAGTCAAATGCATGTCAATACATGGTTACGGCACCTATAAACTGCAAGATATTTGGCTATGGATGTATGCCTAAATTCTGAGAGCATCAGCCTCTTTGTAAAATTCAATTTTTTTTTTTTTTTTGCTTTTCTTGCTTCATGCCCATTCACTGTTTTGGAATACCAACCAACCACACTCATTAATATTATCCCTTTCATCTCATTTTTCACAAATGATAGCTTTAAATTCTTATCCCATAATTGCTTTAAAAATATTTATATTTACTTGTATTGAAATGTTGTTGTTTTTTCCGAATTTAATGTAGAAACTTTGCAGTTTACTAGGAGGCTGTGTTCCTATACACACATGTGCTTTCATTAAAAACTTTTCTGATGAAGAAGCAAAATTGCTCAGAAAATAAATGACTCTCTTAGTGGCCTTTTTATGCCCTTTTTGTATAGCAATTTGTTACTGAAAACACAGTGTCAACATTATGGCACTGGGCATGACATCATGCATATTTTCAAGGTCAATACTCTGAGGATGACCTTTTACTGTATTTATAAAGCATGTCAGCTGGCAGCATATTTACAGGCAGACACAAAAGATGCTATGACTGTTTTTTTGAGATTCGGAAAGACTAAACTTATCAGCCCAATGCAGAATTTTACTTTCAGAACTATATGTTTTGAGAACTTGATTAAGTATCATCTTACATTAATAAATTTTCATTTGGGGAAATGGAGAAATACATTCTCATGGCAACAACAATCCTATGAATTAACCTTTAGTAAATTTCTACTGAGCTTGGAAAAAAGGAATCACCAAAAAAAGAAAAAGAATCTTTTAAAATTATCTTTATTTATTGAATACAGACATCTAGAAATCAAGAGGGAAGGGGGTAATAGGGAGAGAGACGGAGACACAACCGCAATACTGCTTCACAGCTTACAAAGCTTTCCCTATGCAGGTGGAGACGGGGAGGTCCAAACGAGGTCCTTGCACAGTGTAACATGTGCACTCAACCAGGTGTACCACCGCCGGCCTCAAGAACTAGAATCTTCTCTAGTAGCATAAAAGCCACCTAGACAACAGTAGCCACAAACATAGGCAAGAGCACAGCCACATGCACTTTGAGAAACTCTCATAGAGAAAGCTATGAGCTGGGATATAGCCACATACTTCCAGGAATCTCCAAAGCAGTAGTGAGTCACCAAGAGAAGGCATCAGAGAGCTAGCTAGTAATGCTTATGGAGGGAGAATCTGCAAATCTGAATGCCAGTCAGTATTTCCGATGTTTGCTTGCAGTTTGGTAAATGGGAAACACTGTCTGCATAGTCACTTCATAGTTCTTCTAGAGAACTTGTTTTATTTTATTACTATGATTTTTTTATCAGAGCACTACTTAGCTCGAGCTGATGGTAGAGCAGAGAACTGAACCTGAAACTTCAGAGCCTCAGGCATATAAGTTTCTTTGCATAACCTCAGTGTTATATCCCCTATCCACAATGAAGTGATTCTACCATTCTTCAGTTATGCTGGAATATCTCTGTTCATGTGCTGTCGCTGATGTTTAATGTATCTTTATATTTTTTTAAGGTGACTTTTTTTTAAATCTTTTTTTTTCTTTTTTTATTTATAAAAAGGAAACACTGACAAAACCATAAGAGGAGTACAACTCCACACAGTTCCCACCACCAGAACTTCATATTCCATACCCTCCCTTGATAGTTTTCCTGTTCTTCAACACTCTGGGAATATGGACCCAAAGTTATTGTGGGATGCAGAAGGTGGAAGGTCTGGCTTCTGTAATTTCTTCCTCGCTGAACATGGGTGTGACAGGTTGATACAAACTCCTAGCCTCTCTCTCTCTCTCTCTCTCTCTCTCTCTCTCTCCCTAGTGGGAGGGGTTTGGGGGAATCCAGAGCTCCAAGAAACATTGTTGGGATTGTCCAGGGAAGTCTGGTTGGCATCATGGTAGCATCTGAACTCTGGTGGCTGAAAAAGAGTTAACATATAAAGCAAAGAAAGTTGTTGACTAATCATGAACCTACAGGCTGGAATAGTGCAGATGAAGAGTTGGAGGGTTTCCTTTTTATAGATAGCTATTAGGCATATTTTAGTTATATTCCAAAGGAGCCATGACTATACTAGTTTTTTTTTCCCCTGAGCCTTAAATTTGATATGCAGGTGGATCCTAGTTATTGTCTGAGGAGATGATGTCATGGCTGGAAAAAGGACCAGAAGGCTACATCAGGGAAGAGAGTAGCTCCCAAATATGGGGAAGGTGTATAAATATTGTTGACTGTAAACCCCACCGATTTGATGTTATCTGGGGCCCATATTCAGCTTAGGAGCCTATGTGACCTCTGCATCCCTGTAGATCTGAGCTCACATTCTAGGTCATCAGTAGGAATGTTACAAGCTTCCCCAATATCAAGACCCATCTTCCTCAGGTGTAGCATAGAGTATATTATCCAGCCTCCCTTCAAAGGATGGAACACTCTCTACCATTGTTGATCCAAGTTGAGGGCAACGTCCTATGGGGTCCCACAAAGGGGTCTGTTTTGTTGTTCCTAATAGAGATGACCGGTAACAATGGAGAGAGGGATTTATTTGAGGTCTAGGCCTATCATGTCTGTTTGGGAATCTCAGGACTCCCCAAATAGGGGCCCAGCTTATGGGGTGGCCTGATAGTGACTAAAAAGTCATCATTAAAGTATGCTAGTCTCTTGCCCTTATTAAGCTTTTGCAGTCCTTGCTTTGATAAGGATACCTTGGGAATGAGTGAGGTAATTATAATAGGAAATAGGTAAGGAGGGGTAGCTTCTTCTTCTTCTAGCATTTGCCCTTCTTCCGTAACCAGTCAACAGCGTCAGGTTGAGCCTGATGTAAAGTTTCGAGACCTCCTTTGAATCTGGAGAGGTGGCAGTCGTTGACTATGTGGGTCATAGTCTGTCTGTAGCCGCAGGGGCAGTTCGGGTCATCTCTGGCTCCCCAGCGATGGAACATAGCGTCGCACCGGCCATGGCCTGTTCGATAGCAATTGAGGAGGGCCCAATCATAACATGCTAGGTCAAAGCCGGGTTGGCACTTACAGGGGTCTGTGATGAGGTGTTTGTTCTTTACCTCAGAGGAGGGTAGCTAAGTCTAAGCAGACACTATTTCATTATGAACTTCATACTGATTCACTGTAGACTATTATGTACTTTTGCTTTCAGGTATATATTTTGCCCTAATTCATGGATACATGTGAACATATGCCCTATCTCATGAGTCCTGGTCTATATCTAGGTTTTGGGACTTTGTTAGGAAGTGAGTCACTTGGAATGGAACTAGAGAATCCTATGAAGGGAAAGGTCTTACCCAAGTAATGATGCTGAAAGGTTGACATTCCATGCCTGACTCTGACGTCTCTGGACACAGTCTGAAGTGAAGCATAATGAGGGGGTACTCGTTGCATTGATTAGGTTGGTATCAGCAGATGTGATATCATTTGGTATGAATTGAGAGAAGCATGCAGGAAAGTGAGTCCTACTCTAGAGGTTCCAGGACTGGGGAAATATAGGCTCTATATATAAGTGGGAGGTTCCTGCTCTCTTAAGGTTTAAGAAGGCAATAGATAATTATTGCTATAATCACATTATTTGGCCATTGGGTTAACTTTGAAAAATCCCTTTGTTTGGATTTGCTGTATCATACACAGCATCACCATAATTTATATCCTCTGATATTATTTGTATATAGCTGTGCCACTGGTTGCTTCTGTTCTCCCTGGTCTAAGCTTTTAAGAGTCAACATATCAAAGACTCAGCCTATGGTCTGTGCCTTAAAAAGTTTGAGACATTCATCAATTTTTCCCTTCTCATATTAATTAAATAGTGATTTATATGACTACAAATTAATAGGAGTGTACATAAACTCCATTCCCACCACCAAAAGCCTGAGTCCCATTCTAACCCCAACACCCCCCACCTCCCTGTGAAGTTGAACATCCACCCTCACCCTCAACCCAGGGTTTTTACTTTGGTGCCCTACTCCAAATTCAGTCAAATCCTGCTTTGAGTTTCCCTCTCTGTTCTTCTTTCTGTTTACGTGGACCTTCCATATGACCCAGTAATTCCTTTCCTAGGGATATGCTCCAAGGACTCTATAACACTCAACCAAAAAGATATGTATAAGCCTATGTTCATAGCAGCACAATTCGTAATAGCTAAAACCTGGAAGAAACTCAGGTGCCCAACAAAAGATGAGTGGCTGAGAAAGCTATGGTATATATACACAATGGAATACTATGCAGCTATTAAGAACAAGGAACCCACCTTCTCTGACCCATCTTGGATGGAGCTAGAAGAATTATGTTAAGTGAGCTAAGTCAGAAAGATAAAGACAAATATGGGATGATCCCACTCATAAACAGAAGTTTAATGTATCTTTAAACATGATCCTAAAGTTGACTTCATTGACATCAACTGAATTCCATTTTTTATACTTTATTTTAATAGAAGAGATACAGAGAGAAAGTGAGAGAGGTCAGAGCACTGTCTGCACTGGCTTAAGGTAGTTCTAAAGATTTAAAGTCTTTTGTAAAACCAGTATGATGTCTCCCCAGCCTACATCAATCCAATCTTAAGGAAAACATCTTATAGGGAAAAACAAACAAAAACAACAAAGATTAGTCTTATTTAAAAAAAGAACTCTGGGGAGTCGGGCTGTAGTGCAGTGGGTTAAGCGCAGGTGGCGCAAAGCACAAGGACCGGCATAAGGATCCCGGTTGGAACCCCAGCTCCCCACCTGCAGGAGAGTTGCTTCAGAGGCAGTGAAGCAGGTCTGCAGGTGTCTATCTTTCTCTGCTCCTCTCTGTCTTCCCCTCCTCTCTCCATTTCTCTCTGTCCTATCCAACAATGACAACAACAACAATAATAACTGCAACAATAAAACAACAAGGGCAACAAAAGGGAATAAATAAATAAAATAAAATATTAAAAAAAAAGAACTCTGATTACTGACCTTGTACTGACCAAAATATACATCTTGTCCTCTAATTAAATCAGGTGACTTTCACGTTGGCTTCTGTTTGCATCCTTGTGGAACATGTTTAGTCATATCATCATTATTTCTTTTACAGACCGCCAAAAGAGAGTATTAAGATTAAAAAAGATTAGCAAGAATTACTAAATTGTATAATAGAGATATTCCTTAATGGAAGCCGGGGAGATAGCATAATGGATATGCAAACAATGTTTATGCCCAAGGCTCAAAAGTCCCAGGTTCAAACCCAATGTCATCAAAAACCAGAACTGAGCAATGCTGTAGTAGAAAAAAATAAGTCTCATCTTAGCCTGCTCCTGCAGTCATTATTGCTGCGGGTTTTGTCCCCTCAGGCCAGAAATGATTACTTTGTTACTGAAAGAAGTAGAAAGCTCTAAGGGTAGGGAAGCCGGAAACCGGAAGACCCAAGTCGGAAACAGAATTGGTTTGACAATACCATACATGGTTAGGAAAGGGGCGGAGAGAGATAAAAGGGGCTGGGAAAGGTAGATACTTCCTTGGCAACTGTTGCTAGGGGGTTAACTGGTAGGATTAATAATACCCTGCAGGGATTTAGGAGGAGACCTTTCAGGCAAAACAATGATTATGTAGATAATAAGGGAGCAAGCCATAGTATCAGGAATGCAGGGTGCTTTGTGAGAAAGGGAGTCTGATAAGACAAGTCAAACCTTGGAGGGAGGGTCTCGTGTCTCTCCTCGCTCGACTTCTCAGTAGAGAGAGACTGACAGGATAGGTGTGCCCCTCAGGTCAAGCCCTGCCAAGATCAACCACATCCTCACAATTTCCCTACCGAGGGGAAGGCAGAGAGGGGGAGAGAAAGACAGACACCTTCAGACCTGCTTCTGAAGCAACCCCCTGCAGGTGGGGAGCTGGGGACTCAAACCCAGATCCTTTTTTTAAAAAATATATCTATTATTTATTGATGAGAAAGACAGAAAAGAGAGAACCAGACATCACTCTGATACATGTGCTGCCAGGGATTGAACTCAGGACCTCATGCTTGAGAGTCCAATGCTTTACCCTGCCGGATTACATTGAACCTGGATCTTTATGCTGGTCCTTGCCCTTTGTGCCATGTGTGCTTCACCCACTGAGCTACTGCCCAATCACCTTTTGTTTTCTTTTCTTTTTTATAGGACAAAGAGAAATATGTCCTATAGGAGAAAAATCTATAGGAGAGAAAAAAATAGACACCTGCAAACCTGCTTACTGCTTGTGAAGCAACCCCCCCCCCCACACCCCTGTAGGTGGGGAGTCGTGGTCTCAAACTGGGATTCTTAAGTTGGTCCTCATGCTTCACACCATGTGTGCTTAACCCAATGCACTACCTCCCAGCCATCAAGGACCAAAATTCTTTATTGGGTGCAGATGGTGGAAGGTCTGGCTTCTGTAATTGCTTCTCCATTAGACATGAACGTTGGCAAGTCAAGCCATACCCCCAATCTGTTTCTATCTTTCCATAGTGGGGTAGGGCTCTGGATTGGTGAGACTTCAGGACACACTGGTGAGTTCATCTATTCAAGGAAATAAGGATGAAATCATAGTAGTGTCTACTACATGGTGACTGAAAGGTGGTAAGATATAAAGCAGAATAAATTGTTTACTAGACAGGAACCCAAAGGTAGGAATAGAGCTGATGAAATTAGGGGTCTTTGTGTGGCAAGAAACTAGGAAGTCTATTTTAGATATGTTCCAATGGAACCATGACTTAGTAATTTTTGTCTAAGCCTGATAGCTAACATGCAGGTGAAGTAAAAATATTGTCTGGGAAGATGAGAGCATTTGTAGAGATGAGAGAGTGAACAACAGGAGATTAGCTCAGGAGGAAGTAGTGAGCATTTGAAGCTTCCAAATCTCCCTATTTCCTGGATTATGATCAGCCTTCCTTAAACTTCCTTCTAGAACAAAGCTTATGATACATATTAAAGTACCCTACTGAATTAAAGAGGTCACAAGAGCTGGAGTGGGGTGATATAAGTCTTTGACTATTGTTTGCTTTCCAACCTCATTTTTAGCATATTAACTATTACTTTGCTCATATACCTGGAAATAGAGCCCTGAGAGTTAGAGTTATTATTTTGGTCTGGTGGGTTAGACACCAATTGGTTACTACTTTCTGTATACTTTCCTTCCAGAGAAATAACTGGCATCCTTGTCCATTGGGGGCCATGCCTTTCTGCTTAGACAGTTGATTATGCATTGAGGATTTGGGATATCATTTCACAAGAAGTCCAACCTCCTACAACCTAACCAACTCCCCAGAATGGGTCCTCACTCTCCCACTTCCCCATCTGGACATAGTGACTGCTGTCACCTTTTCCCTCCTGTGGGCACCTGAGCACAGGCAAGGAAGGATGGATATCAGCAGCAAAAAGGTTATAGATTTGTCAGGCTTGCATCACCAGAGGGAGAGATGACCCAGGAACTAAGCTCACGGCAGCAAAGCAATACAAATCTTAATTCATTCTAGTACCCCAGAGTCGGGTACTAGCAAACCTGGTTAAGCTACGTGGCACCAACCACAATGGCTGCCATCTGCCTCTTGGTCTGCACTTCTGCCCTTCTCCAGGTCGGGGCACAGAAGAGACAAAACAGAAAAGGAAATGGTTTGACAATACCATACATGGTTAGGAAAGGGGCAGAGAAAAATGGAAGGGGCTGGAAAGATAGGAACTTCCTTAGCAACTCTTGAGAGGGTTTTAACTGGTAGGATTAGAAAGAAGATAGATCAAAGGAATGGAAAAGGTAGAGATCTTTCAGGCAAAACAATAATTATGTAGATAGGCCACAGTATCAGGGAATGTAGGGTGGAGCAGGCTTGATGTCTTTAAGGAATGTTGGGCTCCAGCGGGAAGATGCCGGATGTTTTTGTGGGGGAGGGAAGACTTACATGGCCACCAACCTTTTGAGGTTTATGTGTCCTCCTTTTTGCTCAACCCCTCTGTAGAGAGAGAGACTTACCAGGTGAACTCACCTCTCAGGTCAAGCCCTGCCAGGCTCCACCACATCCCCACAACCTCCCTGCATAGATTCAGGACATGTCATGTACCCAAATTCAGGGCATTCAGTTGTAACAAAAACACATCAGGACTGGAGAAATAGCATGCTTGGCTGAAGAGCTGCTTTGCCAGATGCACAACTCAGGTATGAGCCAGTCCTCCACACTGAAGGAAGCTATGGTGTTGTGTGCTTTATACTGTACTGTGGTTCCTCCCATTCTCTCACCCTCACTCTGTCTCTTTAAAAAAAAGGGGGGGGGGGAGTCTGACATTAGCACTGGGGGTTAAGCACACATGGGGCAAAGCGCAAGGACCAGTTAAGATCCGGGTTTGAGCCCTTGGCTCCCCACCTACAGGGGAGTCACTTCACAGGCAGTGAAGCAGGTCTGCAGGTGTCTCTCTGTCTCTCTTCCTCTCTATCTCCCCCCTTATCTCTCAATTTCTCTCTGTCTCTATCCAATAACAAATAAAAAAATGTGCCATGTCCAATGGAGAAGAAATCAACAGAAGCCAGACCTTCTACCTTCTGCACACCATAATGATCATAGGTCCGGATAAATAACAGGGAATCTTCCAATAGAGGGGATGGGATACAGAAATCTGGTGGTGGGATTTCTGTGGTATTGTACCCCTCTTATCCTATGATCTTGTCAATCATTATTAAACCAATAAAAAAAATTTTTGATGAGACAAAAGAAAGCCAGAACACTACTAAATTTTTTTTCCTTAAGTTTTTAATGATGGTGACACATTTTCATTTTGTACTGGTCACTGAAAACTATTTAACTGCTGTTTGGTTTTGATGCAAATTAATTGCTTTCCTTCACACCCAAACTTCTCCTAAAAGGAGGAGGTGTCCTGACTGTGGATGTCACAATCAGAATTTCACCAGCTACTCTTAAGAACGGCCTTGCTGCCTGGTTACTAAATAGACCTTTGCAATATTTAAACATCCTGGAGAATTTCCATCACAGACCACAGCATCTTTACTGAATTTTAATTCCTTTCCTTATAATTATACCCTCTAAATAATTAATTCTCAAACAATACACACAATCAAAATATTTCTCTCTGCCCGTCACTTTACTTATCTTGCCACAGGACATTCTTAACCTGAAGGAGATGAAGTTCAACCTGGTGATTCTATGTTAATATGTGATAATTAATATTTTGATAGAGAACAAACCCAACAAGACCAAACACTCTGATAATAAACTTGTCTTTGAAGTTTTATTGATTTTTTTTTGCAAGGAACAATTTGGACAATAAATGAGTAAGTGAACATGAATGCCAAGCAGTATATTACTGGACTTGGCATCATGGCATAGTTTGAATACACTAGGTGTTGCCTGCTAAGTATGTCATATCTAGAAACATCAGTATATACAGTACACAAGGAGAGAAGTATTATATGGGTACTGAGTGCATTCTTTTCCTCATTGCAACTCTTCAAATACCATCAAAACTAGTAAGTTATTGTCGCACGTAAAGAAAAAATAGCTTCCAGAAATAATATCTGTGTGTTTAACGAATTAAGCAGATATTCAAAGAATCAGATGATGGAGGTCAGAGAGACAGATCACCTGGGAGAGTGCCTGTCTCAGCAAGCATGAGACCCAGGTTCAAGCTCAAGACACCTTCTGGGAGTGTCTCAGCACCAGTAGAAGCTCTTGGGTGTAGTTTCTCCCCATCTAATCAATTCCAACGAAAAAGAGTGATGCAGGCGTGGTAAATTTGTGCATGCCAAGGTCTTCGCTCTAGAAAAAAAAAAAAAAAAACTAAGTTTGCTGAAAGCCAGGGAGATATCACAGTGGGAACACACAGGGCTTGCATGGAAGAGGTTCCAGGTTTGATCTCCAATACCCAGTAATTGTTGCCCTTGTTGTTTAACATTGTTGTGGTTATTGATGTCGTTGCTGATCATAGAATATGCATAGATTTATTGAAAAGATATTTGCCGGCCATTCTTTGACAGTCAGTGGAAATGGCATTCATTCATATCATTAATAACCCTTGATGTTTTCTGCCCTTTACATTTTTGTCATTCTGATGAAGCTAAAATAATGCCATACTATATTTTCAGTTTGACTACTGAAGATTACTGATGCCCTTTTAAATGATCATTGCTCACACCTCAATGCTCATAAAAGCACTGTTTACAATCTTCGTGATATGGACACTACCCAGATGCCCATGAATAGATGAGAGGCTGAAGATATAATAAGATAAGGTACCCAACAGAATATTATTCAGCCATTTATTTTTTTATATTTATTTATTTTCCCTTTTGTTGCCCTTGTGTTATTGTTGTAGTTATTATTGATCGTTGTTGTTATTGATGTAATCATTGTTAGATAGGACAGAGAGAAATAGAGAAAGGAGGGGAAGACAGAGAGGGGGAGAGAAAGATAGACACCTGCAGACCTGCTTCACTGCTTCTGAAGCAACTCCCCTGCAGCTGGGGAGCTGGAGGCTCAGACCGGCATCCTTACCCCCAGTCCTTGTGCTTCGCACCATGTGCACTTAACCTGCTGCACTACCGCCTGACACCCTCAGCCATTAAATTTTAAATCTTTCCTTTTACAGAAATACAGAGGAACCTAGACAGTGTTGTATTAATTGAAGAAAGTCAGATGGAGAAAAACAAGTAAGAAAAACTATAGGCAGAACATAATGAACTAAATCAAATAAACAAGCAAAGCAAAAACTTTCAGATACAGAGGACTAATGGGTGGTCACCAGGGAAAGAGTTTTGTTGGTTGGGTAAAATGGGTAAAGTACAATGGTGGGGGGAAAGCAGACTTTAGGCACAGTTCATATTAAAACACTCCACTTGCAGAATGTGATAACCCAGCGTTGCTTCGATAAAGAGTGAAGTATTTGGAATGCTAGCTACTCGAATGTCCTTTCTTGGTGAAATTTCAGTTCTGTTGTCCTTTCTTCTAAGATGTTTTTGCTCTTATAAATCTATAACTCCTTATATACTTTGGATACAAGTTAATCAGCTGTGTGTATATGGCCAAAATGTTCTTCCAGATTACTGGCCTTTCATTCTCCTAGTAGTTACTTGATTACACAAAGATTTTTAACTCTAATATAAATCTAAGTGTACATTTGTCTTTGATGATTCACTCTTCTTGTGTCTTTAGGAAATCTTATTCTATTCCAAGATCCTAAGGCATAAGTGTTATTGCTCATGCTCAGTGCCAGGATACTATAAATCCACTGTATTGGGCAGCCATTTTCTTCCTCTTCCTTTCTTCCTTTCTTTCTTCTTTCTATCTGAGAGTATAGAGAGAAGTTGAGACAGTGGGCCACCACCCAACCCTATTTTTGTTTGTTTCTTTAATTTCTTTTTTTTTTTTCTTTTTCTATGCTTTTTTTTTGTTAGTTTGGGATTTTTTTTTCCTTTGGTCAAAACCTTCTATCATTTTCCCTTTCACAGTCAGAGATTACTTCCCTTTGATGGTAGTCTTCGCAGGAGTTTCCATAATATTTGCCATCCATTGACTTATCTCAGAAATAATCAGTTGTACTAAGTTTCTGAAATCTGACTATTCCCCATAAAGCTTGGGCTCATCTGTTGTGAAAAGTGGGTAAGTTTACCTGCTTGTTCAGACTATTCCTCATCGTCACAGCAATTTGCACAAAATGAGCACATTCTTTTGATGACACCGAATGTGAACTTTCATTTACTGTTTCTGAAATAGTAATTTAAAATATGTTAAGTCAATCCCTTACTTGGAGGATAGTGACATTGCCCAGGTTCATGTTATTATGATATCTCAAAAAACCTTAGTTTTACAAAAACCCCCCTCTTTGTTAAGCCTCTCTCCCCGTTGTAGTTTTGAGACACTCAGAGATCAAGTCAACTTTTCTTAGATGTTGTCTCAAATGCCTAAATCATACTAAACCCCCACCCAGCACAATGCCTGGAAAAATCCATCTCATCTTTTGACACCCGGCACACATACTCTCCTTCTCCAAGTGACCCTCCAGGTTTCCCTAGTCAAATACATTCCTTCTCTCTGAAAGTGCACCCTGTACTATCTCTCCCCTTAAGTCAATACATTGCACAATAATGTCAATGATTATCTGACATCTTTACTGAATACCTTATGTTCACCAGAAATTCCTTTATATTTTTCTTCCTTATCCCCAAGACCTAGAACAGCATCTAATCCAGTGGAGAAAATAACAGTATAATCAATGAGAAAAAAAAATGAATGAGTGAGAAAATCAACTAATGTGTTAATGAAAGACAAAGAATCACTAGATATGATGGTAGTTAATACACTGCCAATTTCCCCACTATTAAACAAAAAAATTCAACAATAGCATAGATGGTCAAAACTATTTAAAACATATATAAATACTTATTTATTTTCCTTTCTGTTGCCCTTGTTGTTTTTATAGTTGTTGTGGTTATTATCATTGTTGTTATTGATTTCATTGTTGCCAGATAGGACAGAGAGAA
Organism: Erinaceus europaeus; assembly: GCF_950295315.1. Lineage (NCBI taxonomy): Eukaryota > Metazoa > Chordata > Mammalia > Eulipotyphla > Erinaceidae > Erinaceus > Erinaceus europaeus. The sequence goes on from NC_080170.1 coordinate 117,807,567, forward strand.
ATAGAGAGAGGAGGGGGAGACAGAGGGGGAGGGGGGAGAGAAAGACAGACACCTGCAGACCTGCCTCACCACTTGTGAAGTGACTCCCCTGCAGATGGGAAGCCAGGGTCTCTAACCTGCATCCTTACACTGGTAATTGTCTTTTGTGCCATGTGAGCTTAACCTGCTGCACTACTGCCCAACCCCCAACAAATATAAATACTAAAAGGTGCTGCCAACCATGTAATTCCCACTACTCCTATGAGGAATGTTTTATAACTTTTTCTTCTCATTTTCAAATGGACAGACTGGTATTAGAAATAAACTTATTGGGGCTGGGTGGTGGCGCATCTGGTTGAGCGCATGTTACAATGTGCAAGGACCCAGGTTCGAGCCCCTGGTCCCCACCTACAGGGGGGAAGCTTCACTAATGGTGAAGCAGTGTTACAGGTGTCTCTGAATTCCCTCTCTATCACTCCCTTCCCTCTCGATTTCTGGCTGTCTTTATCCAATAAACAAAGATAATACATTTTTTAAAAAATAAAAAAGGAAATAAACTTTAGAGCACATAACTTTTCATCATCAAAGATTATCATGTCTTCTAAATCTCTTTTTCTCTAATGCTCCCAAAACAAGAGATAAATAATTCATTACTGGAGGTTTTGTTTGTTTGTTTGTTTTCACCAGGGCACTGCTCAGCTCTGGCTTATGGTGGTGTGAGGAATTGAACCTAGGACTTTGGAGCCTCAGGCATGTTTGCATAAGTACTATGCTACTTTCTGTCTTGATTCTATGAGAAAATAATTTATGCCCTCCCCAACTACCCCTTGGTGCCTCTAAAATACCCTCTGTTCATTCTTTTAACTGTTAGTTTTGTCTTTTAATTATTCCTTTACCTTTCTATCTGAGTGTTCATTTTCTAGATGCTTTTATAGTTCTCTCTACTTCCTGAGTTGGTTGGTTGGTTGGTTGGTTGGTTGGTTGGTTGGTTGGTTGGTTTTTTGCTGGTGTTTGTGTGTGTGTGTGTGTGTGTGTGTGTGTGTGTGTAGAGACAGAGAAGGCAGAGAAGAAAAGAGAGTTAAAGACATCAAAGCTTTCATCAGTGTTGTGGGGGCCAGACCTGAACCAGGGTGGCTCCCATAGCAAAGCAACCCACTATCCAAGTGAGCTATTGCACCAGCCACCTTCTTCCTGTCATTTTAACCTGCCAAATTGTCTCACTTGTCCCAATGAAAAGTTTTCCTCATGGTCACTCCGATAACACAGATCCCATACCTATTTGTTGTATGCTTTACATTGGGTTCTAGTTCTCCCCCACCAAGAGAATTGGATCAGTCCAGTTTTCGCAGGCCCGCTTGGCCCCGCCCCGAGGAACCCCGAGAGAGGGTTCCAAAGTGGGAGAGTGTCAGAGTTCCAGATTTTGGAGGGTTCCGGAGTTACAGAGTTAGAGAGAGTTGCAGAGTTCCGGAGTGAGAGAGAGTGCTTGCGCCACCGCAAAGAGACAGCAGAGTTCTGTTTGGTGATTAGTTTGTCTTAGTTTATGAATCGTTGTTCCTGAATAAAGAAATACAGCTTCCCTGCCCAACCGTATGTCTCTGGTCATCTATGTTACCCGCCCGTGAAGCCAGCCCGGCCAGCAAGAGCCTCCGAATATTAACAACAAATGGCGCCCACGTGGACCTGACCTGTGCATCTCTCAGATAAGTAAAGACAATTTGGCTACCTATCTACTATGGCCTTCTCTTCTGCTTGTGAAGAGATCTCCAAAGGCCTCTGCTCTTTCTTCACAAGACTGTTTTGCTGTTTCTGGAACATTTATCTCTGGACCACTCTGTGGTTTCCACTTGCTCGGGTGAACTCAGAACAGCCAGCGGGAATAGCCAGCGGGTGGGAGGCGAGGCACGGAGCTGCTGTTTCCACCTGGTTAAACAGCCAGCCAGCCGGTTGCGCCCAGACAACCCCGCACACCGCGCCCGCAGCCCCGCAGCCCCGCAGCCCCGCAGCCCCGCAGCCCACAGGAGGCCGACGCCAGCACACAAGAGCCCCAAGAGCCCGACGCCAGCACGCAGGAGGCCGATGCCAGCACGCAGGAGCCTGATGCCAGCACGCTGGAGCCCGATGCCAACACGCTGGAGCCCGATGCCAGCACGCTGGAGCCCGATGCCAACACGCTGGAGCCCGATGCCAACACACTGGAGCCCGATGCTACCACGCAGAAGCCCGATGCCAGCATGCAGGCCAGCCCACAGGAGCCAGCTCTCCACCTCGTGGCGCAGGGCACTGGACGCGTGATCCCTCCATGCTGCTCAGCCACTGCGAACAGGGCAGCAGACATGGCAGGGCCATGGGGCAGGGCCACTACGGCCTATCATGGCCGCCACCCCTGGGCACCTAGGCCCACGCCTTCTACAAAACTGACCCGCCTGCCCTCTTGCTATGAATTCTGGAACGATCCCAGACCTCCCGGACCCCCGGGCTCCCTGCCGAAACTGGGCACACGAGATCTCCAGCTGCCGGTCCGGTCTGAAGGCAGACAAGCTGGAGTATGCAGAGATTTGTGCAGAGATCGCAACCTGCAATTCCTAGAAGTGGAGCTGCGCAGGAAGCCACCTCCAGATGGTGAACCCCCCACCCCCCAACAACTAAGACAGTACATATCTAAATTCGTGTTTGAAATGACATGTCTTCGTAACAAAGGTTTCTCTCCTTGTGTATTAATGACCACGTTTATGTGTATGTTTAAAGTTTGGTAAACAGTAACTTTAAGGCTAAATTCTTACTAGTCAAAGTTAAATGAAAAAGGTTTTCAACGTAATTCTCATAAAGATAAAATTAACTTACACTTAAAGTCTGAGGTAAAAATTAGTTAACAATCAATATATTTTAACTAAGTTGGTCTAAACAAAAGGTTAAATAGACTTGTTGATATGTAAAACTCTCCATTACCTTCTCTATTAGAAATGGTAGATCACACAATGGCTATGCTAATTATTCTCATGCCTGAGGTTTCCTTTCCTGACTCCATCTTGAATGGGTGTAACAAAAGGTTAAAAAGACGTTGTTGCTATGTAAAAGTCTCAAATTCCTTCTCTATTAGAAATATGCTAATAACAAGTTTTGTTTCGTAGTAAGTAAATTACAGCCAGCTGCCTTTGGGACTCTAGGCCGTTCCCCGCCCCCATGCAAATGCCCGTAGAAGAAAGTATGCCCCCCAGAGGCAAGAAAGTATGCCCCCCAGAGGCAAGAAATGATTTTTTAAGCTGATAAAGTTTTGCCCACAGAGGCAAAAAAAAAAAGGCCCCCTCAGGCCTTCCCTTAGCAGCACACTGGTTCTTGTTACTTGCTTGCATGTTTCTCCATGTTTGTGCCAGTTTCTTTTTATAAAAATGCCTGTACGATATAGGTTTCTGTTCACCCCACACCCTTGATACTGTAGCCATTTAGCTAAAAGAAAAGGGGGAATTGTTGTATGCTTTACATTGGGTTCTAGTTCTCCCCCACCAAGAGAATTGGATCAGTCCAGTTAGTTTTCGCAGGCCCGCTTGGCCCCGCCCCGAGGAACCCCGAGAGAGGGTTCCAAAGTGGGAGAGTGTCAGAGTTCCAGAGTTCGGAGGGTTCCGGAGTTACAGAGTTAGAGAGAGTTGCAGAGTTCCGGAGTGAGAGAGAGTGCTTGCACCGCCGCAAAGAGACAGCAGAGTTCTGTTTGGTGATTAGTTTGTCTTAGTTTATGAATCGTTGTTCCTGAATAAAGAAATACAGCTTCCCTGCCCAGCCGTATGTCTCTGGTCGTCTCTGTTACCCGCCCGTGAAGCCAGCTCGTCCAGCAAGAGCCTCCGAATATTAGCAACACCTATTTTTCATTACTGCATTTCCTAGGATCTCCAGAAGTGCTCAGCACTTTGTCAGATCCACTAAATATTTATATGGTGCATGACTCAGTCCCTGTCCTGTGCCTACCAAATCTTAACACTTCCTTCTCTAGGTGATTGGTGCCACCCGAGGATCCAAGCCACAGATCTAGGAATTGCGCTTCCCAAGAACATGCCCACCAGCCACATCCATGAACTCAACAAGTTTTGATTCTATCTCCTCCCTATCTCCAATCATCCTCCAGGGTGCTCTGTGTGGTTACTGTCACCACCACAATCATCTTTCCTGCATTATTAGCATAACTTCTTTTGTCTTTCTAACACTAATCCAATCTGAAAACCACTATCTTCACTTACTTCCTTTTTAATATTTTATTTGCCTATTTTAATGACAGAGAGAAAGATATACACAGCATACACAGCCTGAGAAAGAAGATTAGAGCATTGCTCAGCTCTGGCTGATGGTGGTGCTAGAGATTGAACCTGGGACTTCAGAGTCTCTGACATGAGATGCTTTTGCATAACCATTTTTTTAAATATTTATTTTATTTATTTGTTCCCTTTTGTTGCCCTTGTTGTTTTTTATTGTTGTAGTTATTATTGTTGTTGTTGTTGTTGTTGGATAGGACAGAGAGAAATGGAGAGAGGAGGGGAAGACAGAGAGGAGGAGAGAAAGACAGACACCTGCAGAACTGCTTCACCGCCTGTGAAGCGACTCCCCTGCAGGTGGGGAGCCGGGGGCTGGAACTGGGATCCTTATGCCGGTCCTTGTGCTTTGCGCCACCTGCGCTTAACCCGCTGCGCTACAGCCTGACTCCCTTGCATAACCATTTTTGCTATCTCCCTAGCACTACCTTAACTAACTTCCTCTCTCTCTCTCTCTCTCTCTCTCTTCTTTGTTGCCACTAGGTTATCACTGGGGATCTGTGCCTACATGAGCCCACTATTCCCAGAGGTCTTTTTTTTTCTTTCTTATTTATTTATTTATTTGCTAGAGGGTGAGAAAGAGAAAAAAAGAAGGAAAGTGGTTCGAGAGGTGGCACAGTGGATAAAGCAGTGGACTCTCAAGTAGGAGGTCCTTAGTTCAATCCCCAGCAGCACATGTACCAGAGTGATGTCTGGTTCTTTCTCTCCTATCTTTCTCATTAATAAATAAAATCTATTTTTAAAAAGGGGGAGTAATCAGGCGGTAGCGCAGTGGGTTAAGCACACGTGGCGCAAAGCACAAGGACTGGCGTAAGGATCCCAGTTCAAGTCCCCAGCTCCCCACCTGCAGGGGAGTCGTTTCACAGGCAATGAAGGTGAAGCAGGTCTGCAGGTGTCTATCTTTCTCTCCCCCTCTGTCTTCCCCTCCTCTCTCCATTTCTCTCTGTCCTATCCAACAACAACAACATCAATAATAACAACAATAATAACTACTACAACAATTTTAAAAAAAGGGCAACAAGAGGGAAAATAAATAAATATAAAAAATTAATAAAATAAAAAAGAAGAAGAAGAAAGAAAGAAAAAAGGAGAGATACTAGCAACAGTACTCTACCATGCAAGAAGCTTCCCTAACCCCCACCCCCATTTGCCACTGCAGGTAAGGGACAGGGCATAAAAATGTACACTCCACCTAGTGAACCACCACCCAGCCCCACCACTGATTTAATTTTCTGAACCACAAGATAATTGTACATCTTCATGACCAGGTCTTCATGCTTTCCAACCTTGCCACAAATTTTCTCTCTCTCTTCCCTTTTTATTATTAGTGATTTAATAATGATTAACAGCATTGTGGGATAAGAGGGGTACAATTCCATACAATGCCCACCACCAGATATTTATGATTAACAGCATTGTGGGATAAGAGGGGTACAATTCCATACAATGCCCACCAAATTGGATATTTCTGTATCCAATTCTGTCCATTGGACGTTTTCCTATTCTTTATTCCTTTGGGAGTATGGACCAAAGATCTTTAGGGGATGCAGAAGGTGGAAGGTCTGGCTTCTGTAATTGCTTCTCTGCTGGACATGGGCACTGGCAGGTCAATCCATACTCCCAGCCTGTTTCTATTTTTCCCTAGTGGGATAGGGCTCTGGAGTGGCAGGGTGCTAAGACATACTAGTGACGTCGTCTGCCCAAGGAAGTCAGGTTGGCGTCATGGTAGCATCTGCAGTTGGTGACTGAAAAGCAGTAAGATATGAAACAGAAAAAATTGTTGAGTAATCAGGAACCTAATGGTAAATTTGTTCACTTTCCTGGAATATCTCCACCAGGAGGCTAACTGGTGACCCCTGCCTTTATTTCTTTTGTGAATTTTTTTTTTTGGCCTTTCATTCTTACTAGACATTATCCATCATACCGTTCCTTGAACTGCTTTATAGGTGAGAAAAACAAACATAGGCCCATATGATAACTGATAGCAGCACACTCCAGATATTTGGGGTGGTGATTTCAGTCGTGATGTGTACTCACTACCTAACCCAGCACCTGCAGGACTCTATATCCAGTAAAGTTATCTGTAAGCATCTCAAAAATGGATGGCGGTTGGGGGCAAAAGCATTCAGGACGCAAAAGCCCCCTGGGTAGGTTGACTCTGGACATGGACATGGATGTGAAGAATCAGTAATACACTGAGGCACAGTAGCCATAAAGATACTGAGATGAGATCTAGATCAATCCCCCACTTTCTGAATCTTATGCTGCTTACTGATGGCTCCCTTTGTTTGTCCTGCTTGCTGCTGAATCAAGTCATTGAAACTTGGAATTCTTTATCTATTGCAAAACTTGCTATAAAAACATCCAGGGGGTGGGGTGGGGGGTCAGGTGGTACCACAGAGGGTTAAGCGCACATGGTACAAAGCACAAGGACCGGCCTATGTATCCCAGTTTGAGTACCAGGCTCCCCACCTGCGGGGGTTAGGGGGGTTGCCTTACAAGCGGTGAAGCAGGTCTGCAGGTGTCTGTCTTTCTCTCCCCCTCTCTGTTTTCCCCTCCTATTTCCATTTCTCTCTGTCCTATCCAACAGCAATGACATCAGTAACAACAATAATAACCACAACAATGATTTTTTGAAAAGGACAAAAAAAGAGGGGAGAGACTTTCAAGCCTAAGGCTCCAAGGTCTCAAGTTTAAAAAAAAAAAATGCTAGCACTTAAGAAGGTGTTCCACTGTTTGTTCTCGGTCCTGTAGGGAAGCACATTTAGTAGAAATGCCTTCAAGGTCTCAGTCAGACACATAATTGATGTCTGAGTTATGTTTGGTGTTCATGCACCAGCCTACCCCATGTGCAGACAAGGTTGAAGTGGCTCACCTGGTAGAGCTCACACATTATCATGTGGAAAGACCCAGGTTCAAGACCCTAACCCCTATCTGTGAGGGGAAGCTTCATGAGTGGTGGAGCAATGCTGAAAGTGTCTCCTCTCTCCCTCTCTCTCTCTCTCTATCTTCCTCTTTCTCTCTTTGATTTTCTCAGTTCCTATATCTTCCTGTCTCTCTCTCCCATATATATATATATATATATTGCCCACCAGGAACAGAGAAGTCATGCAGGTACTGAGCCCCAGTGGCAAAAGCCTGATGGCAAAAAAAAAAAAAGCTTTAAAAACACATAGATTAAAAAGAATAACTGTTACTTGTTATTTATTCATTTTGAATCTTACTTACAAAATAAAGACTCATGGACAAGTTCTAGTTAAAAATATCTACATAGCATCCTGGATACAACTTTGTTATAATCCTCATATTAATGTTGTTTCAATGTTATTACTATTGCTATTTATTCAATTATTTTAGATAGAGACATACAAAAATTGAGAGTGGAGGACTAGATAGAGACAGAGAGAGACCTGCAGCACTGCATCACCACTCCTAAAGCTATCCCCCTGCAGGTGGGGGCCAGGAGCTTGAACCCAGGTCCTTGCAAACTGTAATATGTTAGCTTTCTCAAATGTGCCACCACACTACTCAGTTATTATTACGTTATAGATAAAAGGCAAATAGGAAAACAAACAGAAAGAGAGAGGAGAGCATCACAGTATTGCTCCATTATGCATGGGGCTTCCCTGATGCTTTCGTTGGTACGTGCTTTCATGTGGTAGTGCCAGGACTTGAACTCAGGGACTTGGGCATGGTACATCCTATGCACTACCAGGTGAGCTACCTGCCTGTCCTTGATAGATTTGTTTGTTTTATTATAAAGTTTATGATATTTCTGGTATACTTTTTTGTTTTTTTTTTCTTCTTTTTCTGACTGCCTGCCATATGCAGCAAATAGTATGATAACTCACTATGATAATTCACCATGTGCTACATGGATTGAAATAGAAGGAAATTGGATTGGAAACAAAGTAATGTTTGCATTAATGTCTAGCATCAAACAGATGAACAGCAGAAGTTGTAGACATCTCTTTTTCATTATATTTATTTATTTTCCCTTTTGTTGCCTTTTTTTAATTGTTGCTATTGTTATTGATGTTGTCATTGTTGGATATGACAGAGAGAAATGGAGAGAGGAGGGGGAGACAGAGAGAGGGAGAGAAAGATAGACACCTGCAGACCTGCTTCACCGCCTGTGAAGCGACTCCCCTGCAGGTGGGGAGCTGGGGGCTCGAACCAGGATCCTTCTGCTGGTCCTTGCGCTTTACACCATGTGTGCTTAACCACTGAGCTACCGCCCGACTCCCAGTTTTAGACATCTCTTAAGAGGTCACTGTATTCAAAAAGTGTCAAAGTATTTCCAGCCCAGAGCAACTGAAATGACACACTGAAGAAGGGATTGTAGTAAAAAGAAAAGACAAAAAAAAAAAAAAAGATACAAACAGGATTTGGTAAGAAATTGTCCATGTTGGTAGTAAGCAGAAAAGAAGGAATGGAAGACAGAGCTGAATTTCCAAATCTAACTGACCTGGCAGTGGTGACATCATTTTCACATTCATTTTTTTTTTCTTTCAGTTTATAATGAATTCTGCTCTCCCGGGACCCAGGGAAGATTCCCACAAAGACTGGTGAGAAAATGACCCAGCTTACATTACTCGGCAATAACAGTGATTACAGAAAGTAATGAAAGCTCTTGATATTCATCTCCGCTGGGTATCGCACACCCAGGAGATGCTCATAAAAAGAATGAGCTAGTTATTAACTTAACACCTTTGATGGCCATTGTAACCACCACAATCCCTAATTATAAGCCCATCATTTACTTTGTCATCCTTAGGACAACTGCCAGTCAGGTAATCATGGGAAAGTTTAATAGTGGCTTTGCCTAGATAAGTGCTTCTATTAGCAGTGACCCTAGCAGTTTTATAACAGACTATTTCTGCCTCAGAAACTCCGGATCCCCCACAAACTACAATTGGCTAAATGTCTAGGAGAACGTAAATTTCAGTGATAACTAGTCATTACTTCTTTCAAATTATAGGACAGTTTGGGGAAGCCAGGTTGGATCTGGACTTCTGAACTGGACAGAGCAGAAACCCCTAAGGGTTGTTATGATTTAAGACTTGAACTGTGGTGGCAAGTGTATTAGAAAAAAAAAAAAAAGCAATGCTTCTTTCATGGGTATTAAGACTCTTTACAACCACTGACTCTCCCAAATTAGGAACAAATGACAAACAATGTGTGATCTGTTGTGGTTAAGATTTCTTTCATGCCGCCTGCACAATTCAGGTGGCTTTTCCAAAAGAAGAGAATTATAGCAATATGTTACATATGATGCCAGAGAAGATAATTGTCACAATGAAGAGACAACTGTAATTCTTCAGTCTTATGAAAGGTTGTCTATGTACCTGATCCTTGAAATTCATGAAAGGCCAAGGATAAAACTAGACTTAAAAAAAAAAAAACACAACAAACTAGGAGCATAGGTATACACAGATCTTTTTGAATGGGTGTCTGTGTTTCCTTAGGATACATCCCCAGGAGAGGAGTCGCTGGGTCACAGGCCCATTTTCATCCTGCTGAGATCTCTCCAGACTGCTCTCCATGGGGGTTGGACCAACTTATAGCTACATCAGCAGTGCAGGAATATACCTTTGCCCCCACAACCTCTTTAGCATTTGTTGTTGCTGTCCTTTCTGATGTATGACATTGTCACAGGAGTGTTGTCTTTATTTGCATTTCTCTGATAATCAGTGATTTTGAGCATTTTTTTTTCATATGTCTGTCAGCTCTTTGGATCTCCTCTTGGATGAGGCTTGGTGTATCGCACTAAGACAAAGGACTCTGAGGAGGAAGGAGAAAGATGGATCTGGGGGCAGGGGACCTTTGGAGTCCTGGTACATGGTGGTATAAAAGAACCTAAGCTGGGTATGATTAGATTAGTTATTTTAGACACTTATCATGTCTAAAAGAGGAGAAAGTTTACCCCTATGTCAACAACTGTACTATAAACCATTAACTCCACACACCCCCAACAAAAGAAAAGGAAAAAAAAAACAAAACAAAAAAAGACAAGGAGTCAGGGAGATAGCTCAGCCTGTTAAAGCACTAATTTGTATACCGAAGGCCCCATAGGCTATAGATTCAATCTTTTGGCACCACCTTTTGCCAGAGCTAAGTTCTCTGTCTCTTCTGTTTCCCTCTGTCCTCAGTCACTCTCTTAATAAATAAGTAAATCAGTCTTAAAGAAAAAAAGAGAGAAAGAAAGAAAGAAAGAAAGAAAGAAAGAAAGAAAGAAAGAAAGAAAGAGAGAGAACTCATGGCGGGTGGTGGTTATCTCTAAACTGTATTTGGTAAACTACTCCAGATTTTCACTTAGCATACAGTTACTGCTGTGGGTGAACTTCTGTGTTCTATTAACATTCATGTGTTAAAGCCCTAATCCCCAAGGTGATTGTCTTTGAAGGTGAGACTTTTGCTAAGAAATTAAGTAAAGATGAAATGGTGGAAGTAGGTCTTTCAGGAACGGCCAAGCGTCTTTGTGAAACTGTAGAAAATGTATTCCCTCTCTCTCCTTCTATCCTGGGAAAGACACAGGAAGATGGAAGTCATCTGCAAGCCAGGAAGGGAGCACTCAGAGAGGAAGCTCGATTTGAAACCTCCCTGCCTTCAAGACTATGAAAAATAAACTCCCATCATTATGCTACCGGGTCTGTGGTATTTCCTTAAGGCAGCCCAAGTTAACTAAACAGTTATAAGTTCCGATCTGGTCTAATTGTATCCATTTCCAATAAAAGAAAACACAAAGTCAGGAGTCTAAGAGTTACTATTTAAACTAATTTAGTGGTTAGGGTTTTCAGATCCAAATAGATGATTTTTTTAGATTATAAATATAGTGCATATTAAAATAAGCCTAGAACAGAGAGAATTTTTTTATTTTGTATGTAATTAAAAAATAATGTATCCAAAGACAACATCTTGAAAATCCCCAAAACTCAAAAAATTACACAAATAAATGGGGAAACTTATAAATTGATATATTTTACAAGATATATTTTGACTCCAGCTGGTGAGACAACTCTCTTTGCAACATACATGACCCAGATTCTCTCTCTCTCTCTCATCTCTGTCTCTTTGTCTCTCTGTAAATGTTGGCCAAGAGGGGAAAATAAAAACTCCAGCAATAGCAAAAAAACAAAACAATTTGGTTCTCATTAAACTTTTTTTAAAAAATCTTATTTATTTATGAGAAAGATAGGAGGAAAGAGAAAGAACCAGACATCACTCTGGCACATGTGCTGCCGGGTATCGAACTTAAGACTTCATGCTTGAGAGTCCAAAGCTTTATCACTGCGCCACCTCCTAGAATCACTCATTAAACTTTTATATGAGTAGAAACCAGGCTAGCCAGCTCTTCTCCTAGAATTAAACTTGTGCCTTCAGAATTGCATTGTTTTTCTTCACTTTCAGGGCACAGGATTTTGCTTTATTTTTTATTTTATTAGTGACTTACTATTGATTTGCAAGATTTTAATATATTAGGTATATAGCTCTGCATCATTCCCACCACCAGAGTTCTGTATCTCCATTCCTTCTGGAAAGATGACAAATGTGGGTTGACTACTATTTCTATAACTGTTTGTCTATATTTATATCTGGGGTTTAAGTCTAATCACAGAGGACTATTAAGCACTTTTACTTTGAGTTATATAATTGCACTTTGTTCATGGATTCATGTACACCTGTACCCAGTACCCTAGGCCCTAGCCTGTATCTAGTATCTAACTTTGTTAGTGTACCATCTGATTTTATTTACTTATTTGTTTGTTTATGTATTTATTGCCTCCAGGGTCACTGGGACTCAGTGCTTGCACTATGAATCCCCTGCTCCTGTGTCCATTTTTATAATTTGTTTTTTGATAGGGCAGAGAGAAATTGAGAGGGAAAGGGAAGATAGAGAGGGAAAGAGAAAAGTATACACCTGCAGGCAAAGTGACCCCCCTGTAGGTGGGAAGCCAAGCTGGGGGTTTGAACCAGATTCCTTACAAGGGTCCTTATGCTTCCTACTATGTGCTCACTACCACCCAGCCCCGATAATGTACCATCTGCTATGGAACTGGGTAGTCACATGTGTCAGGAAAGATCTCACTAGATTAGAGGAGTTGGGAGGTTGACATCTCAGACTTGGTGTCTCTGGCAAAAATCCACAGTAACAAGTTAGCACCAGCATAAAGTGGCACGGTGGCACTGGTAGGGCTGATTTAGTTGAGGTCCACAGAAACAAAATAATAGTAAAGAATCAGAGAGAGAAACATCAAGAATTATGGACATAGCCCTAGATGTTCCAGGGCTGGGAGAACTGAGGATCTTAAAGAGAATGGGAAGGGTTCCTTGTAGTCTTAGAAAGAGTTTAAAATAGCAATTGTTAATTATTACCATAGCCAAGTTAGTTAGGGATTGGGTTTTGTGAGTGTGTGTGTGTGTGTGTGTGTATGTGTGTGTGTGTGTGTGTGTGTGAAAATCCAATTATTATGATCTGCTGTAATATACTTGAACTCACTATGCTTTGCAGGGCACAGGACTTTCAGGATATGAGTTGCCATCTTTGCAGTAGCTGTTGGCTCAGTTGTCTGGTGATGAAGGGCTGCTTCTTTTCTTTCACTCCCATGACAACTTCTAAAGAGTGTCTTAAAGAATGCACCCTTCTGATAAGTGGAGCTGCCTCTCAGCCTTCTTCTTGTCAGGGAAAGATGGTGAGGTCATAAGAACTTTGGTGGTGGACATGGTGTGGCATCCATTTAGAGAGGTGAAAGTCTATACTCCTAAAACATCACGGAGTAGTAAACCACACACAGATACACATATGTATGTATGTATAACTTCAAGATGTAATATTTTTATCATATAAATGCTTGAATTATTAATAAAAACACTTTGGGATCTTAAAGGCATTTTAACATATCAAAAAAAAAATCATTTGTGGAAAGTAGAGTGAATCAGTTTGCAATATAGCTCACCTGAATTAGTGAATGTCACCCCAGCAGAGATTCTTAGGAAGGGAGTACATAGTGAAAGAAGAGACACACTAGTATGGGAAGGAGAAAGGAAAACAGAGTTTGAAATTACTGCATAACATTTTAATCTGGGGCGGGTGGCGGGTGATGGCGCACCTGGTTGAGCACACGTTACAGTGCGCAAGGACCCAGGTTCAACCCCCCAGCCTCCTACCTGCAGGGGGAACACTCTGTGAGTGGTGATGCAGGTGTGCAGGTGTCTCTCTGTCTCTCTCCCTCTCTATCACCCCCTTCCCTCTTGATTTCTGGCTGTCTCTATCCAAATAAATAAATAAAGATAATTAAAAAAACATTTTAATCTGATTTGGAAGAAAATAGTGCAGTCAAAAAAAAAGTTTGTGGGTGGTAAGATTTCTTTAGCCATGAATAAATTAATTAGAGGCACCAAATAGCAGGCTCAAAGTTGTTCAGTGTATTAGAAAAACACAGACAGGGATTAAATGCCTTTCTGTGTTTAAAAAAAAAAATAGCATAAATAACTGCATCACAAACTAGCTTGAGGCTATGGTACTGTAATCACTTTTGTTTCTGTTGAACTTTACATTTTATACCCATCAATGAGACATAACCAGCTAACGATACTTTGGAGTTCTTGCCTCCCCCTTTCACCTCCCTTCTCTTCAAATATCTCAGCCATAAATTGATGTATTAAGGCAAAATATTTTTATACCAATTAGTATTTTTATTTCTTTCTCCATGACATAAGCAAGACATTCTATCTCTACCTGATATTTAAGTTTTGTGTTATTACTTCAGGTAACAATTGTCACAAAGGAGATACTAAAGTAATTATAAGTTGAAATAATACAACATATATCTTACTGGTTCTTCAGACAGTCAAGTGTATAGGGTGATTTTGATTTTTCATTCATTTAACTAGGTAAGTACTCAGATCTTCACATGCTAAAATATCTTATCCATAACCTAGGAAAAAAGCTACGCAGTACTCTAACTTTATCAAATATTGGAATTGGGTTCTCACACAAAAGTGTCTGCCTTTGCTAAAATGTCTACTTTTAAATACTTGTCTCTGTCCAAAAACTAAGTTGCTTGAACTATGTATGCAGTAGATCCAACAACCCTTTTATGAGGAAGCCCTTAGGCCATTGATTAAAGCAATCAATTGAGTAGCAAGCCATTATATCTGATTAAGCACTCCCTTGTTTTATTGGCAATTTTAGAACTCCAGCTTAATGTTGAAGAAGGAATCTGAAAGTATTAAATCTCATCTATCTTTTTTTTTCAGATAGGAAAATTTGATTTGATATCCACTCCATAGGATAAAAAGGATGATCTGTGGAGATAGAAATAAATAAATAAATAAATAAATAAAATGTAATTAAGAAAAAAGAAAAAAAGAAAGCCAGGCTTTGAGTAAAGAAGAAAATAGCCACAAATGTGCAGGATTTTAGCCAACAGCCTGACTCAGTTCCTTTCAGGACTCAAAGTATTATAGTGCCAATAATGATGATGTCTCTGCTCCTTAATATGCTGGAAATCACATATTATTTAGTAGACTTTGCCTGTGTCTCCTAAGACTGAAGAAAAAAATAGCTTCTAGCAAGAAATTTCAGAAACCTGAGTAATCCCTGAATATGGACAAAAGAAAAGGAAAGAGAGATGAGAAAGAGTAAGGACTAATAGGGACATGTCAACTTGGATGCGAAATAGTGATCGTGAAGCTGAGATTTTTATATTATCGGTATGTATATCATTTCATGTTAAGTGAAAAACTGAGGTAGTCCACAAAGGTTCTAAATACTTATAAGACAGAGATAGAGATCCAGAGAGAGACAGAGATAGACCACAGCACCAAGGCTTCCTTCAATGTAGTGGGGAATAGGCTGGAACCTGGGTCACAAACATGACGATTTTGTCAGTTCTTAAAGTATAGCTCACAATAGGTAAGCTCCGAAACTCATGAAAAGCTGTAGTACTGCGGTCTTTGCACGAATTTCAGTGCTCAAGTGCATACATATTGTATCTGGCCAGTAAAAGCATGATCATATCTTCTTTTTTGTTGTAAGACAATATTCCATTATGCCAGGTGTTTATCCATTTACCAGTGAACAGACATTTGATTTCCATTTTGTTGGCTTGTGTCAATACTGCTGTGTAGATTCTAGAAGTTGGTGTGTGCGGAGGGAAGTACCTATTCTTACTTCTCTTGGATATAGGCCCGAGAGCTGAATTGTTGGGTCATATGGTGACACTGTGCTTAAAAGTGTTTGCTAAGGGGTTGAACAAACATGGCGTGAAGCACAAGGACTGGGGTAAGGATTCTGGTTCCTGCCCCCTGCTCCCCACCTGCAGGGTGGTTGCCTCACAAGCAGTAAAGCGGGTCTGCAGGTGTCTATCTTTCTCTCCCCCTTAGTGAGCTAGTAGGTGTATTTCAGTTATTTTCCAAGAAGTCTAGGCATGTACTTATTTTATAAAAATGTAGTGAATTCATTTATATCAGACACTGATATGGGGCTAGAAAATAAACAAAGTCAGGCACGGTCCCTGACCTTACAGATTTTCCAACTGGATCAAGAGTGTTTATGCAGAAGGATTATGGTTCAAACCTCTAGTCCCCACCTGTAGTGTGATACTTCACAAGTGGTAAAACAGTGCAGCTCTCTCTGTCTCTCTCTCTGTCTTCTCGCTTTCCCTTTCTTTCTCTCCCTTTCTCTCTCTCCCTTTCTCTCTCTCCCTTTCTCTCTCTCCCTTTCTCTCTCTCCTTTTCACTCTCCCTTTTCCTCTCTCTCACTTTCTCTCTCTCCCTTTCTCTCTCTCTCACTCACTCTCTTCTTCTTTTCTCTAGCTCCCCTTTCCCTCTCAACTTGTCCATTTCCAAAATAAATAAAATAAAAAATTACATATTTAAATGAGAAGAAGTGCTTTTAGGTCTTGCTGATTATAAATTTAAAGCCATATCCCTTTTATTTCTCAACTTTACATAAACAACAACCATGCTAAGATCTAAATGGGCAATAATAATGAACCAAATAGTAAAAATGGGGGTCAGGTGGTGGTGGTGCAAGAGATTAAATGCACACATTACAGTGAGCAGGGACCCAGGCTCAAGTCCCTGGTCCCCACCTGCAGGGGGAAAACTTCATGAGCAGTGAAGTAGAGCTGCAGGTATTTCTCTGTCTCTCTCCCCCTTGACTTCCCCTCCCTCTCAATTTCTCTCTGTCTCTATCCAATAATAAATTAGTAAAAATTTAAAAAATAGTAAAAGTGATGAAAAGCAACCCGCCTGTACTTAACATAAATAATACATACTTCTGGGTACTGAATGAACTTTGTTGTTCACTGGAACATGATGTTTTTAAAGCCTTAACAAAACCCTTTCTTAAATTTAACTTGCAAAACACCAATTTTCTCTTTTCATATACAGACTCTCCTGTTTCATTTTTATTTTATTTTTTCAAGATGCGAACTGGCTTTCCCAAAGTGTTTCCTACTGAGAATAGATAAAGTATAAACTCTTTTCCAAGCTGGAACATACAACTTGAGTTACTGAAGTGGTAAAAATGGGCACTCTACATTATAAGGAATTTTTCTACAACTGATATAATGTACTGATTCAAATACATACCCACAGTATAGATTGATGAGATAACTGTCCAAGATAAGTTGGACAGTGGTCACTGGTTAAAGACAGTAATAGTTTCAAGCTTAGAGGAGTTTAAAAGCCTGTGATTTTTGTCAATATTGTGGTAGAATGGAAATAATAGTTGACCTACATTTAAGCAAAGTAAGACTCATACAGAGTGGATAGACCCATTCCTTTAGAACATAAAATGTCTTAAACATGACTTTTAAGAATGGTAAAAAGAGCCAGAAAGTCTTTGAGAAAAACAAATCAAAATGCCCTGTGAGGTGAATTAAATTTCAGACTATGCTGGAACAGCTAAATTAACAGAATCTCAGATGGCATCTTTTGACAGTCTAAGAGTAAGTCCTAATGTGTAATGGTATCAAAATGTTAGAAATTCTGCACTGGGGGAGGGGGGGTTTGAACAGTGAACTGCAATATAATGTTCTCTGTTGTTGACCACAGAGGTGAAGATACACGAGTAAAATAAATATAAATATCAATACAGGGTGGTCCAGGAGATGGCATAGTGGATAAATCATTGGGCTATCAATCATGAGGTCCTGAGTTCAATTCCTGAATCCCTTACAGCACATGTACCAGAGTGATATCTGTTTTTCACTCCCTCCCTCCTCTCTCTCTCTCCCTCTTTTTCTCTTGCCCTCCCTTCTCCTATCTTCTTCATAAGTAAATGAATAAAATCTTGACAAAAAAAAGGAAAATAATCACAGGCATCTAGAAATTCATCACAGAATATTAACAAGAATGCATAAAAATTATGTAAGTAAAAAATTAATGGGAAGGGGTAGATAGCATAATGGTTATGCAAACAGACGCCTGAGGCTTTGATGTCCCAGGTTCAACTCCCTGCACCACTGTAAACCAGAGCTGATGAGTGCTCTGGTAGAAAAAAAAAAAAATAGCATGATGACTAGGATTTCTGGGAATAGATTGGCCAATAGAGAAAGTATCATTAGTTACCACATACCCCCAAGCACTAGCGATCAGCCTGTTCTGAGTAACCCCTCTGTCCACATCACAGAATCAGTATGTATGAGGTTGTCGAAAAAGTCATGACACATTTTTGCATAGAAAAACATAGAATGGTATGTTATAGCTTGTCGATTTTTCTTTTTCTTTTTTCCCCCACAGGGTTATCACTGGAGCTTGGCACTACAAATCCACTGCTCCTAGTGTCTACTTTTTCCAATTTTATTGGATAGGACAGTAAGAAATTTGAGAGAGGAGGAGGGAGAGAGAGAGAGAGAAACACCTGTAGACCTGCTTCACTGCTTTTGAGCTATCCCCCCTGCAAGTGGGGAGCAGGGGCTCAAAGCTGGATCTTGGCAGAGGGTAGACAGGGTAATGGTTATGCAAACAGATTCTCATGCCTGAGGCTCCAAAGTCCCAGGTTCAATCCCCCCGCACCACCATAAGCCAGAGCTGAACAGTGCTCTGGTAAAAAAAAAAAAAAAAAAAACAGATACTTCTGTCATTCCTTGCACTTTGTACTATGTGCGCTTAACCAAGTGCTCCACTGCCCAGCCCCCCTAGGACATAGCTTTTCTAGCAAGTGTGTGTGTGCATGTGTGTGTGTGTGTGTGTGTGTGTGTGTGTGTGTGTGTGTGTGTGTGTGTGTGTGTGTGTGTGTGTGTGTTCATTCATCTACTTAACCTATTGGATGTTAACAATCTTTTGATAGGTTTCCCATCATTCATGTAACTATTATGCATTAGGTTTTAGTACTTTATTTCTGTATTGAGTAAAGATAGAAATCACAAAAAGGGGGGAGGGGAGATAGGGAGAAAAAAAGAGAAATACTTGCAGTACTGCTTCATCATTCAGGAAGCTTCCTCACTCCCATCCCACCCCTGAAGGTGGAAGCCAGGACTTGAACCTGGGTCTTTGAGCATAGTAACACATGTGCTCAGATGCATGTACCACCATCTATCTCTTGTCTTGTGTAGGACTATGTGAAAACTTGGTAGAGCTTAGGGGAGCTCTCCCATCCTCGGATGGAGGTCTGGAAAGACACCCCACTTGTTAGCCTCTCCCTTATAGGGATGAGCCAAGAGGGAAAGCCTCCCAGACTCAGTTTTCCCTTGTTAGTCTCTCAAGTTCACAAAAGCCTGTATCCTCTCACATTTAATTTATTCTCTTGCAAGCAAACCAAATGGCTGCTTGCTTGAAAGTTCACTATCGTCATCCAAAGTTCACACATTCACTATAAGTTCACCTTTTTATCATATAGGAGAACACACTGTATCATACACCCTTGCCAGAACCTTGGCAGTGAGACCCCCACATCTATTTCCTTTCCTCTGATATCTATGATTTACCTCAAGCCTTGCCTCTCTCTGTTTCATCTCACTCTACTAGTTTAGCCACTATGCTTTTCTTAATACCTTTGGATAATTAACATGCCTGCATCATGGAGACTAATCGTTCTGACCTTTTGGTATCATATCAGTTCTTGTCATTCCTACCCCTCCCCACCATAGGGGCAAGCTGACCTTTAAGAAACGTATAATTTCTGACATATGTGGAAAATGTCCTTTGTTCTGTTTGCTATAAAGCCTTGTGTTTTACCCTGAATAAACTAGAGGTTCATACTAGGATCTCTCCTGGCACTTTCTTTCTTTGCACGTTGTCTCTTGAACCAGTAGTGGGAAGGCCCGTGGTTTACATCCTGGTTGGAGGCACTCCATGTGAGCACCAGCACTTATGTATTTCTATTATTTAAAATAGACCATTCCTGGGGTGAATCAAACAACTTCATACTTCTCAACATATTACTCAAATTCCTACCCTTCATTCTGTTTCCTTCTTTTCTTTTCATGAATAAACATCACTCACATTTGACAATTGATCCAAATATAGCCATATCTCAATTATAAAATGACACAGAGCATCACTATAATATATTTGCTATGTGTCGTTTGAATAGCGTAGTGCACTCACAGGCCTCCCTAACAGTTCCTGATAACTGGAATGCATGGTGTTGGTAGTTGGTATTTCCTGTTCTTAGAAAGGAAGAGCATTGTCCTCCCAACACCTAGATTCATCCATCCACTGCATCTACTACAGGACTGAGTAGAACTTGCCCTTGTTATCCACTGGTGCTTCATTCTCTCTCTCTCACCGTGTGTGTGTGTGTGTGTGTGTGTGTGTGTGTGTGTGTGTGTGTGTGTGTGTGTGTGTCTGTCTGTCTGTCTGTCTCTCTGTTATCCTTTTCATGTTCTTCTCTTTAAAAAAGTGGTATTGTCACAGCAGTTAAGGGAGTTTTGGGGTCACTTCTTGCTAAACTGGGTTTCCCCCAAATTAAGCTCCAGTCTAAAAGAAGAACCTGCCAGGCTAGGGTCACTGGAGAGAGAAGAGACCAGGAACTCGTGGCTGAGCAGGAACGCAATGCAACACCTTTATTGATCAGAGGCAACGCCTTTAAATCTTCTGAAATGGAAGTGGCAGGTCGGAAAAGAAAATGGCTAGGAGAGGGGGTGGAGAAAAGAAAAGAGCACGAACATAGAAAGCTTCCATAGCAGCTGTTGCGAAGGTTCTAACCAATGGAATAAACCAATACCCTGCAGGCAGGGCAGGTCTCAGGCAAAACAATGATTATGTAAATAGACCACAGCAGCAAACAATGCAACATGGAATAGGGGGAGCTGGCATAATGCCCAACAAGAACCTACCTTTGTATTAAACACACATCTCACCTCTTTCCTCATATGACCAGCAGTGTGGCACCAGCTGGCACTGTTAGCACATGTCCATGTGAGAGCCCCAGTTAATGCTGTTGGCTCTGTCCTCAGCCCCCAGCTCTTTTACCTCAGACAATAAGCTCAGCTATCCTTTCCCTGCAACCTAACCCATCAAGTTAGTCAAAAAGCGATACCCCCAGGAACATATAATCCCAAGAGGTAGAATTATGTCTGTGCCTACCTGGTTTCAAAGCAGCATACAGGGTTGGGAGAGAGCATAATGGTTATGCAAAAAAAGACCTTTATGCTTGAGGTTTCAGGTTCAGTCCCCAGCACCAACATAAGCCAGAACTGAGCAGTACTCAGGTAACATAGATAAATAAATAAACAAATAAATAAATAAATAAATAAATAATTGGCATAGGTGCATACAATAGGGCACACAGATGTGTCTCTCTCTCCCTATCTTCCCCTCATCCTCTCAATTTCTCTCTGTCTCCAACAACAAAAGGAGTTAGAGAAAAAAAAATAGCCACTAGGAGTTGGTAAATTCATCATGCAGACTTCAAGTCCCAGTAATTATCCTGGTGGTGATACTGCTACTACTAATAATAATAGTAATAATATCAGCATACAGTGGTCACCTATGCTACCAAATCTACAGAATTAATTAACCTGAAAATTAGCAGGGTATTAGCAATTATGTTCCAAAAGCAAATATTTCTTTTATTTTTTTCTCACTCTTTTGCCAACAGGGTTATTGCTGGGACTCGGGATGCATTGGATCGACCTTCCCGTGGTGCATCCCGTGAGTACCCATTCATTGGGGAAACTGACAATCCTTCCCAGCCGACTGAATCCACATGGATCCCAGTCATTTTCAAAGCCATTAACTGGCTACGGAAGAAGGGCAAACGCTAGAAGAAATTGCTGGGACTCAGTATCTACATAAGTCCACCATGCCCACTGGGTCATTTTCTTTCCTCTCCATAGAAAAGGAGAGGCAGAAAGAGATACAAATAGGCTGAGGAGGGAAGATACACCACAGCACCACTCATGAATCTCTTCCATCTCTGCAGGCATCCCCAGGTGGAGGCTAAGGGCTTATGTGTTCTACCAAGTGAACCAACCATAAGCAGACCTTTAATTTTAAGCACCTCAAGATCTCATGCATGCACAGTGTCACTATTTCTGCTGACTTTTTCAGATACAGGGAGAGAAAGAGAAACAAAGACATCACAGCACCAGAACTTCTCCCAGATTCACTGTGTTCCCGTGTGATGCCAGGCTGCTGTAAACATGGCAACACAGGTACGTACCCAACACCAGGTGAGCTATCTCTCTGGCCCACATGTTCCTCTTTATAACCCATAACTTTCTGGCAGTTAATGTTTGGGTGAGTCGCCTACCTTTCATGTAACTATATTCTAATGCTTTCTACATTTCTAGCCAAAAATCTATTTGTATTTTATCCAAAATATATCCCTATGATAAATTAAGTGGAAAAAAAGTTTTATGCTCTTTACCAAAACAGCTAAATGTCTTTATTATTATACTTTAATTTTTACATTTATTTACTTATTGGATAGCTATAGAAATCTAAACAGAAAGGCAAACAGACAGAAAGAGACATTTAGTAAAGCTGTCCCCCTGAAGGTGGGGACCAGGGACTTGAACCTGCACCCTTGTGCACTGTAACATGTGTGCCATCTCCAGGTCCCAAAACCCCTAAATTTCTTATATTCATTTTGTTTTCTTTTTTGATTTTTCCCCTTCAGTTAATGGGGCTCAGTCCCTGCACTATGATTCCACCACTCTTTACAGTCATTTGTTCCCTTTTGTCTTTGTTTTTTTTTTTCTTTTTTTCTTTCTTCTTTTTGGTTTTGGTTTTTGGTTTTTGGTATTGATTTTCATTTTGTTTGATAGGACAGAGAGAGATTGAAAGGGGAAGAGGAGATAGAGAAGAGGGAGGAAGAGAGACACCTGAAGACCTTCTTCACCATTTGTAAAGCGTACCCACTGCACGTGGGGAGACTGAAGCTTGAACCAGGATCCTTGAGAGGGTAATTGCGCTTAGTACTCTGTGTGCTTAACCAGGTGCGCCACTGCCTGACCCTCTTCCCCCCTTTCTCCTTTATTTCATAGCTAAACACCACTCTTATTTTAACAGCTGATCCAAAACTTGCCAGGCCAAAATGCAGAAGTGACACACATCAGAAACACAATGCATTTTTTTTCACCTCCAGGATTATCTTTGGGGTTCTATGCTTGCACTATGAATCCACTGCTCCTGGAGGCCATTTTTCCCATTTTGTTACCCTTGTTGTTATCTTTGTTGTTGTTATTGTTATTGTTGTCATTGCTGCTGTTGTTGTTGTTGGATAGAACAGAGAGAAATCGAGAGGAGGGGAAGACGGGAGGCATGGGGAGATAGACACCTGCAGACCTGCTACACTGCTTGTGAATCAACCCCCCTGTAGGTGGGGAGCTGGGGGCTCAAACCGGGGATCCTCCCACCAATCCATACGCTTCAGAGTATGTGTGCTTAATGTGGTGTGCTACCACCGGACCCCAAACACAATGCGTTTTATGTGAATTATTTTACAGAAAGACAGTGTAATCATAATGTAGTCACATGTAAAAGTGAAGAGCCCCTGACTCTGACTAGCTGGTACGTGTATTCATATCACTGCTTTTACTCTCAAGGATATTCCATTTGGAGTAATAAATCATTAGAGATATAGCTCACCAGGTAAAGCATGTATCTTGTCATGAAAGAATGCTGACAAGATTCAAGTTCTAGTACCAGGCGGGAGTGTCATGCCCCCCCACACCCTCCATCAGCAGCTCCAGTACTGTGACGTCTCTCTGTCCATCTCTCCGTCTTTGTATCTGAAGGAGAAAGTTGAATTGTGAGAGTGAAATCCAGCAGGCCGTCATAGTAGCTCACTGGGATATTGTGCTGCTTTTTCATGTGTAGCCTTCAGCCAAGACCAGCTCACACTACAGTAAAAGAAACTATCCGTGCTCACTCTTACTCTGCCTCTCTGTCACTCTATCTCTCTGCCTGCGTGTGTGAACCTCCAGTTTCACCAGTAAAAGAGTAAATCCATAACAACTACTACTGTGACTGTCACTGACTTGAGGGTAGCTCAGATCCAAGTTGCTATTTGCCAGGGGTGTAAGTGCAGGTATTTCTCTGCTCTACATTGCTTCTTCTGTTACTGGGTAGTGATAGGTGATTGCTAAGGACTGACAGAGTTCCTCTATTTCAAATATTGGAAAAGTGACTGGAAATTGTATTATTACACTGTAAATGTGACCTGAGGTCATCATTGTATATATTAGAACCAACTACATACTCAAATACAGGTGAAAAAAAAAGTAGTAAGTTCGTATAGACTATGCCCTGTCCCCTCAGAGGTAAAACAAGCCTGGGCAGAAAATTGACTAAGAGAGTATTATATGACTACTCATAGAATTAACAATAGAAAATGGTAATAGAAACCTTTGGGATTGTGAAACTTTTAGAGAGAAATAGACATTAGCTCTGCTACATTTTACCTGAGGCAAAATATATGCCAATATGCCATAGAAATGTTAACCATTAAATTTGAATATTTAGTTTTAGCTTAAAAATCATGGAATACAAATAAGATGCGTCCAGGAAGTCCAGGGGATAAAAGAGATATAAAGAGATTACTTTTCATATGATTAATGTAATTATTATTATTATTATTGTTATGCCACCAGGATAAGCATTTGGGCTTGGCACCTGCACGATGATTCCACAGCTCTTATAGTCATTTTTCTTCTCTTTTTAAAAAAAAAAAACTATGAGAGGGACAGAGAGAAATAGAGGAGAGAGACCTATAGCACTATTCTTTACTTATTTTTTTTTTCTTTTTAATAGAGACAGAGAGAAATGGGAACAAATAAAGATACCTGCATGGTGCTTCACTGTTTATAAAACTCCTCCCCCCTCGCAAATCATTTGTACTTTCCTTTTTGGTGTTACAAAGACAGGGTCACATTACTTTCTCATTAATTTTACTTCAGATAAAGAGATATATCAATAGAAAGAGATAGAGGGTGAGATACCAGACACCACATCTTAACCTGGTTTATCTAGACAGAGAGAGGTAATGCCGATGAGTCTAGTTTATAACACCCAAGCCCCACTTTTACCTTCCCAAGCCACACCTAGCTTCACTGCCATTTCTTCTGCAACAGTTTCCTTCTCCCAGGCATACCTGTGTGCCTGGTGTGGTGCAGCAGTGTCCCTGTCCTCCCAGGTACTTCCTGTCATTTCTGACCTCAGCACCACCATGCATGGCAAAACACATACTTTACCAAGTAAGCCATCTTCTGTTCCACAGATAAGGCAACTATTTTAAATGCTTTCATTTTCATCTTATATTTGAGAGAGGAAAGGATAATACTGATTTTTTTTTCCTCCTGAGACTGTGAAGGCATGGTCAAAAGTGGAAAATAAAATACATTCGTTTTCCAGACTTTTTAACATGCAAAATAGTTGAATCTGAAACTCACTAGTGTTTTTGAGAAACCTGGGAGTTAAACTCATGTTGGGGAAGGCATGTCGCATATTTTAGACAGTTTCACCTAGTTCTCTGAGCATTTATGGTGTGGCATGAATGTCTAAATATGGCTTTTTGTCAAGCTGATGAAATAAAACAATTCAAAACTTAAGCCAGAAAAAAAAAAATCACCCCCTAGGATTTAGCTTAAGTAAGACATTAGCAAGTGAATGGGCTGGATTCTGGCTGCCTACCATCTTGATTAAGAATATCAATATAAAAAACTTTTGCCCTTACCCTAGGTAGTAAGACATAAACAGACTTCTGTCTCCACACCTAGGAACTGAACAAGACAAAAAGCTATCCTCAATGGAGGCAAGCTTCTGCCTCTGTTTACCTAAAAGCTCCCATTAGCGAAAGTGGATACACTGTAAACTCTTGCCTAACAGTTGGCATTTGCTTTCTTCTTTGTTGACTTGTCCCTCCTGAGGCCTCACATTTGGCATTTGGCTCTTTATTACTCTAGTTATCTATTCTAATAAACTGTAACATTTATTGTGACTTTGTTTGCTTTATGTTGGCTCTTTCTCTCTGGTCCTCTGTGCATTGCTACCAAAAATATGTTTTCAATTTATTTGGTTTTTCCCACAGAAAAAAGCCATCCCCAGAACACATATTTGAGAAGCTATTTCCAACAGCAATAGTGTGTTTGAATTGATTAATCCTCATTATCAAGGGCAACGTGAAGATTAAAAGTGATTAGCCGGGACTAGAAACCATACCATAGTCATGGAATATATTGTACTCAACTGCCCCATGTAATAGTCACGTCCATCACCTCCACATTATTGAGAGAGCCATAGACATGATTTCACTAACTGGACCAGATGTTCTCTTAGACCCAGTATTGCTCCACAGTTCTCAGCTTTCCCCAATAGAGAAATATATAGCAAAGTCAAAATATTTATTATTAAATATTTTATATTTAACAATTGTTAAATCAGACAGATCCAAAAATTATAAGAAAATCTGCTGATTTACTGGTACAATGTTGTTGAGGTCAAAAATGACAGGAAGTACCTAGAGGAACACAGACACTGCTACACGATCCCAGAGCACCTGTTCCCCATGTGTGCCTGAGGGAAGGAAATTGCTGCACAGGAAATGGGCATGGTAGCAGGTGTGGGTGTGGCTTATCAAAGAGGTGAAGGAGGAGTATGGATGCTTACAAGATGGTCCTATGGGCGTGGCTTAGAGTCTCTCTCTGCCTAGGTGAGCCTACCAACATGTGATTAGAGGCTCTCAGTGGTTCTCTCTCTCTCTCTGTCTCTCTCTCTTTCTATCTCTCTCAGCCTAACATGAATTGTCTCAATTTTCCTGAATAAAATTTAAAATTCATGAAAATTATGCTTTCTCCTCAATTCCTCTTGGGATTATGTGTGACAACCCTTTAAAACATGGAGAAAAAACTTGGCCCATTATCCCCTCCAATACAGTGTGAGTAAAGAACTGTAAGAAGAAACTTGTATTTCCAGAAAATTAAAGATCTTTCTTCCCATCACAATAAACACACACACACACACACACACACACACACACACACACACACACAGCATACTGCTTCAGAGGACTAGCAAAAACCAACAAGTAGCAAAGACCTTATGGAATTGAAGTCAAGAAGGAAACAAACTTCACAGAAGAGAAAAAGTTATCGGAGCTCTCCTAAAGGCAGGTGTCTGATCTAAGAGCAGAGAGACCAGAAAGAGAATTGAAAGAAAGCCTTTGAGGATTTCAAATATATTGATATAAAAGAAGTCAGTTTCCTTTTTCACCCCAGCTCTATGAGTATGTGAACCCCTGGCAAGCCACATGGAACAACAGCATGCCCTAACTCAAGCTTCTAATGCACAAACATTCCGATCTCTTTCATTTAAAGCCAGTACTAGTGTGTGGCCTTTCATCTGCATTTGACATCACCGTGATAGCTTGCTCTGGCAGCTGTAACTGACAACATATAAAATGTAATAGCAGTGAGGTAGAGCATTACCCTCCCTGAAATAAAAGGAGATTTGCCAGAATAGAAAATGAATCCTCATACATTTCTTCAGTTCTTAGTGGCATGTTGGAACACAGCATGCCAGACGTAAACACACCTCATCTTAGTACTCAACCCCTTGGGTGAAGGCAAGATCACCATGCATGACTTTCAAGAGAGATAAATAATAATAGCACCTTACAAATCACAGTGTCTTAAGGTGTACAATGTGTTCTTATGTGTAAGCTTTAGCATGGCAATTAGAAGTTATGAATTACATAAAAACCTGCACACAGATTAATGACATAGAACTGAGAACCCAGAAATAAATACTTAGATGTGTATGGATCACTAATTTGTGATAAGAGTCAAGAACTCACAGTTGAGCAAGGAACTCTCCTCAGAGGAAACTGGAAAATACGTGCAGAAGAATGAAATTAAAGCATACATATGAGTAATTATTATTTTAATTCAAATTAATTCAAAATGGAGTGGCAACTTGAACTAAAAAAAATGAACTCACTGAAATGACAGAATACTGGAAAGAAAACATGAGTTGTACATTTCTTGATATGTTTCTTGACCATAAAGATGTCTTTAGGATTCAACACCAAAGACAAGTGACACCAAAGAAAAATTAGCCAAATGGGAGAATGTCAAACTACATTTCTGTGTAGCCCTGTGGGAACTGTCATCAAAATGAGAAGGCAAGGCATCCTACTAGTGGGAAAAGATATTTGTAAATTATATGTCACACAAGGGGGTAATATAGAAAATATTTAAGAAACTTAAAATGTTATACTCACAGGTCCTAAGAAGAAGCATTACCCTTTGGGATTCACTTAAGGAAATACTAGGGTCAGTCAGGAAGCAAAGGAATGTGAATTGGGGGCAAAAGCCTTTAATTTTGGTCTCTGGTTGGGAAGGCTTGAGGTATAAATTGTAAATTGGCTTAGTGTGGGGTAGTATGAATGATTTCAGCCAGCTCTGGGGCATAATGACTATATCCGGTTGGTGCTTTGCTATAAACGGTGGTCAGGAAGCTTTGCAAGTGGTGAAGCAGTGCTAGAGGCATTTTTCATGCTCTCTCCATCATCCCCTTCCCTCTTGAGTGCTGGCTGTCTCTATGCAAAAAAAGATAATAATGAAAAAATAAATAAATAGTGGTCAGAAGTATAAGAAACTAATATAGAGGTGGTTGGGGATTTGGGTACAAAATAGATTCCTTTGCTATTGAAAGATATGTTTTAGAGTAAAATTTGTCTATGTCAAGAAATTGACTGGTGCAGGGAGGGACAGACTCCCTAAGATCGACAAGAACCCGATTGTCAAAGCCATCAGAACATAAAAATTAAACGGAGGGGCCTGGTGATGGCACACCTGGCTGAGTGCACACATTACTGTACATAAGGACCGGAGTTGGAGTCCCCAGCCTACACCGGCAACAGGAAGTTTCAGGAGTAATAAAGCAGTGCTTACAGGTATCTCTTTCTTCCCACCTACTCTTTCAACTTCTGTCTCTTTCTTTTTTTCCTCCTTCGAGGTTATTGCTGGGGCTCAGTGCCTACACTATAAATTCACTGCTTTTGTGGTCATTTTTTTCAATTTTTTTTTTGTACATAACAGAGAGAAATTGCGAGAGGAGGGGAAGACAGAGTGGGAGAAAGCTAGATTCCTGAAAACCTGCTTCATCACTTGTGAAGTGACCACCCCTGTAGGTATGCCAGCGCCCGGCCCCCATCACTGTCTCTATCATAAATAAACAAATATTTTAAAAAATTAAAATTCAAAAGGCAGAACTGGGGGAACATAGAATAATGGTTATTCAAATGACTTCCAAGCCTGAGGCACTGAGCTCCCAAGTGAGAGCTCCGAAGTACAACCTCCCAGCATCACCATAAACCAATACTGTGCAGAGTTCTGGTTAAAAAAAATCAATTAATTAATTAACTTAATTAAAACACACACATTAAAAGAGATTGTTAATCCGTGTATATGTACCCACTGCTTCACCCTGTCACTTGAGGAAAATTTTTTCCTTAAGCAATGAATAAAAATGGAGACACTGTAATCTTTTCAAGACAAACTACACTTCAGGTTTCATTGCATTAGCAGCAACACTAGCATTTCCTCTAGAATGGAGTGACTGGAAGCAGATTTAATAGAAAAAGAAAAAAAAATTGCATAAGTCTCGTTACTCGGGAAATAAAATTCAGTGAGTAGATTAATGTTCTACAAGTAACCAGAAGTCCTACTATATTGAGATCATCTGTCAAGTGTAATGTGTTAATGTATTTTCAAGGACCATTTAATGTGATATATGCTCTTCCGTCTTGTTTGGAGGATCTTATAGAAGCACATGACAAAGAGGTTCCAAAATTCTCTTTATGTCATGTAGCTTGCTTTGACTATAGAGTCATGACTTAGTGAGCTCACTATCTCACTGATTATAGACAATAATTTTGTTACTTTACAATGTGCTGTAATGATGCCCTGGGCATGAAACTGAGCAACGAACATCATGCATATAATTACTAATTCATTCCTAGTCTTCATTATGTTATTCCTCGTGTGACTGGCAGTGGGATCACTTCTTCCTACCGAATTCCCTTTCTACCAAATTTTCCACCAAATATTTTCCACTAAATTCTCAAGATTGTTTGTTGTGGATGGAACTAAGGAAGACAATGCTGAGTGAAGCAAGCAAGTAAGGAGGTGAAGGACAACTGTAGAATGGTTTCACTCATGTGCAGAACACAGAGAACCGAGTATATGAACATGGGGGAGAGGCTGTGGGAGAAGTCTAGTGGTTATCTATGGGGGTGGGGATGGAGACATAAGCCTTTGGTGATGGGAGTGGTGAAAAATAAATAAATATTAAAAATATTCTCAGATCCCAATCCATGAGTCCAAAGATGATTTTTTTTAACTAGAATCTCACATAATTTGGGTCCACATTCATGTTGTCTGAAAACTGGTCTGCAGAATTTGTACTCTCCTGATATTTGGATTGGTTATCAATCGTTTTTTTTTTTTATTTAAACACTTATCAACTGTTAATCATCATTTAGACACACCTCCGAGTTAACAGCATCACACTCATTATGAATTACTACAGTGCATTTCCCTTTTGATCACAGATACTTCAATTAGCCGATAGACTTTCAAAATTCAGAAACAATGAAGCAGTTCAGTTCACCTCCAGACTGTTTGCTTGTACCTGAGAGTGAGTACTTGGGCAATAACTGCAAATCTCACCAATCTGCTGTGTCTGGATGACTGATACTGTTATACTATAAGAACCACCATCAGGAGTCATAAAAAGTTCAATGATGTCAACAAGAAGAGTGGAATAGACATGAAACCATTTTGATTTCCTGGAGCTCAAGCCAAGGCAAGTGGCCGACTTATTTGGTATTTATCTTATCTAAAGCATACATTTTCTTCCCTTTTCCAAAGAAACATAATCATAAAAGAAAGGTCTATTTCTGGAAGTAGATCTTGGACAACTTTTCAGAGGAGAGGGAAAAAATACCAAATATGAACCTCTGAAAATAAAAAAAGTAATCATAAATAAAGCAAATACTGAACAAATTTATGAAAGAATCTAACAGAGCCGGCAGGGCAACTAAAATGGGAGCCAAGACGTAAACACACACACACATAAGGTCAACTGAAGTTGAACATGGGTCTAGTGGCATAGCTACAAAATGCATAACTATTATATTAGCTTTGCAAAAAGAAAAGAGGGGAATCTTTGCTGTCACTCAAATCTACAGCAAGTCAGAGCATATCCATTGGTGTCAACTTCTTTGCCCTCCAACGGGAGTCAGATGAAATACATCTAAGATGGTGGGGAGAGTTGGGAAGCCAGAAGCTGCATTCGAGGACAAGAAAGGAGAGGTCAAGGCCTTCAGAGCTTCCCACTGACTGGGCCATGGCTCTTCAAACATCCTCTGAGAGAAAAGCCTGTAGCAGGCAGTTCTTCACTATTCTTTATTAGTCTGAAGGGTAAAGACAAGCAGGAACTGGAGTAGGGGAGGGGATTTGGAGTCTCTTCGTGTTCTTTTGTTGGAAACACTTTTTTTGCTTAATGTAAGCAAAAGTGATTCTGGGACACTAACATGATCAGCATATGGCTGACATCAAGAGCATAGGACAGACTTACATAAATTCACAAGGAATTGTGAGTATGGGAGCTTACTTAACCAGGAATCTAACAGAAGCTCAGCTCCCTTCCATTTCTGCTGTTCCTCTGATCTCTCCAGACCTGATGATGCCATTTCCCCAGGGACCTGCTCTGTTGGAGATGAACACTGATGAACTTAGTTGAAAAATTCACACAAGACTTCTAACTCGCTTTTGTCTCCTATTTTCCCCCAACATGTTATTATGGACCTATAAACTCCCATTATGATAAACCCCACAAAAAAAAACAAAGTGCATAAATTTTTATTTTATTTTATTTTATTTTACTCTATTCTTCAGTTTGCAAATTCAGTCTGCAATAGTTCCTGTAAGAGGGCACTCAGAACCATCCGGTCACCTTCTTCCTACTCCAAGGCCATACTATGCAACTCTGGCTTTTGGGGACACAATTTCACAAGACAAAATCTGAATATGGGATAAAAAAAATAACAACTACACAAAGTTCATTCTAAAAAAAAAAATTGAGAGAGGAGAACCAGTAATTGCTACTTCAAGAAAAGAGTACTTTAAAAATTAGCATAGACAAATGACCCCAAGAAGAACTAAAGTGAACTGTAAGTCAGTTACCCAACCACAACATTCCATTAAGAAGAAAATGAAGCTTTAAATGGAAGATATCTATGAAACATCAGTGAAAATTACTCCAGCCGATCTGTCCCACTTTGAGTCAAAAAGTAAATTCAGTATGTTCCATTCGGCTCCCAAGATTAATAAAAGAACAGAGGGCTGATAAGATAAGTCACCCGGACTCACCCAGATTCTATGTGCACTTGGCTGGCTGTATATGGACCCAGCGTTGAGCCTGAATCCTCTACTGCCCTGGCAGAAAGTTCTGTACTTTCTCCACCTCTTTTTCTTTTCCTTCCTTTATTTTATTTTATTTGTTAATTTTGAATGGAAATAGAGAGAAGTTGGAAGGAAAAAGGGAGAGAGGAAGAGAGAGAGAGATGCAGCATGGCTTCACCACTTATGAGGTTTGGCTCCAGCAGGTAGGCACCAGGAGCTTGTATTTGGGTCCTTGTACATTGCAACATGTATGCTCCACCAGGTGCGTCACCACCTGACCCCTTCTCTGTCTTTTTCTATCCCCAAAAAGGTCAACTCAGATCAGCAGTGCCCAAGAAATGACTAAAAGGAAAGAGATACAGACAGAAGGAGAAATTTGTTACTGAAAAATACTACAAGGCCTGAATAGATAGTTCACCAATTTCCACCTACCTGATCATGTGTATGTGACCCAGGTTTAAGTCCTGCCACCATATGGGAGAGATTGATGCAGTGGAGAAAGTCTAGTACCATTAGATCTCTCCCTGTCTCTCTATCTCCCTCTCTATCTGAATGAAAATCAAGCCATAGCATTGTAAAATCGTGCATGAGACCCAGACTCAAAAAGAAGAAGCAGATAAAGAATAAAGGAATTGATTCATAGATGTGAAGTAAATAGACAGATACAGTATAATCACAGGGGTTAAGATGTAGAAGTCTCCATTGAAAAAGTAGAAGAAAGGGTTCAGCGGGGAAGCAATTACAGAAGCCAGACCTTCTTCTTCTAGCATTTGCCCTTCTTCCGTAGCCAGTCAACAGCATCAGGTTGAGCCTGATGTAAAGTTTCGAGACCTCCTTTGAATCTGGAGAGGTGGCAGCCGTTGACTATGTGGGTCATAGTCTGTCTGGAGCCGCAGGGGCAGTTCGGGTCGTCTCTGGCTGCCCAGCCATGGCCTGTTCGATAGCAATTGAGGAGGGCCCAATCATAACGTGCTAGGTCAAAGCCGGGTTGACGCTTGCAGGGGTCTGTGATGAGGTGTTTGTTCTTTACCTCAGCTGACTGCCAACTCTGTTTCCAAGAGTCTGGAACAGAGAAGTTCAGTGTAGGCGTAGGAGAGCAGATTGGATGACGAGACGTCAAGCGTTGGACAGGGTGGGCGAAGATCTCCGCGTATATTGGCAGGTCCGGTCGAGCGTAGACGTGGGAAATGAACTTAGATGATGCCGCATCCCGACGAATATCTGGCGGGCGATGTTGCTAAGAACTGGCAGCCATGGAACCGGGGTGGAACGGATGGTTCCAGAAATTATCCTCATGGAGGAATATAATTTGGAATCGACCAAGTGGACATGGGGGCTACGGAACCATCCTGGGGCACAGTATTCTGCAGTGGAATAGCATAATGCCAGAGATGATGATCGTAGTGTGGAAGCACTCGCGCCCCATGAGGAGCTGGCCAGTCTTGCAATGATGTTATTCCTCGCGCCCACCTTTGCTGCAGTTTTTATGAGATGTTCGTGAAATGACAGAGTGCGATCGAGAGTAACGCCAAGATAGACTGGCTGGACTTCATGCCGGATTCTCGTATCGCCAAGCTGCACATTAAGCTCACGTGAGGCCGAGGCATGGTGTAGATGGAAAACAGATGATACCGTTTTTGCAGTGCTAGGGATTAGTCGCCATTTTTTACAGTCATCAGATATCAGAGACATGTCTTTCGTGAGCCAAACCTTCCATCTTCTGCATCTCACAATGACCTTGGATCCATACTCCCAGAGGGTTAAAGAATAGGCAAACTGGGGGTCGGTCAGTAGTACAGCGGGCGAAGTGCACGTGGTGCAAAGTGCAAGACTGGCGTAAGGATCCCTGTTCAGCCTTGGGCTCCCCACCTGCAGGGGAGTCACTTTACAGGTCGTGAAGTAGGTCTGCAAGTGTCTATCTTTCTCTCCCCCTCTTTCTGTCATCCCCTCCTCTCTCCATTTCTCTCTGTCCTATCCAACAACAAACAACATCAACAATAACAATAATAACCACAACAAGGCTACAATAACAAGGGCTACAAAAGGGGGAAAATGGCCTCCAGGAGCAGTGGATTCATGGTGCAGGCACTGAGCCCCAGCAATAACCCTAGAGGCAAAATAAAATAAAATAAAGTAAAATAAAATAAAAAAGAATAGGGAATCTATCAAGCGAGAGGATGGGATACAGAGTTCTGGTGGTGGGAATTGTGTGGAATTGTATCCCTCTTATCTGTCGTATGCTTTACATTGACTTGTTCTAGCCCTCCCCCTCCAAGAGAATTGGATGAGTCCTGTTAATTTCGTGGGCCTGCTTGGCCCCGCCCCAAGGGACCCTGGGAGAGGGTTCCGGAGTCCGAGAGTTCCTGAGTTCCCCAGTGACAGAGTTCCTGGGTTCCTGAGTTCGAGAGTTTCTGGGTTACAGAGTAAGAGAGAGTTCCAGTGTGCCAGAGTTTCAGAGGGTTCCCGAGTACGAGAGTTGGAGAGTTCCTGAGTTCGAGAGTAAGAGAGTGCTTGTGCCACCGCAAAGAGACAGCAGAGTTCTGTTTGGTGATTAGTTTGTCTTAGTTTATGAATCGTTGTTCCTGAATAAAGAAATACAGCTTCCCTGCCCAGCCGTTGTCTCCGCATCTCTGTTCACCACCGTGAAGCTAGCCGGCCCGGCAAGAGCCTCAGAAATTTTAACAACAAATGGCGCCCACGTGGACCTGACCTGCGCAACTCTCAGATAAGTAAAGACAATTTGGCTACCTATGCACGATGGCCTTCTCTTCTGCTTGTGAAGAGATCTCCAAAGGCCTCTGCTCTTTCTTCACGAGACTGTTTTGCTGTTTCTGGAACATTTATCTCTGGACCACTCTGTGGTTTCCACTCGCTCGGGCGAACTCAGAACAGCCAGCGGGAAGAGCCAGCGGGCGGGAGGCGAGGCGCGGAGCTGCTGTTTCCACCTGGTTAAACAGCCAGCCAGCCGGCTGCGCCCAGACAACCCCGCGCACCGCGCCAGCAACCCCGCAGCCCCGCAGCCCGCAGGAGGCCTACGCCACCATGCAAGAGCCCGATGCCAGCACGCTAGAGCCCGATGCCAACATGCTGGAGCCCGATGCCAACATGCTGGAGCCTGAGGCCAACATGCTGGAGCCCGATGCCAACATGCTGGAGCCTGAGGCCAGCCCACAGGAGCCGGCTCTCCACCGCGTGGTGCAGGGCACTGGACGCTTGATCCCTCCACGCTGCTCGGCCACTGCAAACAGGGCAGCAGACATGGCAGGGCCATGGGGCAGGGCCGCGGCGGCCTATCATGGCCGCCACCCCTGGGCACCTAGGCCCACGCCTTCTACAAAGATGGCCTGCCTGCCCTCTTTCTATGAATTCTGGAACCATCCCGGGCCTCCCGGACCCCCGGGCTCCCTGCCAAAACTGGGCACACGAGATCTCCAGCCGCCGGTCCGGTCTGAAGACAGACAAGCTGGAGTACGCAGAGATTCGTGCAGAGATCGCAACCTGCAATTCCTAGAAGTGGAGCTACACGGGAAGCCACCTCCGGATGGTGAACCCCCCCCCCCAACAACTAAGACAGTACAGATTTAAATTCGTGTTTAAAATGACATGTCTTCGTAACAAAGGTTTCTCTCCTCGTGTATTAATGACTATGTTTATGTGTATGTTTAAAGTTTGGTAAACAGTAGCTTTAAGGCTAAATTCTTACTAGTCAAAGATAAATGAAAAAGGTTTTCAACGTAATTCTCATAAAGATAAAAATTAACTTACATTTAAAGTCTGAGGTAAAAATTAGTTAACAATCAATATATTTTAACTAAGTTGGTCTAAACAAAAGATTAAATAGACTTGTTGATATGTAAAACACTACCTTCTCTATTAGAAATGGTAGATCGCACAATGGCTATGCTAATTATTCTCATGCCTGAGAAGACGTTGTTGATATGTAAAAGTCTCAAATTCCTTCTCTATTAGAAACGTTGGATCGTGCAGTAGATATGCTAATAACAAGTTTTGTTTCATAGTAAGTAAGTTGCAGCCAGCTGCCTGTGGGACCCTAGGCCGTTCCCCACCCCCATGCAATTGCCCGGTCGAGGCAAGTAGCCCCCCAGAGGCAAGAAATGTTTTTTTTTCAGATATGGCCCCCTCAGGCCTTCCCTTGGCAACATGCTGGTTTTTGTTATATATGTTTCTGTTCACCCCACACCCTTGATACTATAGTCATTTAGTTAAAAAGAAAAGGGGGAAATGTCGTATGCTTTACATTGACTTGTTCTAGCCCTCCCCCTCCAAGAGAATTGGATGAGTCCTGTTAATTTCGCGGGCCTGCTTGGCCCCGCCCCAAGGGACCCTGGGAGAGGGTTCCGGAGTCCGAGAGTTCCTGAGTTCCCCAGTGACAGAGTTCCTGGGTTCCTGAGTTCGAGAGTTTCTGGGTTACAGAGTAAGAGAGAGTTCCAGTGTGCCAGAGTTTCAGAGGGTTCCCGAGTACGAGAGTTGGAGAGTTCCTGAGTTCGAGAGTAAGAGAGTGCTTGTGCCGCCGCAAAGAGACAGCAGAGTTCTGTTTGGTGATTAGTTTGTCTTAGTTTATGAATCGTTGTTCCTGAATAAAGAAATACAGCTTCCCTGCCCAGCCGTTGTCTCCGCGTCTCTGTTCACCACCGTGAAGCAAGCCAACCCGGCCGGCAAGAGCATCCGAAATTTTAACAACACTTATCCTATGATTTTGTCAGTGTTTCCTTTTTATAAATAAATAAATTTTTTAAAAAAGAAGGGTAATATAGCAGCTTATTCAAGTGGACCACACACATGACCATTCACGAGGACACATGTTCAAGACCTAGATCCCCAAGTTCACTGGAAAAGCTTCATAAGCAATGAAGTAGTGTTACAGGTGTCTTTCCTCTATGTGTTTCTTATCCCCCCATTCTATATCCTATATCTCTCATTGTCTTTCAACTCTCTATAAAAAGAAAAAAATAGCCATTGGGATGTTAGAGTCAAGTAGACACTGAGCCCCAGTGATAATCCTGGTAGGAAAAAAGACAAATAAAATGTGTGTGTGTGTGTGTGTGTGTGTGTGTGTGTGTGTGTGTGTGTGTGTGTGGTGTGTATTATAAGTGGGAAAGCCCAGATGATCAATTTCTGCCCCAGGTAGCTGAATTTCTATGTCTCAAGCTAACAGTAGAGACATATTCATAGTTATATCCAAGTCACTGGAGATAGCCATGCCATAACTGTACCTACAAGTCCCTGTCACAAAAGTCTGAAATTCATTTTTTTAATTAAAAAACACTAATACACATAACTGTTGATAAAATATTCCCAACTCTGACACAATCCTCCCAGGCAATATTTTTAGCCCACCTGCACATTAGCTGTCCAGCCCAGGCCAAAAATTAGTAAAGTCATGGACTCATTGGAATATAGCTAAAATAGACTTCCTAGCCCTTGCCAAGATGAAGACCCCAAACCTCATCTGCTATACTTTGACCTTTAGGTTCCTGATTATTAAACTTTTTTTTATGTTTTATGTCTTAATGCTTTTCAGCCACTAAGTTGCAGATGCTACCATGATGCCAACATGATTTCCCTGGGCATATGACCTCACTACAGTGTCCCAGAACCTCACCTCCCCAGAGCCCTGCCCCATTGGGAAAAACAGAAACAGATTTGAAATATGGATTGACCTGCCACTGCCCATGTCCAGCAGAGAAGCAAATACATAACTCAGACCTTCCACCTTCGGCACCCTATAAAGATCTTTGGTCCATGCTCCCAGAAGGATAAAGACTAAGGACCCTTCCAATGGAGGGGATGGGATACAGAACTCTGGTGGTGGGAATTGTATGGAATTGTACCACTGATATCCCACAATCTTGTTGATCATTATTAAATCACCAACAAAAAATTAAAATCTAAAAAGAAAATAAAAAGAGGAAAGCCATTGACTCATATTGGGAACATCCCCTGGGGGTGGGGAGAGGAAGAAAACAATTTATAAAATCCAAAAATTTTTTTGCCAATGTTCTTCTACTTTTTAATAAAGTCTCCTTCCCCTTATTTATATGCTGTATTCAGGCTTCAATCAGTAGGATGCTAACATGTCTATTTGTAAAATTTGGGTTTCATTTTTTATTATTATTGACTTAATAATGATCATCAAGACCATAGGATAAGAGGGTTACAATTCCACACAATTCCCACCACCAGAGTTTCATATCCCATCCCCCCCATTGGAAGCTTTCCTATGTAGGATGTGCCAAAAGGATTAAAACAGAGTTTTCTTCAGCTGTAATTCAGGCTACCGTATTTTCTTGAACAATAATGCTATTTATACTATAGTTTCTTTCCCTCCCCCAATAACAGGTGTAAATAAAATCTCTTTTTAAACACTAGGAAACAATAATAAATCTAGGGCCAAGTTTTTATCATTATCGTAGTACATGCTAACTAGAATTTCTTTATATATATAATCTCCTACACACTCAGGTGCAACTAAGATCTTCAAAGACACCAAACCCAGAAACAAAGTTTAGAAAAACCTGGGCCTATTAGTCATAACAGCAGTTTTTATAAAATGTTAGGACAATACAGTGGGTTTATGAACCCAGAGTCACTGCAGATTTATGGAAGCCTCTCCAACCTGGGAACAATTCTCAGACACCAGCAAGATATGTAAGAATTCAGCTCAGCTCTGATACCATCTTATTTGCAAAAGCTTCAGATTGCACAGGTAAAGGGGCTCACTTCTTCAGGACTACCTTCCACAAGCCCCCAGGGCAGGGGTTGGTGAGAGGTGCACAACTCACTATGTTGCAGGGGAATAAGACCAACAAGTCTTTCCCATCATGTCTGTCCTACATGGTGTGTTCCACAAAGAATTGGGGAAGCTGTAGCCAGGCATTACATACATTCTTTAGGAAAATGAAAATACCTATATGAGCATACAGGGATCATTCAGACAGAAAGACAAATAGTCGAGTAAGTTAGGCTCTTTTTCTAATTTTTATTTATAAAAAAATAAATATTGACAAAAACCATAGGATAAGAGGGGTACAACTCCACACAATTCCCACTACCAGAACTCCGTATCCCATCCTCTCCCCTGATAGCTTTTTTTTTTTTTCCTCCAGGGTTATTGCTGGGCTCGGTGCCTGCACCATAAATCCACCACTCCTGGAGGCCATTTTCCCCCCTTTTGTTGCCCTTGTTGTTGTAGCCTCGTTGTGGTTATTATTATTGCCATTGTTGATGTTGTTCGTTGTTGGATAGGACAGAGAGAAATGGAGAGAGGAGGGGAAGACAGAGAGGGGGAGAGAAAGATAGATGAGCAGACCTGTTTCACTGCCTGTAAAGCGACGCCCCTGCAGGTGGGGAGCCAGTGGCTCGAACTGGGATCTTTACGCCGGTCCTTACGCTTTTCTTTATACCTCTGGGAGTATGGACCCAGGGTCATTATGGGGTGTAGAAGGTCTGGCTTCTGTAATTGCTTCCCTGTTGAACATGGCCATTGACAGGTCAATCCATACTCCCAGCCTATCTCCCTCTTTCCCTGAGTTAGGCTCTTTTATCTCAGTCTGCCTACTTGAAATAAACTTCTCATTGATCTGTTAAATAATTTAACTCTTCTATTGACCAGGTCCTCCAAGTGAGACTTACTTTTCTTTTCAAGTGAGACTTTCTAAGCCCTTCCTACACACACACCTTCTTCCTTTCTGAACAACTCCTGTATCTGTTACTACTTGCCCTGGTGTCCTTTATCTATCCATTTCAGTCGAGCATAAAACAAAAGGTCCTAGCAGAAAAAAAAAAAAAAAAGCTCCAAGACTCAGGTGAATCTGTAGCACCCAGGCCTTGCTTTGCTTAGTCTTGGCCCTCACAACTACCTGGGCTCCTGATAAATCTGCTCACGTGTACATTGAGGCTTGATGGAAAATTCTCTCCTGTGTGGTTAATTTACAAAAACAATTTGCAGAAATCAGGAAACCTGTTTATTTTCTAGATGACCAATTAATTACAAATAGTACCCAACAACATTTATGTGAAAGCTATGTCTAAGGCAAGGTGTAGGGAAACGTGCAGAGTCTCTATGCCCTCACCAGGGGTACCATTTCCCCAAATATTCACCCTTTCTCAAAGCTGGAAGCTATATGAAGCACCTTCTTTTGGTGTCTTATGAAGACTTCATTGCACTGACCTAACTTTTCTGCCACTGGCCATTGAACTCAACCTCCAACCCTTCTAATCTTCTGAAGAGGTCAGAGGGTTGGACTAAAAAGCTTTAACTCTTTTTTATGTGTGTGATTTTTTTTATTGGTGATTTAATAATGATTAACAAGACTGTAAGATACTAGGGGTACAATTCCATACAACTACCACTGCCAGAGTCCCATATCCCATCCATTGGAAGCTTCCCTATTTTCTAACCATCTGGTAGTATGGACCCAGGATCATTATGGAGTGCAGAAAGTGGGAGGTCTGACTTCTATAATTTCTTTTCTGCTAAATATGGTCATTGGCAGGTCTATCCATACCCCCATTCTATTTCTGTCTTTCACTAGTGGGGTAGGACTCTGGAGTGGTAAGGTTTCATGACACATTGGTGAGGTCGTCTGCCCAGAAAAGTCAGGTTGGCATCATGGTAGCATCTGCAACTTGGAGGCTAAAAGACAGTAAGATATAAAGCATAACTAATTATTTAATAATAAGGAACCTACAGGTAAGAATAGAACAGGTGAAACTAAGGGTCTTGATGTGTGAAGAAGCTAGGAAGTCTGCCCCATTCTCCAAAAGGAGACTGGGTCAACTTTGAAGAAGACTGGTCCTGAAATGAGTGCAGCCTAGAATGTTCCTAGCTATGTCCATGGATTGTGAACTCAGACTGACAGGGACTCAGAAGTTACATAGGCTCCTATGCTAAAAATGAATAGATATGGACCCTCGGTCATATCGATGGGGTTTACAGTTAATAGTATTTATATACTCTCCTTATATTTGGTAGCTACTGTCTGCCCTAATCCAGCTTTCTAGGCCTATTCTCAACTCTGGCACCATTTTCCCAGACAATACTTTTAGCTCACCTGCAGGTTAGCTATTGGGCTCAGGAAAAAATTACTCAAGTCATGGGCCCCTTGGAATATACCTAAAATAGACTTCCAAGTATCAACTTTTTAATTACTAGGTTGTTTCCTTTGGCAATCATCCCTCTTTCTGGAGTGTTTTTTAAAAGCTGCCTTCATTAACATAGCAAAAATACTATTAACACTCATCACCTGTGAGATTCCAAGGCATTTAGATGCTGTGAGGCAGAACAGTGGAGGAAGGCCAAGTAAATATATGAAAAATGAATGACCCCAAAAGATAAATTCCCTATAAATCACAATATAGCATGTTCCTTGATATCAAACATCATATCAGACCATTCCAATCTCCATGGTTTACAGATCTATTTCTATCCTCCTAAACGTGGGTGAGAATCTGAAAATCAGTTACCTAATTAATCCTTTTTAACCAACTTAAAGCTAATAACAATTCTCATTCATCTCTTATTCTTTTATGTATGTAAAATGACTTTGTACTCACTAAAGACATTTAAATATGCTTTGAAGTTGTATCATAATTCTCCTAATCCTGTCTCAATTTATAATGTATGACAAGTAAAACTTAATGGTTTTTATCCCAGATCTAAGGATATATAACCAGTCTGTGTTCTGTTCAAGTATACTAAAATATCATTGTTTTCAGATAAAATCTTATCTCTCTGGTCTCAAAATCTTTGATTAAATAAAATTTCCTGGGAAGAGTTCTCAACAAACCTCACCTGTTCACAGTGAGACACACATGTTTCAACTGTTGATTTTCTCCACATACGACTTGGAAAGTAAAACATATCTGTCTGCATTCACACCAGGAAGATGAGTAATCATCAGGACACATCCTAGTGTAGCAACTTCCCGTAAACATCATCCAAAGGTACTGACAGAGCCCAGCCCCAGTAACTATCCTCAACTGGAGCTGGTGTATTACACCAAAGTAAAAGACTCTGGGGTGGGGTACAGGTCCTGGAAAAGGATGACAGAGAACCTAGTGGGGGTTGTATTGTTATGTGGAAAACTGAGAAATGTTAATGCATGTAGAAACTATTGTATTTACTGTCAACTGTAAAACATTAATCCCCCAATAAAGAAATTTTTTAAAAAAAGAAAGAAAGAAAAACTCACCAAGCCACAGGTGAGTAGACATGTATGGCTCATGGACAGGAAATAAATGAGGAAGAGATTCCCAGAACTGACAGGCCATACTTAGGGACTGCTGGCACCAAACAGGCACAGTGACAGCTGAGGGGCACACTTCTGAGTCTGGGTCAAAGAAACAACTGTTTAAAAAATGGAAAGAAAAAGGAAAACCAACTAAGCCACAGGTGAGTACAAACACATATGACTTGTGGATGGAAAAGAGGTGAGGGAGTGATTCCCAGGACTGAAAACCAGTGCACAGGCATGGTAAGCCACACCACTACCAGGTCTGAGTTTAGGCAACAAAGAATTGTTAAAAAGAAAAAAAAAAACTCACCTGAAAACTCACCAACTTATAACTGTGATTTCTTGAGTTTCCAATGCTATTGCCCCACAGAGGCTGGAACAGCAGCAGGGAGACCCAATATTAACATTAGGGACATTGATCTGGCTTAGTCCTGTGCCCCATAAAGATATATAAACAGAGAAATCACACACTTTAGCCACAGTGCCTCCTGCTGGCATAATAAAAGAATACTAAATGTGGAAACTGAAACATGCAGACCACAATAACAGAAAACCCAAATGACCAGGCAGACACAGAGCTAGAAAA
This sequence comes from Erinaceus europaeus, assembly GCF_950295315.1. Lineage (NCBI taxonomy): Eukaryota > Metazoa > Chordata > Mammalia > Eulipotyphla > Erinaceidae > Erinaceus > Erinaceus europaeus. The sequence goes on from NC_080170.1 coordinate 117,850,552, forward strand.
AAAATGGCAAGAGATAGTTTAGAAAACTCATTATGAAGTTACTTCAAAAAAATTAAAGTTAATTTCAAGAGTTCAGTGATCATTTATAAAAGAATTACAAAGTGCCAAAAAAAAAAAAAACCCTTCAAACAGAACTGCAGGGCATAAAGAACACTTGGAATGCAGTTCAGGTTTAGGTAAGAGGCCTCGGAAGAACACTGACCCAGGTGGATGACGCCAGGCAGTGGGGCACCTGGTTAAGTGCATATACAAGCAGATGGAGGAAAGAACATCGACAATGGAAGACACATTCACCACAGCCTCTGAATTCAAAACTCTTGGAGAGTAAAGGTTTAGGGAAAACAAAGCACATCTCTCTAAAACAGCAGACTCAATCAGAAAGATAAACATCAGAGTTATTGGGATCCCTGAGAAAGAAGAGAGGGAAAAAAAAAGAGGAGCAGAGAACATATTCAAAGAAATTTTAGTAGATAACTTTCCATACCTGAGAAATGCTTAAAATATAAAAATTCAATTCACACCTAAACTTTTGAATCCAAAACAACACCAAGACATAGCGGTGTAAAACTATCTATAACCAGGGACAAGGAAAAAAAAAACAAACAAACACTGCAGGCTTCCAGGGAAAAGAAGAAAGTCACATATTTCATCAGATTAAAACCACACTAAGAAACCACCTCAAATCCTAGAGAATGGCTTACATCAACAAACCAGAAAATGACAGGGACTGGAGAGGTTGTGGAGAAAAGGGAACTTGTTTCTCCTACATTGCTAGTGGGAATGCAAGCTGGGAAAGCCCCTTTGGAACACTGTATGGAGAGTTCTTAAACAAGTAAAAATGGAACTACCTTATGATGCAACAATACCACTTTTAGGCATTTATCCAGTGAACACTCAAACATACGCACCCCTGTGTTCATAGCTGCATGATTCAAAGCTGCAGTAGTCAAAGAGTGGAAGCAGCCTAAATCCCTATCAACAGAGGATGGGCTAGAGAAGCTATGGGGTAGATATTCCATGGAAGATGACTCTGTAATCAGAAAAGACCATATTGCATCCTCTGGGACAAAATGGATGGAACTGGAAGTTATTGTGCTTAGCAAAATAAGTAAAGAGATGAAAGACAAGTACCAGATGGTTTCCCTCAGATGTGAAATCTAGAAATCTGATTTAAATGAACTTGCCAAAAGTTTTGTAAAAATCTAAGCAAACAGAAGCAAGCAAACTGGAAGATTTGTGTGGCCTATACTGGTCACCTCTGGGAGGTTAGAGGTAGGGTTATGGAACTCCTGGGTATGGAACTATCTAGTGTAATCTTATAATGTTGCAACAAACTATTATTAATAAATTAAAAATTATTTTAAAGAAGACAAAGTTAGAGCCATTGGTAATGTCTCCCATAGTTTTCAGTTACAAAAATTATGAGAATTGAAACCCAGGCTGTCAAAAAAGGAAGACTAGGACTTTGTATTTCGTTGCTAGGATTAGCTGAATCCTGACAGGACTTGTGGCATTATAAGAAACGACAATTTCGGCATGTACTGACTACAATCTTCCTTAAAACTATCACTATCATTTCTTTGCTTTCTCATCCAACCATGCCTCATGTCAGCAGTGAAAAATGTTTATTGCTGCTCAGACCCCAGGGAGCAGCATTTAACCTTTGTGCCACGTTTAGTGCAACCAACAAGTCAATTTACAGGAGGGGTCCTGGCCATTTCATCACCTCTCTCTCTCTCTCACCCTGCTGGGAATGGTGCTGCTTTTATTTTTTCCTTCTGTTTGAGTTTCAAATAAAGGTCTTGAATAGAGACAATAATCTTCTAAGAAAAAGGAAATTTTTTACAACACATATTAAGGGGCTAGTACTATAGTTCAGGTAGGGTGGACTGCTTTGCCATGTGCACAAACCTGGAAGCTTTGGTGCTATGACACCTTTATCTCTTCCGTTTCTCTTTTCTTCTCTGTTTCTACCTAAATAAATAATTTTTTAAAATAATATTTAACACCAGTCCGTGCTTCATTACAAGCCAGAGCCGAGCTTTATTGTGATAGAAGGAAAGAAGGAAGGAAAGAGGGAAGGAAGGAAGGAAGGAAGGAAGGAAGGAAGGGAGAGAAGGAGGGAGGAAAGAAGGAAAGGAGATAGATAGATGGATGGATAGATAGATAGATAGATAGATAGATGGAAAATTAAGCACCAAAATGTACTGTGGAAAAAGAAACAGAACACAAACATATTCCCAAAGTTTGCATTCTAGCCACTAAATTATCCCCCCAGGCTGTTGATCATTTATATAGCTAAGCAATAATTATAGAAGAAAATTGTATGGGTCAGCAAAACAGCTCACTTCTAAAGTATGTGTGTGTAAACTAGACTCAATCCTTATCCCCACCACATTGAAGGAAGTTTTCATGCTGTGATCTCTCTGTGTCTCTGTCTCTCTCTCTCTCACCCTCTCTCTGACACTATCTTAAAAAGGAGGAAAAGGAGGAAGAAGAGAAGAAAAAGAAGTAAAATTTAATTGATAGTGTGATGAATAGTAATTGAGTGTGATGCTTCAAGAAAGGCATCTCTTTTTTAATTAAATATTTTTTTAATTTCATTAGTTATTTAATATTGATTTACAAAATCACATGTCAACAGGGGTATAAATACACTGCATTCCCACCACCAAGGCTCTGAATCTTCAGTCTCCCCACTACAAGCCTGAGGTTGTAGACATGGGCCAACCATCATCTCTACAACTGTCTACATTTATACATAATTGCCCCCACTTTTTTCCTGATCAAATCATCTCTTCCCCTCCAAGCCACTCATGACATAACTACCTCCATATGTCCCTCTCCTTTTCCTCCTCTTGTTCTGGGTGCTGATGGAGCTGAAGTTCAGAGCCCTCTTACCTTCTTCCTCCTACCACTTGCCCCCCACTGGGAGTAAGGATCAAGGTTTTGTGGGGGGTTTTTTTGGGTGGGGGGGCAGGGGCACAGAAGGTAGGAGTTCTGGCTTCTGTAATTGCTTCTCCACTGAATGTGAGCATTCGCATGTCCACCCATAGCCCTAGCCTTGTTTCTGTCTTTCTCTAGTGGGCCAGAGCTCTAGAGATGTGAGGGTCCAGGACACACTGGTGAGGTCATTCTCCCAGAGAAGTCAATATGGAATCATGGTAGCATCTGTAACTTGGTGTCTGGAAGGTGGCACGACATAAGTTGAGACAAAATGGTTAATGAACAGGAGCCAAAAAGTAAGAATAGAGCAGATGATCTTAGGGATCTAAGAGAAGAAGAAAACTAAGAAGTCCATTTAGACATTTTCCTGGAGGCACACAATTATTACAGTTATGGTAGTTTTGCTTGAGCTTGACAGCTACCTTGAAGTTGGATAAAAAATATTATCTGAGAACCTCAAGAAAGGCATCTCTAACATACAGTGGGACTTGATAAGTGGAATTTACTTAATTTCTTGTCTTTTTACCATAGTAGTACTCAACTCTGGCTTATGGATATGCCAGGGATTGAACCTGGGACCTCAGAGCCTTAGCAAAGGGAATATTAATAACCACTATCCTGTCTCCCCAGACATTGGGATTTATTTTCACTACAGTTGATCTAGTCTTGTAGGATAACATGTATCCTAAACCTTAGAAATATTCTGGCCATTGAATTACTATCTTTACTTTAGGTGGAGTTCAAAACAGAGCAATTATTAATGATTGGGACTATAACTATTTGGCTATGTCCATTAAAATGCTATTCCAAGGAAGAAGTGTTTGAATACATCCTAAATTACAATTGTGATTTAAAAAGGCAAAATATGCTGTATTTATGTAATATGATGCAGTCAATTTAAAATTATGTTTTCAAAATGTTTAATTTTTTATATTTATTTATTTATTCCCTTTTGTTGTCCTTGTTGTTTTATTGTTGTAGTTATTACTGATGTCGTCATTGTTGGATAGGACAGAGAGAAATGGAGAGAGGAGGGGAAGACAGAGAGGGGGAGAGAAAGATAAACACCTGCAAACCTGCTTTACCGCCTGTGAAGCGACTCCCCTGTAAGTGGGGAGCCAGGGGGCTCAAACCAGGATCCTTATGCCGGTCTTTGTGCCAAAATGTTTAATTACATAGGAGAGGGTACAACATAAACATGGTCCAAAGAATATAAAATAGTTTGCATTCTATCACAACAGAGGTAATATTTGCTAGTCCTGATTAATTTATGTAATATTAATGATTTTTTCCTTTCTTTTGTGTACTGTCTGCAGTAAATAAATCTTCAGAGGATGCAAGTAGAATATTTCTCATTCCCCAACCAATATAAAGCAGGACCCCATATTCTTCTAAGTTGTTCCTGGAGGACAGTTTTTCCTTCTTCTGATTTCTAATGCTTTCTCTGGTCTCTTCTTCAGTTTCCTAGATCCTTATCAAAACTCAAATAAAAAGCAAAACCGACATTCACATAAGCCCTTGAACGATGCTATATAGCAGGAGGATGATCACTTCCATGTATGTCAGAAGCCCATTTGCATCAAGACTTTTTTGGTGGGTTTTTTGTTGTTGTTGTTGTTGTTGTTGTTGTTGTTGTTTATTGGAGTTATATCTTTCCTTGCTGATTCCTCCTTAGGGTGTGACTTGTTTGCTTACTAAAGTGTTTTCCTCAGCCAAGATTTCACCTGTCTCCCAAGCCCTGCCTTATACTTGTTTTTCCCCCTTGCTAATGTTAGTTTTGGTTGATCACCTTCTTTAAATTGTATATATAACCTATTCTCAATTTTCAGCTCTGAGGAATGCCACTCTAGTTATAGACAGATACCAAGGAAAATATAGTGAACAAGTCCATTTCTATGTTTCCATTAGACTCTCTTTGTTTCTTTCTTCTTTCTTTATTATTAGATAGAGACCAAGAACTCGAGAGATAAGATGGAGAAAGAGACAGAGAGACACCTGCAGCCCTGCTTCACCATTCATGAAACTTTCCCTCTGCAGATGGGGACCAGGGGATTGAACCTGGGTCCTTGCACACTGTAATGTGTATGCTTAACTAGATACACCACCACCTGGCCCCTCTACACCAGACTTTCTTTAAAGATGGTGCTGACATCTTTAACTTCATATTCACTTTGCACTGGTTAAAGTGCAAATGCTAAAACTATGCCCACCCCCACACCAAACCAGAGTCTGCAGCAATAAAAACCTAAAAAGCCCAGTTTTCCATATGTGTGACCCAGGTTTGAGTCCAGCCTCCACCACAATGAAAGAAGCGTCAGTGCTATGGTCTCATTCAATCTCTTCATCTGTCTCTCTTAAAAAACGAAAGAGGGGGCTGGGCGGTAGCGCGGGCTAAATGCACAAGCCCCCAGATTCCCACCAGCAGGGGAGTCATTTCACAAGTGGTGAAGCAGATCTGCAGGCGTCTTCCTCTCCTCCTCTCTGTCTTCTCCTCCTCTCTCAATTTCTCTCTGTCCTATCGAACAACAACAGCTATGACAAAAATAACAATAACTACAACAAGAGCAACAACAAGAGCAACAAAATGGGAAAAATGGCCTCCAGGAGCACTGGATTCATAGTGCAGGCACTGAGTCCCAGCGATAACGCTGGAGGCAAAAAAAAAAAAAAAAAAAAAAAAAGGAGAAGAAAGAAAGAAAGGAAGGAAGGAAGGAAGGAAGGAAAAAAGAAAGGAAGGAAGAAAGAAAGAAAGAGAAAGAAAGAAAGGAAGAAGAGAGAAGAAGGAAGGAAGGAAGGAAGGAAGATTGCAATCTTTAACAACCTGGCTAAAATTTTTGTGCAAGTTTTGATACAAAAACTATGAAATCTAGATTATTCTAAAATAAAAATCATCTACATTATGAATTTATCAAGCTTTCTAAAACACTTGGAAATTTCCAGGTTCTCAAGCACCACTTTCTTTCTTTGTCAAAGTTCAAGCCTACTCCAAGTTCTGGAAAGATTTCTGTTCTCAAGCCTGTTGTCAGCACACTCTAAGCCAAAGACATTTGGGGGGGGGGGTCATATATAAATAACTCTGCTTCAGAACCTTGTCAAAAAACAAAACAAAGAAACAAAAAAGCTTCTACTGATGAAAAACAGATCAACAACTGTCAAAAGTTAGAGGAGGAGCCCAGGACATGGCAAAATGGATAAACACTTTGGACTCTCAAACATGAAGTCCTGAGTTCAATCCCCGACTTTGTATATGGCAAAGTGATGTTTTGCTTCTCTCTCTCTCTCTCTCTCTCTCTCTTTCTCTCTCTCTCTCTCTCTCTCTTTCTCCTTTCCCCTGTCTCTTTCTGACTAAAAAGAGAAGTCTGTCAGGAGCAGTGAAATCAAGCAGTGAACTATTTCTCCATTTGTCCTCCATGTCCATTTTTCAGTTTGGTGATTCAGCCAACTGTGTAGTATGTCTCACCATAGTGAAATTTACCTTTATTCTTCTTTTATACTTAAAAAAAAATTTTAGGGAGTCGGGCAGTAACGCAGCAGTGTTCACCGGTGTTCACAAGCAATGAACAGAGTAGACTTGTGTTATAAGGTATTTTTTTTATAATCAAGTAATTCTTTTTCCCCCTATTGTTGCCCTTGTTGTTTTTTGTTGTTGTTGTAGTTGTTGCTGTTGTTGTTATTGATGTCATCGTTAGATAGGACAAAGAGAAATGGAAAGAGGAGGGGAAGGTAGAGAGGGGAAAGAAAGATAGACACCTGCAGACAGGCTTCACTGCTGGTGAAGTGACTCCCCCTGCAGGTGGGGAGCCAGTCCTTGAGCTTTGCGCCACGTGCGCATAACCTGCTGCCACTACCGCTGGACTCTCAATCAAGTAGTTCTATATCTAACCATATACCAGGTCATATGTGAGACTGTGATGCCATATTTTCAGACAGCTCTGTAGCCCAAAAGATATTGACAATTTCCCCACTATTCACTTGATCTCACTTGTAATAATACATTGCCCAGGAGATAAGAGTTTTGTCAAATAGTAAGCCTGATGACAACAGAATATAAAAAGGACCCTTCTTCCAAGGTGATTATTATATAACCTCAGCAAAGGGTTAGATGAAAAAATGTCTTCATTTTGTTCTTTAACTCAAGGGAATTGATATTCTCATTAATCTCCTAAACCTCATTGAGAAAAGAAAAAAAAAGAAGAAGAAGAAGAAGGAGAAGGAGAAGGAGAAGGAGAAGGAGAAGGAGAAGGAGAAGGAGAAGGAGAAGGAGAAGGAGAAGAAGAAGAAGAAGAAGAAGAGATCCTCATTATTCTTGAAAGAAGTTTGAGCCTGATTAACTGCCGATGACATAGAAGGATTCTTCTTTATGGGTTTCGTCCCTGTAATGAGAAGTCACTGCCCTGTCTTCAAAGTCTTGAGTTAAACCAGACTTGAAATTTAATGCTCCAATTAGGATACCTCTCAGCAACAAAAACCATGCTGCTTACAACACTACACCATACTTTTTGACCATAGAATTTACTGAATGTCCTCATGCTTCATAAAGCTCTATACTATGATTTGAGGTTTGATATCAAAGAGCATGTGAAGCTAACACATATTTTACACTAAAAGCAAAGCCCAAAAAAAGTGTACAATCAACATAAACAAATGTACTATATACCATAATTATAAAATGTTCAGTAGAGGTGGTGGAATAGGAATTTTAGTGGGAGGTTGTATATACATAAAATGCTCCAGATACATTACATTTTAAGGTAGATGTTAGAGCCAGGATGAATATAGCATAGCATTCAGGTGACAAAAGAAAAATTCTCTTTATATTAAAAATTACCAATATGAAGTGTGAAGGTAGACAAAGGAAGCATTGAAAGCTGAAGTGTGTTTTATAAGATATTCATGTCACATCAAAGATGTAAAGTTAACTACAAAGAGAGATAGATTCAGCTTTAAATAAAATGAAAAGGGGATTTTTAACCAAGGAGCTGAGAAAGAGTCAATGAATAGAAAACTACCAAGAGAAAATTACAGGGCAAGTCAAGGAAAAGGGAGGCGTCAGGCTCAATCACCCCATTAGAATCCTTGTTGACAATACTCCAGAGTGATCAGATATTTCCTGAAGGATGATAAATCAATCAGGTACCAAAGAGTTCCTTAGAAGAATTGCCTTAGCATATTTCTTGCCAAAGCTGCTTAATTCAAAGACAGAGAAGACCAAAAGACAGAGTTTAGTTGAGAATTTGTTCAAACCTGGAGTTTGTTCAAGAAAATCTTTGCTAGTTGAACTGCATAATGTGTCTCTCTCTTTAATTTTCATTGAGCTTTTGGCTTTAGAACTTTGTTTAACTTACTCATTTCACATTCTATGATAGCATCAAATTATTTCTGATATGCATGAGAATATTCAATTTGATAACTAGAAATCTGAGAGACAGGTTAGTGAACATTACAGATGGAACTGGAGAGACCAAATCCCTTTATGATTTAATTGCTTCATTTCCTCAGTAGAGCCAGACCAAATGTCATCAGTAGACCATGCCTCCATCTTAACACCAATGTTTCTGAACTCAGAGTACATACATCTAAGAAATCTCAATTCGAAGTCACACACACACACACACACACACACACACACACACACCCTAAATGAGTATTTTTCACCCTCATATTTTTACAAATGACCCTCAACATTTCTCTCTGATTTGACTAAGGATTCCTTATTTTAATTTGAAATTAATTAATATCCCATCTTCTCATGCCTGAAAATGCACTTTACTTTGGGAACATGGTGGTGAACAGAATAGTAGTTCCCTGCACAGAGCACATGATTTGAGTTCTATTGGTTGCAACCAGGTTAGACTCTGGCATCCAGGTTTCAGCACCAAACACAGCCCCATGGGAAACTGTTCTGCCATGAGATCATAAGCAAGTTATGTAAACTTTCTGAATTCCAGCTTCCTTGATTACAAAATGAGGATAATAAGCTTGGAATAAGACCTATCTTGAGGGGCTGTGAAGGTTGGATTTAAGAAAGACATCCTCTAGGAACTCAGGAAAATATCAAACATCATTTTTACCTACTTATTTTTATCATTGGATGACTGAAAAACTCTACAAGAATAGGTTGAAAATGTTAACCTCACCTAAAATCTCAGATAAACCCACTTTTGAAGATTTTTGGTTTCATTAAAGAGAACAAGGAGATCTAAATATATGTCTATGAACCATTTAATCCAAAGTAATTATGCTATTCTAGAGTCATAAACAATGTTGGTTTATTGACTTTAAATAGAACTTACTTGATATTTGATATAGGAAGTCAAAAGTTGAATAAATACTATTAAAATATATTTATTGTCCTTGATAAAACAGAAATAGAGAGGGGACAAGAGGGAATGAAAGGAGACACCTTTTTGATACATAGGCTGAGTCTGTGATATGTTGACTCTTAAAAGCTTAGACCAGAGAGAACAGAAGCAACCAGTGGCACAGCTATATACAAATAATGTCAAAGAACATAAACGACGGTGATGTTGTGTATGATATAGCAAATCCTAACAAAGGGATATTTCAAAATTAATCTAATTGCCAAATACTGTGATTATAGAAATAGCTGTCTATTGTCTTCTTAAACCCTAAGACAGCAGGAACCTCCCACTTCCTCAGCAGAGCCTATATTTCCCCCAGTCCTGGAACCTCTAGGGTGGGGCTCACTTTCCTGCATGCTTCTCTCAATTCATACCAAACGATATTGCATCTGCCAATCCAATCTAATCAATGCAGTGAGTACCACCTCAGCATGCTTCACTTCAGACTATGTCCAGAGATGTCAGGCATGGAATGAAAACCCTTCTCCCTCATTACTCGGGTGAGACCTTTCCTTTCATAGTATTCTCTAATTCCACTCCAGAAGGTTCACTTCCTAACAAAGTCCCAAAAAATAGATATAGATCAGATCCCTTAAGATAAAGCATATGTTGACATTTATCCATAAATTAGGGCAAAATATATACCTGAAAGCCAAAGTACACAATAGTCTGCAGTGAGTCAGTATCAAGTTCATAATGAAATAGCATCCACTTAGACTTAGACACCCTCCTCACCTACTTCCTATTACAGTTCTCTCACTCACTACAAAGCTATCCTTATCAAAACAAGGACTGAAAAAGCTGAATAAGGGCAAGAGACTGGCATTCTTTAACAATGACTCTTTAGTCACTATCAGGCCACCCCATCAGCTGGGGCCCTATTCAGGGAGTCCTGAGATTCCAAAAAAGACTTGATGGGACTAGACCTTGAATAAATCCCTCTTGCCATTGTTACCAGTCATTTCTATCAGGAACAACACAACAGACCCCTTTGTGAGCCCCCATAGGACCTTGATCAACAATGGTAGAGAATGTTCCATCCTCCGAAGGCAGGCTTGACAATATACTCTATGCTACACCTGAGGAAGATGGGTCAATATTGGTGCAGCTTGGAATGTTGCTACTCATGTCCACAGAGCTCATATCTAGAGGGATGCAGAGGTCACATAGGCTCCTAAGCTGATTATGGGTCCCAGATCACATCAAATCGATGGGGTTTACAGTCTCCCATATTAGGGAGCTACTCTCTTCCCTGATCCAGCTTTCTGGTCCTGTTTCCAGCCATGACCTCATCTCCCCAGACAATAACTTGGATCCACCTGCATTTCAGATTTCAGGCTCAGGGGCAAAAGGAAAAAGGAAAAAAAAAAAAAAAGAAAAGAAAATCTAGTTTAGCCACAGGCCCTTTTGGAATTTAACTAAATATGCCTACTAGCTATCTACAAAATGGAGGACCCCCCCCCCAACTCCTCATCTGCACTATCCGGCCCTTGGGTCCATGATTGTTCAACAATTTGTTTGGTTTTGTATGTTAGCTCTTTTGTCAACCACCAGGTTCCAGATGCTAGCAGGATGTCAATCAGACTTACCTGGACAGACAACCCCATCAATGTATCTGTGTTCCCCTGAGCCCTACCCCACTAAGGAAAGAGACAGACTGAGAGTATGGATTGACCTGTCAATGCCCATGTTCATCAGGGAAGCAATTTCAGAAGCCAGACCTTCCACCTTCTGCATCCCACAATGACCTTGGGTCCATACTCCCAGAGGGATAAAGAATAGGAAAGCTATCAGGGGAGGGGATGGTGTACAAAGTTCTGGTGGTGGGAATTGTGTGACGTTGTACCCCTCTTATCCTATGGTTTAGTCAATGATTTCTTTTTATAAACAAAAAAAGAAAGAAAGGAGATACCTGTAGTACTGCTTCACCACTTGCGAAGCTACACACACACAAACACACACACACACACACACACACACACACACACACATACACACGGGAATTGAGGCTTGAACCCAAGTCCATGTACATGACAACATTAGCATTCAACCAGGTACAACACTGCATGCCCCCAAGTTGAACTAATTGGTTAGACAGCAACTGTCACATTATTAAAATTAAAGGCCACCCTTTGGCTGAAGGAGAATATTGGGAAATCAAAATAATCACATTTATGAAAGTATGAAACATTTCCAGTTTCTGCTTTGCTTCTATAGTGTCTGAAATTATTAGCAAAAGGATAACCAATGCATTTTTGGATAGTAGGGGGAGCTATGAAAACGCACTTCACTTTCAATACAGTTTATCAAATGCCAATGCCATCTATTTAGCCTTTAGTGTTCTGTATTTATGTTCCTTTCATATCCTTTAGTGAGTGAAAGGGAATTCTGGCTTGTAAAACATTTGATACTTTTTACATAGGTATCCATTGTAGCTGAAAGCATTTTTTTTAAGATCTGGAAGGCAGAGCAAATATGAATCTTTGAAAAGGATGACTTACTGTGACTGGAGATTTCTCTGTGCTGGGAAAGCATGTCTCTTGATCTTTCTTCTTACTGAGAAACGATTCATAAATCTAGGAATTGTCCCTGACTTAGCAAGATCTATGGGGGTCAAAGAGAATTTTGTGGACCTCTAGGAAGTAAGAAAAATAAAAGCAAATATCAGTAGAAAGGAGCAAAAGAAACAAAAATGCAGACAAAGGAAAAATGAGAAGAGAAAATTATGCCTTAATATGCAAGAATAATGTAAATATGATAAGAGAATTCCCTAGATATATTAGACAATAGTTATATTGTTTTGCTGTTTTCATAGTCTTGATCATCGTAATTGCATATCCAACAGCTTTATTGGGAAAATGTAATCTAGTACTCGAGTCACATATGGAGTAGAATTTGGAGACTGTCTTTATTCCAATCTGTGGCAGTGGGTAGACATAAGATGCCTCCCAAACGACTTTCAGAGAATACTGGAGCAATATATAACAGGATGTCAAATAACAAATTTTCTACTGAAGTTAGTCTTGGAAAATTCTTTGACTTTCAGCATTTTCTGTGAGCCAAATAAGAAACATAAACCAAGGAAGTCGGGCTTAGTGCAGCAGGTTAAGTGCACGTGGTGTGAAGCACAAGGACCCGTATAAGGATCCCAGTTCGAGCCCCCGGCTCCCCACCTGCAGGGGAGTCACTTCACAAGCAGTGAAGCAGGTCTACAGGTGTCTAACTTTCTCTCCCACCTCTGTCTTTTCCTCCTCTCTCCATTTTTCTCTGTCCTATCCAACAACGACAACATCAATAACAACGACAACAATAAATACAACAACAGTAAAAAAGCAACAATAGCAACAAAGGGGAAAAGAAATATTTAAAAAAAAGAAACATAAATCAGTTACAGTAAATAACTTCTTCTGAGCAATAAAGGAATCAGAATGCCTAGTGATTAAAGGACTTCTGAGGAAAGACAGAAAGCCCAAGACCAGGTGGGAGATAACAATGAAACTTAAGAGTATAGTTTTTCATCTATCAAATACATAGATGTAAAAAAAAAAAAAAAAAAAAGCAAAGACTTAAGGAAACTTGCAGCAGTCAAATTCCCTCCTCTGTGAAGATAAGTTGATCCTGGAAATGAGTCATTAGTTATGAAGTGCTGAGATAAAACTGTACTCTGGATGTAAGGGATGGTTATGCAATGAGGTTCTGTCAACTTAGCACTTAGTCACAAACTCATAATTCAAGAAAGCACTTCAGAACACTAGCTAACCAGGCCTTTCTTCCCAGGGGAATTACTCTGAACTATCTTAATGTAGGAGAAAAGTATGTGTATAACAATACATGCTATCCTCTCTCCCTCTTTTTCTCTATGGATTGTAAACCTTTAATATTCAAATCACCTCTCTCTTCAGGTTCTCTTTAGCAAGAAAGTCATAAATATGCATAGCTTAGTTTTCCAAGTAATTAGGTGTAGTAAATAGTTAATACAAAGAAGGCAAGAAAAATTATGCCTGTCTTCTTTGTGAGTAATCTTCTGAGAGGAATCCAAGTCACAAAATAGACAGGCATCAGGTTCCTAATGCATAAGTGATTTGGGGTTGAATAATAGTTACAAAATCCTAGCTGGAGGTGACTATGCTGAGTGAAACAGTTAATAAGTAAAAGACAACTATGCTGATTATGGTCACATGTGAAGTATGAAAGACTAGAGCAAATAAACTTGTAGGAGTAGGGGATAAATAATAACCAAACTATCTCTTAGACTTTCTGAAAATTACTTTGTTTACCATCAGGAATGTAAGAGGAAGCAGGGCACTAGAAATCTGGTGGTGAATTTGGGAAATTATACACAAAAATATATAGGGTTGAAACTATGTGCCTGAAATCTTATCATTCTGTGACCTATAATAGTATTATATATTTTTTAATTTAGCAAGTGAATATTTGACATCTTTTCCATGAATATTGAGGATGTCAGATAATTCAGACATATCTGAGATGTATACATGTGATATGTAGTAAATATTGAGATGTAAATAAACTTAGTTCTCAATGTGTAAAGAATAATACTGGTTCAGTTAGTGTACAAATTGATCCACAAATAGTAAGAAACTATATACCTTAGAGGTCTCAGTTGAACTTATCAAATTCTCTTCTTGGGTAAGCTGGTGGTTTACCCAGTAGAGCACACATTATTATGCAGAAGATTCCAGGTTCAAGCCACTGTGTCCCCATCTTATGGGTTGGGGAGAGAAGAGCTTCACAAGCAATGGAGCAGTGCATGAACTTCCCTTTCTCTCTCTCTCTCTCTCTTTCTCTCCATCCCTTTACTTCCTCACTACCATAATCTTTGTCTCTCACTCTCTATAAAAAAATGGCTGCCAGGAATGGTGCCTATGTGTTTAGGCACTGAAGCCTAGCAAAAATCCTACTAGCAGAAAACAAATCATTTTTCCTACTCTGTTCTTTAAAATTATCCATAAAATATTATGTATTCTGTCTTTATTTTTTTATTGAGGAGTTAATGGTTTACAGTTTAGTTTTTTTTTCACCACTCCCATCACCAAAAGTCTGTTTCCCTATCCCCACCCCATAGACAACCACTATAGTTCTTCCAAAACTTTAGGTTGACATATATTCACATGTTCAATTCTCTATGTTCCCATGAGTGAAATCATTCTGTATTTGTCCTTTACCTCCTTACTTGCTTCACTACGCTTAGTCTTCTCCAACTCCATCATTTTATCCCAAGGAACACAATATCATCTTTTTATTTCTGAGTAATAATCCATTAAGTATATGTCCCATAATTTTTATCCAGTCATCTGTCAAAGAACATTTTGGTTGTCTCTAAGTTTTCGCTATTGTGAGCAAAGTCGCTTTGAACATGGGGTGCAAATATCTCCCATTGTTATTATATCTTTTGGACAAATGTCTAGGAGTAAAATTGTTAGATCATAAGGTATATCTATTTGTATTTGCTTAGGGATTCTCCACACTGTTCTCCATCATGGCTGTACCAATTTGCATTCCCACCAGCAGCATAACAGAGTTCCTCTCCCTCCACATTCTTTCCAACACTTATCTTCTCTTGTTTTATTGACGGAACCCATTCTCACAGGTGTGAGGTGGACTCTCGATGAGGTTTTAATTTGTATTTATCTAATGATGAGTGAATTGGAGCATTTTTACATGTGTCTGTGTCAGTTCTATATAGAACTGTATTCATATCTTCTGCCCACTTTTTTATTGGGCTGTTCTTTTTTCTTTTTGATGAGCTCTCTGGATTCTTTCTAGATGTTTAATGTTACCTGCTTGTCTGGATTATAGTGTGCAAATATCTTTTCCCATTTGCTGGGCTTCCTGTCTATCCTAATGAAACTTCCTTTTGATATGCAACAGCTTTTCAATTTGCTACAGTCTCATTTGTTCATTCTTGGTTTTGTTTCCTTTGCCCATAGGATAAAGTCTCCAAATACAGCTTTAATGTTAAGGTCCTGAAATGTTCCACAAGGTATTCGTCTATGTATCTTATAGTTTCCAGTCTAATATCTAGATATTTGGCCCATTTTGAATTAATTTTGGTGCATGATGTTAGTGGTGGTCTAGTTTCATTTTTCTACATGTGGTTGTCCAGTTTACCAAACACCATTTGTTAAAGAGACTTTGTTTTCCCCAGTGGGAAATGTTGGCCCCTTCATTGTATTTAATGTGCCTATACTTGAGTGGGTTTAGTTCTGGGTTCTTTATCCTGATCCAGTGATCCATATATCCATTTTTGTTCCAATACTACAGTTTTAACTACTATTTATTTGCAATATAAACTGAATTCAGGAATTGTGTTGCCTCTATTTTTCTTCTTTTCCCTCTGGAGTGCTTTTGCTATTTATGTTTTTTTTTTAATAGTTCCACAAGAATTTTTGGATTAGTTGTTCAATTTCCTTAAAACATATCACAGGGATTTTAATGGGGATTGCACTGAACCTACAGACAGCTTTTGGCAGGATTTCCATTTTATTATTTTTATTTATTTTTATTTTTTTTAGGGGAGAGCGCAAACGCAGTCCCCCACTACCACAAATTATGCAGTCGAGTTTCCCACATTTGGGGAAATCACAAGGGTCAGCACATCCGGAGTGCAATGGATAAGCCTCGCCCTGGGAAAACCACCTTCGTGATCATGGTATCTCCCCTGCCAGGTAAGTATAGGATTGCCATTTTAATGATAGTCTTTGAACCCATGAACAAGAAATGTTCTTCCATTTCTTTGTGGCACCCTCTATTTCTTTTAACAATTTCTTACAGTTTTCCTTGAAAAGGTTCTTCACCTTCTTTGTTATATTTATTCCTAGGTATTTTATCTTTTTGGATTCAATTGTAGATTGGATTGCTTCCTTGCGGTTCCTTTATACTACTCCTATCTTTTATATAAAGAACTGTCATAGATTTATGAGTATTTATTTTGTAACCTGCTACTTTCCTGAATTTATTGATGATTCCCAGTAGGTTTTTAGCAGAGTTTTTGGAGTCCTGTAGGTATAAGATTATATCATTATGATAATTTAACTCCATCCCTTCCTGTTTGAATTCCTTTGATCTCTTTCTTGCCTGATTGTGATAGTGAGGACTTCTAGGATTATGTTGAATAGAAGGATGAAAATGGACATCCTTATCTAGTTCCTGATTAGGAACAAGGCTTTCAATTCTTCCCAGTTGAGTATGATGTTAGCCATGGGTGTCTATGTTTTGTGAATAGTATAGAAGTATGAGTGACAAAAGTTGGGAAATAGGAACAGACAGGAAAAACACAAAGTAGAACCTGGACTGGGTTTGGTGTGCTGCAACTTTGGAGGTGGAGGGGTTTGGAGGGCAGGGTGCTTTCAGGTCCTGGGACATGATAGTGGAAGAGGACCTAGGCCAGCAGTGAGAGTGATTTGCAGTAAATTGAGAAATTTTACACTGTAACCAAAAACTATACTATGAACTATTAATCCCTCAATAAAAAATTATAAATACATAGCAAGTAGGAAAAAAGAAATATGAGTAGATAATATCACATTGAAATAAAACTTTAAATGATAGAAAATAAAGTTCCAAATCAATAGCACAAAGGCAAATAGCTTATAGAAATCTTAGATATCTTTTTAATACGAATTTTTAGACTCTATAGAAGTTCTTTAGATCATAATTACTAAGGGAAGGGTATATATATATTTTTTTTTTAATTCACAGATAACAAATGTAACTTCCTACTAAACACTACTGAATGACATTAAGTAGAACATTTTCATATTGGACCAAAAAGCATGTATTTTCAAAATCATCCTGAAATACATGTGTTTTTTTTCCTTTTATCACATCGTAGCATCAAATCTTCAACACCAGTAATCATGGTTGATAAGTGCCAGCCACGGATGATGTATTGCAATGCACATCTGTGATATCTTTGGAGATGTACAGACATTCCGTTCTCCACACTTATCTCATTTAGATGTAAATAAACTTTCTGTATCAGGATTCAGCTTTTTGAGTAAAAATGAATTGAAGGAAAAATAGATGAGAAAGAATTCCTAAGATACTCCTAAAAACTTCAAACTTTGTTTTATCAATGATGCTACAAGTAATAGGATTTTCTTTTTTAAAAAAATACTTATGTAGTCTTTCAGTGCAAATTGTTGTCTTTATCAATTCATCTGTGAAGTTATGTTGTTTTCATATGTCATATTGTGAATAATGTTCTGATGAGCATAAGGGTGCAGACAATTCTTCAAAGTAATGATTTATTGTTCTTAAGCTATATACCCAGAAGAGGTTTAGCTGGGCCATGTGACAGTTCTTTTGTCTATTTTTTTTCTTTTGAGAAAATTCCATACTGTTTGCCATGGTGGCTGCACCAATTGACACTCTGCTAACAGTGCACAAGCATTTTATTTACTCCATAACCTCACCGACACCTATTACAACTTTTCTTTTCAACAGTAGCCATTCTAACAGGTGTAAAGTGACACTTCACTGTGGTTTTGATTTGAATTCCCCTAATGATTTAGCATGCTCAACACCATTCCATATAGCTGGGGCAAAAGCTATGTATATGAGATGACAGCTACTTACTTTGATTGTATGCACACATCAAAACATCTAGTTGCATAACTTAAGTATAAGCAGGTTTTATTTGAAAGTATACCTTAATTAGAACATTTGTATGTCTAGACCTCACCCCAAATATAACAACACAAGATTTCTGGGGGGATAAAAAGAAGGCTTTATTATATATATATATAGTTTATTTCATTATGTATTTTCTGTGAGGGGGGGCTAGAGGGAGAGAGAGAGAGAGGGACAGGTAAAGAGAGAGAGAGAGAGAGAGAGAGATGCTCAGCACTAGTTATGGTGGTGTTGGGGGATTAAACCTGGGACTTCAGAGTCTCAAGCATGAAAGTCCTTTGCAGAACCATTATGCTATCTCCCAGCTTGAAATTTATATTTTAAGTCACCTGTTTAGTTGATTCCCCTGCACACTACAATCTCACTAACACATAGTTAAGTAGATACCTAGTTGGTTTCCCTCTGATCCTCTAACTCCTGAAAAACATAATTCTTTTTCTGCTTCCTATCCTATTCCAGCTTCTATGCTTAATTAATTTACCTTCTTAACATATGTTGTATGCATTCAAATCTGGATTTAACTGATGTAATGTCTCCTGGAGCAGATTCTTCCTAAGTAAATCTTTGGACAAGATGTTTTCAGAATTTGCTGCATGAAATATGATGGAGCAAACATTCTCTCATGAAACAATCTCCCTGCTAATTTTTGTGTAGGTAGCTAGCAGGCAAGTCCTATACAATGCAACCACTTGCTGGCAGTTAAAAGAGCAAAGGTAAGCCAGACTGTTAGTTATACCAAGAAGTCTTGTACTATACATTTTTAACATGAGTGCTGAGATGTTTTTGACTCAACTGAAGAAAGGAACACTCTCTAAAGGAACAGAGGAAAGGCTGATAATAGCTTCAGAATTATTCCTTCCTCATAATCTCTTTTCATGGACAGGTGTATGAAAAGTTAGCCTATTTCCTAAGAATAAAATTTCTTCAACCACTAAAACAAGTTGGGTTTTTGCAACAACAGAGAAGTAACTGGAAAAAATATCCCTAGATATCAGATTTTCATGAGGGACACCAAATCATTAAATGGTGTCATTGGCAGAAGGACTAGAAGTAGACTAGGTTTCAGGGGGGCGATTAAAAGTTTCATTCTTGTTCGTAATGTGTGGTCCCTCCTTGACTATTTATAGCACCAGATCAAAAATTGGGATTTTTTTCTCTAGTTGTAGTGTATATACATACTGGGATAATATGCAGCTTTTACAAATGACAAAGTCGTCTCTCTTGCCACATCTTGGACAGAATTAAAGGTATCATACTGAGTAAAATAGGGCAGAAAGAGAAAGATAGATACTGAATAATTTCATTCATTGGTCAAACTTAAAAAAACAAGAGCTTTAAAGGAAAAATAGAAGGTGAAACTGGGATGGGGTGTAGTGTACTGCACCAAATCAAAGAACTCTAGTGAAGGAGAGAAATGGATGGGAAAGAGGGGAGTCACAGTAATGACGCGTGATGGTGCAACAGGACCTAGGTTTCAGGAGAGAGTGTCTTTATTTATTTGTTTATAAAATGGAAACACTGACAAAACCATAGGATAAGAGGGGTACAATTCCCACCACCAGAGTTCCCATCCCCTCCTCTGATAGCTTTCCTATTCTTTAAACCCTATCGAGTATGGACCCAGGGTCATTATGGGGTGCAGAAGGTGGAAGGTCAGAGACAGTGCCTTGTAGACACCTACAGTAGCAAGATGAGAGGCTTTTGACATGTGTCAAAAGCTGTACTGCTAACCATTAACCCCCTCACCCCCATTAGAGTGAGAAGGAAATAATAATTAGGTATTTCATCACTGCTTCAGAACACCCACAAAAAAAAAAAAAATCCACCTGCCTCCCTGCCCTGCCCATTATAACACAATATATCCTCCCACCAAGAAAAGAACTCCACTCAGGAGAGAATATTATGCTGGTTGACACAAGTTTATTGAGAATTTGATAGAGGCAGTCACAACTTTATCATTCCAAGGCTCAGCAGCAAGGTAAAAAAAAGTGGAAAGAATCCAAGTTCCTGAAAACATGGCAGCAAAACGCCTTCCACAATGAAGACCGAAGTTGTCCTCTGGTTATTCATTTTCTACCTTCGGATGCTGGCACTAGGATTCTGAAAGGCTGGTGGAAAACCAAGAAGACTGGAGGTGCTGATTAAAGAAGGGACAGGAGATGTGCTTGTCGACCTCAGGAGGGAAGGTTCCAGGCATCTGGAGCTGCAGTCCATTAGTAGAGAGTGTAGGGCCAGTATCTCCTGTACCTGAAGGCCCCACAGCCGTTGTAACCATAGCCAAAACCATAGCCCACAGGGGTGTAGGTGCTACCATAGCCACAGCCCACACTGTACCCCAGAGGGTAGCCATAGCTGCCCCAGTAGCATCCTGGGAAGACAGCATTTGAGAAGTTGCCTAGCATGGTGGCAGGAGTGGAGGGTTTGAGTAGTAGAGGAGTGTGTGTGGGAGATGTGATGTTGCCCTCCTAGCAGATCCCTCTTTATATACCCTGGTGGTTGAGGTGTGGCTGGTGGAAAAACAAGACCTCATTTTCATTCTTGACATCAATTTACATCACAAAAAGCCCATTAATTTTGCTTTGTTCTTGCTCAAGACATCTTTAGGGTTGCTTAAGATGGCTTTACTATTGCTAGACAGCTTTACTGATGCTAAAGAAAGACCACAGGGAGGAGATTCCATCAAACAAAACTTGTTGCCTTGCTTTAAAAAAGTAAAATAAAATAACATGAAATGAGGATGTCAGTGACTTCAAAGCACTGGGTCATAATTCTCTGAGGCTGTTAACTGTTTGCTCTTCAACCTTCCAAAATTTATTGGCATTCAATAAATAGGCATTGGATAAATTAATAAGGATACCATCAAGTACATAGAGTCCATATCAAAATTAAAGATAGCTCTTACCTTATTAAAAAATTATTTTCTTCCAGAATGCATGATAAGTACATTAGGGCTCATGAGATAGATGCCTTTTATTCATTGTTTTTTCTCTATCCATAGCTTCTCTGCTTAGAAAATTGGTTTAAAAAATGGAATCCTTCTTTTCTTTATTTGATTACTTTTGCCTCCAGGGTTATCACTGGGTCTCTATGCCTGAATTATGAATATATTGTTCCTGAAAGCCATTATTTCTGTTTTATTGGATAGGATAGAGAGAAACTGAGAGGCAAGGGGGAAATAGGGAGAGATAGACACCTGCAGACCTGCTTCATCACTCCTGAAGCAACACCCTCTGCAGGTGGGGATCCAGGGGCTCAAACCTCAGTCCTTGTGCTTAGTACTAGATGTGCTTAGCCAGGTGCACCACCACCTGCCCCCCTAAACATAATCTTAATTATAATCCCCCAGTTGATCTGTATCTAACAGACTGTGTAGACCATGACCTAACTAATACTTTTATAAAGAGATAGAAAAAGCAAGGGGGGGGGGCTGAGGTGGGGAGAAGAGACAAAAGAGGAGATAGTGAACAGGATGAGTGCTCAAGACTCACTTCAGAGGTCCCAGAGACCCTAGATTCAATCTCTAGCACCAATGTATGAGAGGGACTCTGATCTCTCTGGGTCCATACTCCCAGAGGGATAAAGAATAGGAAGGCCTCCAATGAAGGGAATAGGTTAGGAACTCTGGTGGTGGGAATTGGACCCCTCTTATCCTACTGTCTTGTTGATCATTATTAAATCAATTAAAAATAAAAATAAGTAAAAATAAAAATAAATGGAATAAAAACTTTTTCAAAATTTATTGCCCATAAGAGAAGCAGAGAGACACCATTGTACCATTCCACATAGTCAGGGATTGAACACAGAACCTCAGAGGTGCAAGTCTTGTGATTTAACAGCTGAGTTATATTGCTTAGCCAGTAAATAAATCTTTTAAAAAAATGACTTTGAGGATTGATCTAAGAACTGAATTGTCAAGCAAATATGATGTATTATCTGATGTACTTATCAAAGTAAATGCTGAAAATAAGCTCATCAAAAAAAACAAATGTGAAGTTTTATCCTAAAAGGTCTATTTTTCCAGATATTTAACAAAGCCAGCAAAGATCTGAGGACCAGGCAGCAATGGGAAATCAATATTATTTCACTTTTAAAAGGATGACTGAGAAAGAGAAGGAAGAGAAAGAAAAGTCATTTCTTCTTATACAGAAGTACAGTTCTCAGGTATAAATTAGAGGTGCATTGAGATTGTGCTAAAAACTACATTGAGACATGCAAGACTTTGTAAATGATTTCCACATCCATGCACTGAGGTTCCCTTGGACTGGCACTTAATAAAAATTCCCGGAAAATACAGCACCATAAGACAAATGTCCTGTAAATATAAAGGAACAGAGCTACCAGAATGGTGCTTAGAAAACTGCAGAATGTCTCCTAACAATTCCCAGATTTTGCTTTAGAGTTCAACAGTAACTTTTCTCTGTGCTTCCAAGAGAGCAAAAATGTAAATTGGGAGGAAAACATAAAGGTCACAGGCTGAAGAGAGGACAAAGTGAGATCCTTCACTTACAAAAATAAGACAATCACACCATCATCCTAACCACTAATTGATTCATTGTACAAGAGACTTTTTTTTTTTCTTGCAATTTACAATGTTGCCACACTACCCTTCTTTGTGAGCAAAACTCTATGGATACCTGGGATGTGATTCAGCAATTCAGATGCAACCAAGTCTTGTGACTTAACAACTAAACAAGGTCAGAGGGTTAAAATTAGCTTCAGTACCAGAATAGAAGGGTATTCAACATGGCCTTTCCTGAAAAACCACAGAATGTTTGATGACATTGTTTGTACCACCAAGGGATCGTGTGGTGATACCACCTGGTAGACAGCACATGTTACAATGGGCCAGGACCCAGGTTCAAGCTCCCAGTCCCCACCTGCAAAGGAAAGCTTTATGAAGGGTGAAGCGGGGCTGCTGGTGTCTCTGTCTCTTCCCCCTCCTTCTAATTGATTTCATTTTGTCTCTATTAAATAAATAAATCTATAACACCATGCCATTCTCCTTTATAAAGAAAAAAAAGGTGGTAATGTTTGGGAAAAGAGGAAGAACAATTAAATAGAAAGTATCATGCATTGTCAAATGGAAAGGGAAAAATTGAATTAAAGCCAAAGCTTTCATTATGATGTTGATATGAAGTCTCTCCCATCTGCCGAGCCAACTCAACAAGATGTTAGCTCTGCTCCCCGCCACCAACTCCCATCTCTGTAAATGAGTGCTGATGGTGATGAAAGTTCAAACTGATTCTTCTCTAGAAAGTCAACAATAATAACACGTGAGGGAACACCAACAAAACCATGTATTTATTTTAAAGGTCTGTTTATTTATTTCATAACGAAGAGAATCAGAGTGTCACTCTAGCATATGTGCTGCTAGGACATTAACATGAGACCCCATGAATACAGAGCCCTGAACTCTACACCTGAGCCACCTTCCCAGTAAATCATTTCAAAACAAAGAGCTGGAGGAGACAGGTCATCAGAGTAGTGTGCTGTTTTGCCATGGGAGCAACCCAAGTTCAAGCCCAGACTCCACAGCACTGGAAGAAGATTCTGTGCTATTATCTCTCTCTCTCTTTCTCGCTCTTTTTCTCTCCCTTTCTTTCTGTGTTCTCTGTCTCTATCGAAAATAAAGAAATAAAGATTAATTCTACTTTGAACCTATGAAAATGTTATTCTAATGACTGCTCATTAAGAGAGGGCCCAGGTTTTGTATAACCCAGCAAAGATTTACACAATGTTATGAACCTACTCTGATATACATATATATATATGTGTGTGTGTGTGTGTGTGTGTGTGTGTGTGTGTGTGTGTGTGTGTGTGTGTGAAAATATAAAATCATGTACAAAAGTAAACATATATCAAGATGCTAAAAGAGCAGTCGGAGAGTTAACACAACAGGTAGAGAGCAGGACTAGCCTGTTTAAGGTCTCATGTTTAATCTCTGACATTGCATATGTCAAAGACGCTGCTGTAGCCTCTGTCTCTCATTAAATAGATACTAAAAAAAATAAAATGCTGGAGGGGGGGCCGGTGGTGGTGGTGTACTTGTTTCAGTGCACACATCACCATATGCAAAGACCCGGGTTCAAGTCTCAAATCTGTACTTGCAGGGGGTGAAGCTTCCTGAGTGTCTCTAAGGTCTCGGGTGTCTCTCCTTCTTCATCTGTTTTTGTTTGTTTGTTGATTCCTAGAACCATTTGTTCACAATTATTTTTTGGTCCTAGAACCATTTGTTCACAATTATTTTTTATTAGATAGAATAGAGAGAAATTGAAAGAAGATAGAGAGGGAGAGGGAGAGAGAGACACCTGCAGCACTTCTTCCCCACTTGTGAATCTTCCCCTATTCAGGTAAGGGCTGGAGACTTGAACCTGGGTCCTGGTTTTGCACCACTGCCCAACCCCCCTCCCCCATCTCTCCCTTCTCTCTCAATTTCTCTGTCACATTCCAAAATGAATGAGTATTTAAAAAAAATTTTGAATGCTATTTCCTCTACCATGAGTGATTAAGAATACTGTGAACTTGAAGGAATCATGTTAAGTCCAGTAAGTCAGAAAAAGAAGAATAAATACTCGGGGCATTAGGTGTCTTGTACACTGTGGTAAAAAAAAAAAAGTACTGGGGGGGGTGAACAGACAGTAGCATGGCGGGTTAAGAGCACATTGTGACAAGCGCAAGGACCAGCATAAGGATCCGGGTTCCAGCTGCCCGCTCCCCACCTGAGGGGGGTAACTTCACAAGAGGTGAAGCAGGTCTGTGGGTGTCTATCTTTCTTTCTGCCTCTCTGTCTTCTCCTTCTTTCTCTCTTAATTTCTCTCTGCCCTATCCAACAACAATGAAAGCAATGACAACAATAATAAAAATTACAACAACAACAATAAACAACAATGGCAACAAAAGGGAAAAAAAATAGCCTCCCGTAGCAGTGGATTCATAGTACAGGCACCAAGCCCCAGCAATAACTCTGGTGGCAAATATATATATGGTACTTGTGAAGGTGGAGTGCAGATACCTACCACAAGGAGATAGGAAACTAAACCCATATATCAACAGCTGTCCTGCGAACAATTACTTCCCCCCAATACAATGATAAATAAATCAAAATAAAATAAAAGACTAAGAAAAGACATATAAATCGGACACTAATAAAAGTCACAAATATTACAAAGTTCTGAGTAAAACGTTTTTGCTATTAACTGCCTCCTAGGCTGTTACAATATTTCCCCCACAAAAGAAGCTTCCAGGTCCATCATTTCTGATTGTTTTTGCCTGACTCGGCCCAGTGGCAGGGAACACATTCCTATTGAACTGTGACCACTAGATGTGCATTTAATGTCCCACATTCTAGGAGAATGTGACTGAGAGAGAGAGAGTTCCTGGAAGGCATACCTCAACACAGAAAGACAGAAATAGCCTATTTAGATGCAAAAGTGATTGTAAATTATATAAATCTATACCTGCCAATTCATCTTCTCAGTTAGATGCCCCAAAGTGTCTATGGCTTCTATTTAACCACCACAGGGAGAGAAGAATATGAAGGTGAAAAGCAGCAGAGTTCTAAATCAAGTGCAGTTAAAATGTCTTGCTTTTGTTTGTTTTGTTTGTTTGTTTTTACAAGTTTCTCCAGAATATAGAGACTTAAAAAGGAGCATGATTACATTTTCACATATAAAATGATAACCTAACACCCATCTTAGCACACATGTTATAATGCACAAGCACTAGGGTTCAAGCCCCAAGTCCCCACCTGCAGGGGAAATGCTTCATGAGTGTGAAGCAATGCTACAAGTCTCTATCTACCATCTATCTATCTACCTATCTACCTATCTATCCTCTTCTTCACCCCTTCTCTCACAACTTCTCTCTGTTTTTACCCAATATATAAGTAAATAAATAAAATATTGTTTAAAAAAAAAGAAATGATAAAAATGATGTAATATTGGATTAATCGTTGCTAGATATTTATCAGTTTGGATATGCTTCCTGACCTTTATCTCTTTCAACAATTATAAAATGCCATGTGATAAATAATCTGATTTCCTATAGCTTTGATTTCAAATATGGTCTGACACAAATAAATATAGGAAAGGATCCTGGTTCTGTTCCCCCCCCCAAAAGGGGCAAGAAATGTATTATGTTCAGATTTTAGAGAGATAACTCCAATATATACAATAAAATAGTTCTCCACTTATTAGCTTCATATACAAATTCTCCAATTTTGAAATCCTGACTTATTAGAAATTAGAAATACAAAGGGAGTATTTCCAATAGTTTATGTATATATTTAGTGTGTACAGTGCAAAAAGAAAAAGTCATCTTCCATTGATCTTTTACAACATTTATTATTTTCTATTTTATTTTACTCCATGGTTTATTTTTAATAAAAGATAGAGATAGAAAGGCCAGAGGACTGCTCAACTCTGGCTTACGGAGGCAATGAGGGCTGAACCTGTGGCCTCAGATCTTCAAGCATGATAATCTTTTGTATAAACATTACGCTGTCTCCCTAGACCTACCCATGTCGCCATGTGCAAGGATGTTGATTCAAACCCCTGGTCCCCACCTGCAGCGGGACATCTTCAAAAGTGGTGAAGCAGGGCTGCAGGTGTCTCTCTTTCTCTTGCCCTCTTTATCTCCTCCTTCCCTCTTGATTTTTCTCTGTCTCTATCAAAAAGAAAGGAAAGAAGAAGAAAGGAGAAAAGGAAGAAGAAAGAGAAAATTATTAAAAAAAAGAAAGAAAGGGAGAAAAGAGAAAGAGAAGGAAAATGGTCATTAGCTAGGAGGACAGTGGATCTGAGGACTAAATTTCTGGAAAGGGCGGGCGGGGACATGAGCTTGAAGTAGAAAAATAAATGAATGTAAGCATGTGCTTCCCTCTGCATTCCTAAGCAAGACAGCTAGAGAGGAGCCCAGCTTAGCCAGAAGTCATAAGATCCCTGTAACTAAGTAGCACCATGACCAAAGATCATGTGCCTGCACTGAGCCAATGTCTGCATTCCCTTTGTAACCAAGATGTAAAACTCTATATAAGCCTGTCCTGTCCCTTCGTCAGGTGCAGAGAACTTCCTGGAGCCATCAAGTTCTCTCATCCACCAGTTAAGTAAACTCTTCTCTTTTCCACTAACTCCAGCTCTGGTCTTTTGTTTGTAGTCAATTCTGCAACAAACCAAGTCTCAAATAACTTAACCAGTAGCCTGCCTTTCAGAAGACACACATCATTCAGTGTGGTTAAAATCTTGAATGTCACAGGAGATTTGATGAAAAAGTGGAGCTGGAGAGGTAGTCAGAACCCATATGTAAAAATAAGTGTGATATAAACACTGACCCTCTAGCTTTTGTAGGAAAAGGTACATGCTTGCTTACTGCCATTTGAACCTGTAATGAAGGGAGAAGGGAACTTTAAATCTATCTCCTCATGCCGTTGTCTTAGGGAACATTCACACAGGTGGGGGGGGGGGTGATACACTGCACTAGGAGACCCAGGGTATGCACATGGGTTCTGGGCTCCTGGGTCCTGGGCTTTCAGCTCTTTTTTGTTTCTTGGGTGAAGATCACCTGGGATCCTGTGAACTTCTTAAAGCATAGTCCTTCACTTAAGTGATGGGACAAGGTCAGCAGGAATGGAGCTGAGCATGTGAGCTTCTGAGCATTTCATCAACTGCTCTTGTGTTCAACCCAGCCTATCTACGTCTCTTTGCTCTACCTTCCAGGGCATAGGTGCAATGTATAAACTGACCTTAGCTTCCTTAGTCCTCACCCATTGTTCCCAGAGTGAATTCTGATACAAAATTCCCAGGAGATAGGTTGTGGGGAAAATGCTAATGGTTGACACTTGTTTGACCCCATGCCCACCAAAACAAACAACGTACATTGTACTTCTTTGTTCTCTTTAACACCTGGGTTTTAGGTTCATGTTATTTCACAAGTCCCAGTCTGACTTTTTAATTTTGGGGGTGGGTGGGTGGGGAGGAATGGGGAGAAGAGGAAGAGAAACATACTATACAGCACCAGAACTTGGAATGTACAATCCTCCAGTCTTTATTCAGCTCAGTTAGTTTTTCTTAATATAAGCTTTCCTTTCTTATATCTCTACAAAAAGAAAAACAACAACAGCAATTACAATAGTGATTTAAAAAAATTTCTAGTTGAAGACAGAGATGGTTACTTTTCAAAATGTAAAAAAAAAATGTACAATATCAGTATTAAAACATTAACTTTTAAATTGTCTTTGTTCCTTTTGATCCTAATAGCTGCTTCAGAAGCTGAAATCAACAGCTCATAAAGGTGTATGGTTTCTACTGGGGTTTAGAATGAAGTAGTTGGAGATAGTTCATTTGCAATAACAGAAAGCATGGTATTATGTTTTGCAATTAAAGCCTTATTTATCTTTTCACCCTTTCTACTTTGTCAGAAACACTGACATTTGACTTTTCTAATCCTTCTTACACTACTGATATAAAAAGGGGGGAAAAGCCAACTCTATAGACATCTTCAGACTTTAGTTTTATAGTTAAAAAATAAGGTTGGAATAATTAGGGAGTTGGGCAGTAGCACAGTGGGTTAATTGCGTGTGGCACAAAGTGCAAGGACTAGCATAAACACCGGGCTCCCCATCTGCAGGGGGTCGCCTCACAAGTGGTGAAGCAGGTCTGCAGGTGTCTGTCTTTCTCTCCCCCTCTCTGTCTTCCCTCCTCTCTCCATTTCTCTCTGTCCTATCCAACAACAACAACAATAGTAACTACAACAATAAAAAACAATGAGGGCAACAAAAGGGAATAAATTAAAAAATATAAAAAATAAATTTTGAATAATTAGACCTTTACATTCCTGAGGATAAAATAAACATGTACTTTTTATTCTTTTCCTTCCCCCACCCTATACTATTTTTATGGGGGGTTAGTGCTTTAAAGCTGGTATATGAGAGGAATAGAGAGGGAGATAGAGACACACTTGCAGCCCTGCTTCATCACTTGTGCAGCCTATCCCCACCCCACAAATGGTGACTAGGGAGAACCTGGGTCCTCACACCTAGTAATGTGTGTGTTCAAACTGACCCCCACATGTAATTTTTTATTTTATTTTGCTCAGTAAAATTGTGCAGAAGATTAAAATAGTAAAGGCAATATAAAATCTAATACGTTATTTTCTTTTCAGTAAAGTGACACTGCATTCTCAGATTGCTCAAGTTTCAGGTGTGTGGATCCACATGCATTGCAAGGCCTTTACAAAACGTTGAGGGAAGTCCAGAAGGCCTGAGAAAAGAGAGTTGGTTACCCCAGGAGCTCTGACACCCCAGATCCTATCAGGACTGGTGTTTCAGAGCTGCCACCCAGCTCGCATGCCCATAATTCACTGCTGAGCTCCCTAACTAGAATTCTCCTTCAGACATTCAGGGAAGTGAAAACTATTGAAAAAATCAGTAGAGATGACACCCAATGGGAAACATGGCTTGTCATGTGTGCAATCCAAATCCAAGTCCACAGATGAGATGCTATGGTGATAGCGTGACCTCTCTCTCCCCCTCTTTTCTCTCTCTCTCTCTCTCTGCCTCTCTCTCTCCTCTCTCTCTCTCTTTCTCTCTCCTCTTTCTCAGTAAAAGGTGACCCAGAACAGTGATATCCCAAGTGTGCAAGGTCTAAGATTGAGAAAAACAGAACAGAAGGTAGAGATCTACTCATTGCTACACAATGCACATAAAGACATCCTTCATGTTTTCAGAACGCAACCTCATCCCAAGAAAAGACACTTGACTGAGCCCTTGCTTTAAAATCCTGCCAATGATGGGCAACAGATTAGCTCACCTGGACAGTGCACCTGGTTTACCATGTGCACATCCCAAGTTTGAAACCAGCCCCCACCACACTGGAGGAAGTCCTGCTTCTGTGGTGTCTTTCCCTGGTGTTGTTGTTGCTGTTGCTGTTTGCCAACAAGGTTATTGTTATTGCTGGGACTTAGTGCTTGCACAACAAATTCCTCAATCCTGGTGGCCCTCATATAATCTCAATCTCTCTCTCTCTCTCTCTCTCTCTCTCTCTCATTTTGAATAGAGATAGAGAGAAATTGAGAAAAGGAGTGAGAAATGCAACTGTTTGCTAATCAGAAAACCACGACCTTCAATCACGACCTGATTTCTTTTCAGTCAGCTTACTAATTTGCAACCAGAATATAATTATTGCTGCTGACGGCTGGCAGCTCAGACACTGCATCTGGCCTTCCATATGAAGTTAAGATTGGCACACATGCCATGAGGTGATGCTATAAATAAAGAAAACTGATAGCCGGAAACTTTAACCTGAGCAGCCTGCATTTGTAAATCAATTCTGTCCCAAAGTGCCCTTGACTTTCCCTTCTGAGTCTCTTGATACCATCCAGTTCTTTTTCTTGCTTTTTTTTTTTTTAGTATATATTTAAGTTTTCTTTTATGTCACTGCAAGAAGCTTTTTTTCTTTTTAGATAGGATGAGAGACAGCGGCAGAGAGAGAGAGAGAGAAAGACACCACAGCAACAAAGCTTCCCCCAGTGCAGTGGGGGATGGGCTGGGACCTGCACCACCCAATTAGCAATCTTACCAGCCTAACTCCACCCATTCCTATCAATCTCCACTCAGCTACCTGTATTTGTCTCTTCTTTTCCTAATGCTATAGATTATTGCAGTTTGGGGGGGATTTATGTTTATGTTGCTTTTATACAACCCCAGGGTTCAAAAATGTGAAATCAAGTTGTTGCCATGACTGGGCTCTGTAGGGAGAGTCCATTTTCTTGCAGTTTTAGTTGCTAGGTGTCATCTGCGTCTTATGACCTGTGGCCCCTTCCCTGAGATTCTCTCCTCCCTACCTCTGTCTCTATTTCTATCTCTGTCTCTCCATCTCTATCTGTCCTGAATGGAAAGTTCTCCCAGAACAGTGAAATAGTGTATGCATGAGGTCTCAGGTATAATCTGGCCCCAGGTTAAAAGTACATGTGATTTTTTTCTAGGGGAAAAATGTAACTCTCATGGGCAAAGGTGATAGCTCAGTGGTAAAGCACAGGACTCAAATGTCTGAGGCCTCAGGTTCAATCCCCTTCATGGCATATGTCAGAGGTAAGCAGTGTTCAAGTTTCTCTCTTAAAAATAATCTTTTAAAAGAAGTGTGACTTTGAGGCCAGCAGACATGTTCACTTAGATAATGTGCTGTACTTTGCTGACCAGGATCACCACTGTGAAGATAGGTGAGTTATTATACTCTCTCTGTCTCTCTGTATCTCTGTCTCTTTGTCTCTGGTTGAGCGCACACATTACCATGCACAAGAACCAGAGTTCGACCCCCCACTCCCCACCTGCAGGGAGAAAGCTTTATGAGTGGTGAAGCAGGTCTACAGGTGTCTCTCTTTCTCTCTTCTTATCTTTCTCTCCTTTCTCAGTTTCTTTTTTTTTCTCTTCTTATTCTATCAAATAAGAAAGAAAGAAAGAAAGAAAGAAAGAAAGAAAGAAAGAAAGAAAGAAAGAAAGAAAGAAGAGAGAAAAAATGGCCACCCTGAGTAGTGGATTCTTAGTGTCAGCATGGTACCCCAAAGATAAACCAGTGGCTATAAAAAATAATAATAATGGGGCCAGGCAGTGGTGCATCTGGTTAAGTGTACACACTACTATGTTGAAGGACCCACACAAGGACCCTGGTTCGAGCCCTTACTTTTCACCTGCAGTAGGGACACTTCATAAGCAGTGAAGCAGGTCTGCTGGTGTCAATCATCCTCTCCCCCTCTCTATGTTCCCCTCCCCTCTCAATTTCTCTCTGTCCTATTGAAAAAATAATAGAAGAACAAAACAAGACACCTGGTGCCAGCACTTAGCCATAACAATAACCCTGGAGGGAAAAAAATGAGATTTATTTAAAAAAATAACAATAAAATAAAATAAAAAGTTATCCCAGAGAGATAATGTCTCTGTGATGACTAAAACAAATAAATAAAATATGACTTTCTTAGTCAACTTATTCAACTGCAAAATTAGGGCAATGGATATTCTGGGAAAGGACTCACTACCTTGCCTGTCTTGTGATTCTGACACCAAGCTCAGTGATGAGCCAAGCCCATAATTCCCCCCTGGTACAGTTAGGCTTCTAGCCACAGAGCACTTTTTTCCTAGCATGTTGCTCATCCCAGCTAAGAGCAAGGAAAGGCAGGAGAGATATGCTGAAACCACAGCCAGAGGGTCCACGTGAAATAGTTTGAATGCTTTTGTCTATGCAAGGTGCTACCAGGTTACCTGCTTATAACGCCTATGGTTTCCTTTTTATTGGGGGATTAATGCTTTACTGTCAGTTCAGTTGTTGACACATGGAGAAAATCTCTCATCTCACCATGATAGGTTTCTGAAAACACTCTCACCCCATGCCTGGGTTACCCTCCACCATAATTCACCAGGACCTGAAAGCTGCCCTCACTCCCACTCTCCCAGAGTCCTTTGCCATGGTGCAATACACCCAACTCAGTTGTGTTTCCACTTTCTATCCTTGTTTCTCAAGTTCTACCCATGAATAAGAACATCCTTTATCCATCCTTCTCTTTCTGAAAATGCCTGTTTCTGAACTCCATGCCTATAGAGTTGAATTCAGCGGTCAGTGGTATCTAGGAATCTACATTTTTTTCAATTTTTCAGAAACAATTTCAGTGATTTGGTGAGAGACAGAGAGAACCCAGAATACCACCCAACTCTAGGATATGCAGAACCAAGTAGCAAACCAGGAACTTCGGACATACAAGTCCCATGCCCTACCACTGAATAATCTATTCAGTACAGGAATCTGCGTTTTGTTATATTAATTAATTTTGAGAGAGAGAGAGAGAGAGAGAATAGATACCTGCAGCACAGCTCCACTGCTCATGAAGTTTTCTTCTACAGGTTCCCAGGAGACTTAAACCCAAGTCCTCACACATGGTAGATAAAATGTTGCTCTATTGGGTGCTCCACCATCCACTCTCCTGATTCAAAAAAATTGTCTATTTGGGGCCAGATGATGGTATATCCAGATGAGTGAACATGCTACCATGTACAGGGAAGGACCTGGGTTCAAGCCTCCAGCCCTCACCTGCAAGAGGAAAGCTTCATAAGCAGTGAAGCAGGGTTACAGGTGTCTTTTCTCTCTCTATCTCCCCTTTCAATTTCTCTCTGTCCTATCCAATGAAAGAAACTTAAAAGAATAGCTGTGACTTAAAAGAAAAGTGGTGGACTCATCACACAGGCACAGGCACTGAGTCCCAGCAATAACCCTGGTGACAATAAAAATACATATTTATGGGGATTTGGAGGTAGCGCAACAGGTTAAGTGTACGTGGCGCAAAGTGCAAGGACTGGCATAAGGATCCTGGTTTGAGGTTCCAGCTTCCCACCTGCAGGGGAGTTGCTTCACAAGCGATAAAGCAGGTCTGCAGGTGTCTTTCTTTCTCTCCCCCTCTGTCTTCCCTCCTCTCTCCATTTCTTTCTGTCCTATCCAACAACAATGACAACAACAACAACAATGATAATGACAACAACAATAAAACAACAAGGGCAACAAAAAGGAAAATAAACAATAAAAAAAAATTATTCAATATATATTCATTTCCATAGATAGATTATTTTAGATAGATGATAGACATTATTTATAGATAGATAGATGATAGATAGATGATTGATGGATTATAGATAGATACAGAGATGTAGATGGATGATAGATGGATAGATAGATAGATGGATAGATAGATAGATGGATAGATGGATAGATAGATAGACAGACTGACCAGAGTTTCTTCTGTCATATGTGATGCTGGGGATCAAACTCGGGACCTCCTGCTTACAATTCCTACATTCTATCAGTGTCTCACCTCCCTAGATCCCTACATTTTGAATAATCAACCCAAGTAAACCCAATAAAAGTGCTTTGGACACACCTTGAGAAATGTTGTGGTGTTCTATGGTAAGTCGTCTGAGAAGGTATCTTCTTCAGTAAAACGCACACCTGAAAGTGGGATGAGAGGAAGATGAAGGTGAGAAAGACAGAGAAGAGGAACAGAGAATATGAGAGACAGCACTGGAAAGGGGCAGAAAGAGGGTGAAAGATAAAAACCCACAGCACTACTCCATTATTCAAGATGCTTCCTCCCTGTATGTAGAAACGGGGGACCTGGGGTTTAACCCAGTTCAACCCGCATGCTAATGTGTGCTCTTTACTGAGTGAGACACCACCCAGCCCCTTGGAGAGGGGGTGGAGGGTGGGGGGAAGTTCCCTTCTTACTCTTGCTACATAAACAGAGCTGGAGTGAATTATCATGAGCAACCTTTCCCCTTGGGCGTGTTTGGACGATGCTAGAGGGATACTGTTGGCATCTAATGGGCAGAGGCCAGAGAGACTTCCACACGAGTCACATGGCCAGGCCTCCACTATAAAGAACTTTCCAGTCTGGGGCTGGGTAGTATCAACCTGCTTGAAAGCACTCATGTTATTACCATGTGCAAAGACCCACAGGATCAAGCCTCCAGTCCCTACCTGTAGGCGGGAAGTTTCATGAATGGTGAAACACTGCTACAAGTATCTCTTTCATTCTGTCTCTCCCTCTCTTTTTAAAATTCTTTTCTTTTTTTAAATTTATTTATTATTCCCTTTTGTTGCCCCTGTTGTCTTTTTTATTGTTGTTGTAATTATTGTTGTTGTTATTGATGCCGTCATTGTTGGACAGGAAAGAGAGAAATGGAGAGAGATGGAGAAGACAGAGAGAAGGAGAGAAAGACAGACACCTGCAGACCTGCTTCACCGCCTGTGAAGCGACTCTCCTGCAGGTGGGGAGCCAGGGGCTCGAACCAGGATCTTTTTGCCGGTCCTTGTGCTTTGTGGCACATGCGCTTAACCTGCTGCGCTACCACCCGACTCCCAAAATTCTTTTCTTATTGGTGATTTATTAGTGATTTACAAGTTTATAACATAAGAGTGGTATAATTCTGCAGCACTCCCACTATCAACGTTTTGTGGCCACCCCCTCCCACCATTTGTAAACACCATAGTTCTCCCAAGGTCACAGTGACATGTTTTTGGTTTTTTGTTTTTTTCAAATTTATGTGTTTCAACTTCCTATATTGCACTCATGAGGGAAATCATCCCATAGTTGCCCTTCTTTTCCCCCCTTACCTCTCAGATAAGAGAAACAGCACCTGACTTCCTCAGGTATTCTCCGGAATCTCTTTCCTCTCATTAATAGTGAAAATAAAGATTCTTTGTCACAAAAGTTCCTAATCCCAATGGAACTAGAGTTCAGAGTCTTCTGGTCATCTCCCTGTAACATTTGCCCCTTTGTGAGTATGGAACAAAATTATTTTTAAGGTGCAGAAGGGAGGAGTTCTGGCTTCTGGAATTGCTTCTCTGCTTGACATGGATGTTGACTGGTGGTCAATCCATAGCCCAGCCTATTTTTATCTTTCCTAAATAAGGTAGGGCTCTGGATATTTGAGGTGCTAGAACATCATGGTGTCTCTCTCACTCTCTATCTCCCCCTTCCCTCTCAATTTCTCTCTGTCTCCATCTAAAATAAATAAACAAATAAAAATATTTCTTTTAAGGGGCCAGGTGGTGGCACACCTGGTTGAGCTTATGTATTACGATGTGTTAGGACCTGGGTTCGAGCCCCCGATCCCCACCTGCAGGGGGAAAGCTTTACGAGTGGTGAAGCAGGGCTGCAGGTGTCTGTGTCTCTCTCCCTCTCTATCACCCCCCTCCCTCTTGATTTCTGGCTGTCTCTAGTCAATAAATAAAGATAATTATAAAAAATAATTTTAAAAGAAACATATATATATCTTTTAAAAAAGAACTTTCCAGCCCTAAATCCACGGGCACTAAGTCCACCCTCCCCTTTTACACACACACGCTGGTCCACTTGGCAGGGTTAGGTCTCAGTAATCCTTGAGCTGACTCAAGTCTGGGTTTCCATCCCTTGCTCTCTCAGCATGTTTGGGGCAAAACCACATCTGGGAGGTGCCATGGCTGCCCATCAGAGCAGGGGCCTTCTTAGTGAAGTTCACTGTTTGATGTCCAGCCCCACTGAGGTTGGCTTGAGAAATCCTGCCACACCACAACAAGGTCCAGGTGCATCAGAGGCTCGCTGACTCCAGTCCTGAGCACCTCACATGCCTCACCCAACCAGCTGGAAAAAGTCACCACAGGGAAGGTGACTACTGGCCACTAGCTTGTAGTCACAGGCGGGACAAAAGGTCATTGCTATCATCTGTGTTTTATTCTTACTGATGTAAAATGAAAGAGCAGAGATTTTTCTTCTCAGAACACAAAGAAAGGGTTAGACACACATTTTTGGAGGGAGGAGGGGAACTATGAAATTTTATTCCTGAGAAAATAGACTTTGAAACCACATTCCCTTAATTAAAAAAAAATTAACGAATCAGTTTAGTGTTAAGAGCCTGAAACTACCAATGTAAAATTGTGTTTTCCTTTTCTTTTATCAGAGCACTATACAGTTCTGTATAGTGCTTTATGGAGGCATAAGGGATTGAATCTGGGACCTCAAAGCTCAGGCAGGGAAGTCTTCTGCAATCTGTATAGACTTAAAGTCCAACAATGATCTGGCAAGTTGAGCTAGCCATATAAAAGATTATGGTTGAAAAAGGAAGGGAGAAAGAAGGAAAGAAAAGAAGAAAGGAAGACAGAAAGAATGGTTATTTATACAACTACAAATTAATAGGAGTGTACATAGACACCAGTCCTACCACCAAAAGACTGTGTCCCATCCCAAACCCCCATCCCCACCCCCACCTCCACCCCCAGTGAAGCTGAACTTCCATCCTCGCCCTCAACCCAGAGATTTTTACTTTGGTGCCCTACTCCAAATTCAGTCAAAACCTACTTTGAGTTTCTTTCTGTTCTTCTTTCTCAACTTCTGTTTATGAGTGGGATCATCCCATACTCGTCTTTGTCTTTCTGACTTAGCTCACTTAACAGAATTCCTTCTCGCTCCGTCCAAGATGGGTCAGAGAAGATGGGTTCATGGTTCTTCTTTCTCATCCACTCATCTGTTGTTGGGCACCTGGGTTGCTTCCAGGTTTTAGTTATTACAGATTGTGCTGCTATGAACATAGGTGTACACACATCTTTTTGGTTTGGCATTATGGAGTCCTTGGGGTATATCCCTAGGAGAGGAATTATGGGGTTTACAGTCAAAATATTTTTACACCTTTCCTATTTTTGAACTACTCTCTTCCTTGATCCAGATTTCTGGTATTTTTACAGCCATGACACCATCTCCCCAGACAATAACTTGGATCCACCTGCATATCAGATTTCAGGCTCAGGCAAAAAAACAAAACAAAAAAACTAGTATAGTCAGAGGCCTTTTGGAATAGAACTAAAATAGGCCTACTACCTATCTACAAAACAGAGGACCCCCCCCCAACTCTTCATCTGTACTATTCCAGCCTTTAGTTTCATAATTAGTCAATAATTTATTTGGCTTTATATGTTAATTCTCTTTTCAGCCACCAGGTTCCACATACTAGCAGGATGCTGACCAGACTTCCCTGGACAGACAACCTCACCAATGTGTCCTGAAGCTCCACTTTCCCAGAGCCCTGCCCCACTAGAGAGAGAGGCAGGCTGGGAGCATGGACCAACCTGTCAATGCCCGTGTTCAGTAGGGAAGCAATTACAGAAGCCAGACCTTCTGCATCCCACAATGACCTTGGGTCCATATTTCCAGAGGGTTAAAGAATAAGAAAGCTATCAGGATAGGGGATGAGATGCAGAATTCTGATAGTAGGAATTATGTGGAGTTGTACCCCTCTTACCCTATGGTTTTGTCAATGTTTCCTTTTTATAAATAAAAATATATATATAATAAATAAATAGAAATAATGAAAGAAAGAGAGAAAGAAAGAAAGTTGGAGTTGAGCTACCTCAGTGCTAAGATGTAGTCAGCAAGGCAACTCAACTGGATAGTTGGCCTACTTTGCCATGTGTACAACCCAGGTTCAAATCCAGCCTCCATCAAACTGGAGGAAGCTTCAGTGCTGTGATATCTTGCCTTCTCTCCCTCTGTCTCTGTTTCTTTTTTTTTTCTTTCCTCCAGGGTTAATGCTGGGCTCAGTGCCTGCACCATGAATCCACCGCTCCTGGAGGCCATTTTTCCCCCTTTTGTTGCCCTTGTTGTTGTAGCCTCGCTGTGGCTATCATTATTGCCATTGTTGATGTTGTTTGTTGTTGGATAGGACAGAGAGAAATGGAGAGAGGAGGGGAAGACAGAGAGGGAGAGAGAAAGATAGACACCTGCAGACCTGCTTCACTGCCTGTGAAGCGACACCCCTGCAGGTGCGGAGCCGGGGGCTCGAACTGGGATCCTTACGCAGGTCCTTGTGCTTTGTGCCACATGCGCTTAACCCACTGCGCCAACGCCCGACCCCCCTCTGTCTCTGTTTCTGTCCTATCAGAAAAAAAAAAAGTTGATTCATGGGGTTGAGTGGTGGTTCTACCTGATTGAGCACACGTATTACCGCGCACAAGAACCTGGGTTCAAACCCCTGGTTCTCACCTACAGAGGAGATGCTTCAGAAAAGGTGAAACAGTGCCACAGATGTCTCTCTGTCTTTCTTCCCTTCTCTATCTCCCCCTCCTCTCTCAATTTCTCTCTGGCCTATCAAAACACACACACACACACACACACACACACACACACACACAGAGTTGGCTCAGAGCAGTGAAGCTTCAATGTCAAAAAGAACAGGCATAAAAAAAACTCAATTCTGAGACATTCAGTGATGATGGGTGGGAGCATGACCGCAACTTGGTTGTCCACTGTTCTTTGGATGCCTGAGGTCATGTCCTTCCAGTGACCTTGAAATTAATATTTCTTGTTACTGAACAACAAGCCAAGGTAAGTAAAATTCTCTAAAGACATAATTTCTGCTACATCTTTTCTGGACAAAACCTAACCCTGAAATGAATTAGTAGAAATTACTTACAAGAATAACTGTAAGGTTGCAACATAGCTTACCTCATAGCCTGCCCACTCCACCACACTTGAGGATCTGGATTCAAGCCCCTGGCTAAGAACTAGGAGCACTATGCAAAACAGATTTCCCAAGCAGTGGAGCTTTGCTGTAGTGTGTCTCTTTCTCTTATCTTCCATCTGGAAGAGAGAGGATGAGAGACAGAAAGAGACCTTGTGGAATAAGGTGGACCAGTGGAATAAGAAAGGTGTATCCTAAAATTTGAGTTTCCTCATTAGAAAATGTCATGAGAATTCTGAAGTTGTAACCATGTTCATTGAACACAGAAGCATCCATTTGAAAAGTGGATTACTAAGAGGGGGTGACAGTAAAAAAGGGAAGAAAAAGCCTGGAGAGAGAACACCATGGCTTTTGAAAAGTATTCTCATTTACCAGAGACAGTGAAGATCCCATGTTCAATCCTCATAAGCTAGAGCTGAGCAGTGCTCTATTTGAAAAAAATGAAACAGGATACATACAAAAATAATTAAATAAAGTATTTTAAAAAATAAAGCATGGGGTCCCGGCCGTAGCACAGCTGGTTAAGCACACAAGACAAAAAGAGCAAGGACCTGTGTAAGGGTTCCAGTTCAATCCCCGGCTCCCCACCTGTGGGGTGGTGTCACTTCATAAGCAATGAAGCAGGTCTGCAGGTGTCTATCTTTCCCCCTCTGTCTTCCCCTCCTCTCTTGATTTCTCTCTGTCCTATCCAACAATAACAACAGCAATAACAACAATTATAATAATAACAACAATGATAAACAACAAGGGCAACAAAAGGAAAAAAGTAGCCTCCAGGAGCAGCAGATTTGTAGTGCAGGCACTGAGCCACAATAATAACCCTGGAGGCAAAAAATAAATAAATAAAATAAAAAATTAAATAAAGTATGACCCCAGGATAATGCACTGGACTCTCAAGCATGGGTCTGTCTCTCTCTCTCTCTCTCTCTCTCTCTCTCCTCTTTCTCCTTTCTCTCCTCTCTTTCCTCTCTTTCTTTGCCCTCCTCTGTCTCATAAATAAATATTTTTAAAAGTACTGAAGAAAATAACACTGAACATTTTTTAAAAAAACAAGAGAATGTTACTCAAATACCATTGTCAAAAATAATGTCAAAAGGCTTGGGCAATTCAAGGGGAAAGAAGTGACATTGAGAAATAAGGGGGTATTTTCTGAGACAGCTGAACTCCACATATTCACACATTTTAGAGAATATTCTAAAAAGTCTCTGCCTGGCAGCCCTTTGAAACATAACATCTTCCCATTTAAATGACAGAAATTCCTCCTGTTGCAGCTTGAGACATTTTTTTTCTCTATCCTCAGAGGAAATAAAGAGCACATTTTTTTTGTTCTGTAATACAAATAGCAACACAAATAGAGTAAAAGAATTGAATTGGAAGTAGCATTTTTTTAAGTTCCTTCTTTGCTAAAATTGTCAATAAAATGTCATCAGTCCATTAACAATCAACAGCAGGCAATGGCCTCCTCATATTTACTTTTTTCAAATTATTTTATAGGACAGAGAGAAATGAAGAGAAGAGGGGAAGATAGAGAGGGAGAGAGAAATATAAACACCTGCAGACCTGCTTCATAGCTTGTGAAGCGAGCCCCTTGCAGGTGGAGAGCCGGGGGGCTCGAACCAGGATCCTTGTCCAGGTTCTTACTCTTTGTACTATGTGCACTTAACCCAGTGCATCACCACCACCACCACCCCTCAAAATATCTTTGAGGACAAGAATTGAAGGAATACG
Source organism: Erinaceus europaeus (assembly GCF_950295315.1). Classification (NCBI taxonomy): domain Eukaryota; kingdom Metazoa; phylum Chordata; class Mammalia; order Eulipotyphla; family Erinaceidae; genus Erinaceus; species Erinaceus europaeus. The sequence goes on from NC_080170.1 coordinate 117,891,262, forward strand.
AGCAGTGTTGAAACTTAATGTCCACACAAGTCTCTTGAGAATCTTGTCAAAGGGCAGAGTTTATTTCAGGAAAGAAGTCTGCTTCTCAAACAAGCTCACAGGGGATATCATATTTCTGGTCAGCAAACCATATTTGAAGCAGAGAGGTAATTAGTGACACCTAAGGCCATAGGTATGTCTGTTACTTTGACAAATTATTATCAAGGGCTTACGACACAGCATTGATGATGCATTTTGATTTAAATATGGGGATTGTGCTCATGGAAGATACAGCATACACCCTGAAGTGAAAGAATCAAAGCTGTGGATTAGTGATGGTGAGAAAGATAAAGATCAGAGGCTGAAAGATAGCTCACCACCTGCCTCCCCCCCAAAAAAAACAACCTGTAACTTACCATATTCTAAGCCCCAGGTTCCATCCCCAGCATCACATGGGAACACCATGAAGGCACCAAGAGGATCTCTATTGATGAAAGAGTGATGCTGTGATGTTTCTCCTCTCTGTGTATATGTGTCTCTCACTCGAGAGTAAAAAGGATAGAAAAGTTGACCCAGGCGTGGTACTACCACATATGCATAAGACCCAAGCATTTCAAAAAGCAAAATAAGAGACAAAGCAGTCTTGGCAATGGTAAACCAGAATGTCCCAGCACCTCAGAGGCAGGCTCCGGACCATCAAAACCCCAACCAGACAAGGTCAGTCTGTGACATGAGGCTGTGAGATGAACTTGATTCTACTCTCATCTTGTCAGAGGGCAGAGGGGAAAGAGAACACTATTCAAGCCACACGGAGGACAGGACATCATCTTCAGTGACTGTCACCTCTCTGCCGTTACAGAACTCCAGCCTTGTTCCACCTCTCAGATAAAAACTGTTGAAACACCCAACTACGACTGTGAAGACAGAAAGTGTAAAAGCACAGTGCATGCATACTTGAGACCCTACATACCCTAACACCATCACAATGTTCTATTCTTTCTTCCTCTCTCTCTCTCTCTCTCTCTCTCTCTCTATCTATCTATCTCTCTCTCTCTCATCTAGATATAGAAATTGATCTTGAAGTAAAATAAAACCCAGTCACAGAATTAGGCTCACTTCCCACAGTACCCATTAGAGGGAGAAGAGTCCTTACTGCAACTGCCAACCAGCTTTTAAATCGACCTTTAAGATGAACCTCCAGGGAGAGACCGTGATGCATCCAGTGGAGCACACACATTATAATATGCAAGGACCTGGATTCAAACCCCTGGTCCTCACCAGCAGGGAGGAAACTTCACAAAGAGTGAAACGGTGTTGCAGCTGTCTTTTTCTCCCTCTTTCTCTAAGCACTCCCTCTCAATTCCTCTCTGTCCAGTTTATCAAATAAAAAACTTTTTAAGAAAAAGAAGAAGGCAGTCAGGTGGTAGTGCAGTGAGTTAAGCACACATGGCACAAAGCGCAAGGACCAGTGCAAGGATCCCGGTTCGAGCCCCCGGCTCCCCACCTGCAGGGGAGTCACTTCACAGGCAGTGAAGCAGGTCTGCAGGTGTCTGTCTTTCTCTCCCCCACTCTGTCTTCCTCTCCTCTTTTTATGTCTCTCTGTCCTATCCAACATCAACGACACCAATAATAGCAATAATAATAACTACAACAATAAAACAACAAGGGCAACAAAATGGTAATAAATAAATAAATATTTTAAAGTTTTTTTTAAAAAGAAGAAGATGATGAATTTCCAATATCTTGTTAAGATTGAGAGCAAGAAAATGATAAAATAGTATTAGGGGTATTTCTAAATGGCATAGGGGCCAGCAGGAATGGAATTCTGTTGTCCAAAACTAAGAAAATTTGAACATCATCAGTGTGACAGTTCAGGGCTTGCAAGTCTGAGGTCCCAGGTTCAATTCGTAGCACATCATATGTCAACATGGAGCAGCACTTCTCTCTCTCTCTCTGTCTCTCTCTCTCTGTCTCTCTCTCTCTCTCTCTCTGTGTGTGTGTGTATATATATATACAAATATGAAGTATCTTGTCTTCTATTTTAAGTGCTTGGAAGAAAATGATCATGAAATGCCTACCCTGGGATAAGAATTTTTCTCAAGGATGTGGCATTACAGCTACTGAGCATTTATTGCTTGGGTATTAAATATATATATATTCTTAAAGCAAAGCTGCTTGTTAGGTTTTTATAACTTCTCACAAATCTTCAATATTAAAATAGTAGAAGATCCCAATATTGCTTAATTTTTAAAGAAAGAGATAGGGAGACCCAGAGGCAGTGAAAGAGACCACAACACCAAAAATTCTTTCAAGGAGGTGGGGCGGGGGTGGGCTCGAACCTGGGTCACACACATGATGAATCAGCTCGCTACCCAAGGGATCTATTTCACCTCGCCCTCGTAATGCTTTATGTACTCATGAAGAAACCTTATATTGGGTTTATATGACATTTTGCAACCGTAATTTTGCAACTGAGCATCTTCTCTGAGAAGGACAGAAATGCACTAAATACTTGTTACCAGGGGCCAGGTGGTGGTGCACCTAGTTGAGCACACATGCTACAGTGTACAATGACCCAGGTTTGAGCCCCCAGATCCCACGTATGTGGGGGGGGGGGTTGTGAGTGGTGAAGCAGTGTGGTAGGTATCTTTCTGTTTCTCTCCCTATCACCACTTCCCTCTTGATTTCTGACTATGTCTATCAAATATTAAATAAAATATTTTAATTTAAAATAAAAAATACTTATTACCAAATAAAAGAACCTAACCCAAGCACAAAATAATATTGTATCATTTTGTTGGAGAGGAGGGTAATGGTTTACAGTACAGTTGTTGACACATGGGTAAAATTGTACAGGTCGCCATGACAGGGGTCTGCAAAACACTCTCACTCCCAACTTGGCTTCTTTCCCACCATCTTACACCAATACTTTAAAGACCCTTCTCCCCAGCCCTCCCTCTCCCTGTCCTCCTTCCCCAGAGTCCTTTGCTTTGGCACAATACATCAAACCAGTCTAAGCTTTATATTGTGTTTGTCCTTTCTGTTTGTTTTTGTATCTCAAGTCCTGCCCATGAATGAGATCATCCCATATTCATCCTTCTCTTTCTGGCTTGTCTCATGTAACATGATTCCTCCAAGATCCATCCAAAATGAGGTGAAGAAGGTGACTTCCTCATTCTTAATAGCTGTGTAATATTCCATTGTATATATAGATGACAATCTTCCATGCCACTTATCTGTTGTTGAACATGTAGGTTATTTCCAGGTTTTGGCTATTAAAAATTGTGCTGTCAGAGAAAAACAGTCTCCATTCAATAAACTCATGTGAATTTCAGAAGCAAAAAAAAAAAATTGTGTTGCTATGAACATGGTGTGCATAGATCCCTTTGGATGAGTATGTTTATTTCCTTAAGATATATTGCTAGGAGAGGAATTCCTGAATCAAACACAAAATATTTTGCTTTAAATGTCAAATGCCATTTGAAGGTTCACCTTCTAGGGTTATGCCTTGTCATGCGAGTATCAAAATATGGTTTGATACTTGCATGTACCATCAAAGAGTATCATTGCAGCCAGGGAAGTTCTGGTCTCTCTCCTGGACACTACACAAAATTTTGTATTTTGCTTGATGTGGTAGATTTCTCAGTAAGAGAGTCAAGAAGCAGTTCCTCAGTGCAGACTACGTCATTTCAAATGATTCTGAACTATCATTCCCACAAAGAAAAGTTTCAATCATAGGTGAGGAATATAAAGTGCATTTGCCAAAAAAAAAATTTTTTTTTTAAGGAGGGGGTATAGGCTATGTGATTTTAGCTTTTTCTCTACTGGCTAAGTCACAGAAATGTCTAGCCATAGGAAATATGTCACTATGACTATTTAGTTGTAAATTCTTCCAGTAGGCTGTGGGGGTTCAATTTCTCCAGAGCTGAAAGCTTAAAAGAGTGGGAGAATAAAAACTTATGCCGAAATGATACTGTTTCCCAAAAGAAAATAAGAAAAGAAAATGTTACCATCTAACAACTAAGGAAATTTACTGTTTATAATAAGAATACAGAAATACCAGCCACTGCTTTATATTTAATTTTTAAAAATATTTATCTATTCATGTAGAAAGGATGAGAGGGAGAGAAGAACCAGAGTTAACTCTCCAGCATATGTGGGATTAATCCCAGGGCCTCATGCATGTCAATCCTGAGCCAACTTCCAAGATTTGCACATGCTTTGTATTTGGATTAAATTTAAGGATTTTTCAGGAACTTCAAAAAAAAATGTAAAAACCTGAAGTGTCTCAGCATCACCCTCTTCTGCTGTACAGTCTGACTTGAGGGTAAGCCTCAGGGAAGTCCTACAATATAGGCTGAAACCAGCTGATGGATTCCAAAAGTATGACACCAGCATAAAACAAATAGGCAGGACACAAAGTCGTATGCTGAATGAAAGAGATTTATTAAGAGATTAACAGTGAACCCCCCCGCCCCTCCCTACCCACCCCCAACTTGGGACATTCTATGGGTGTAGAATTCAAAAAGATGTGAGCAGAGTGATGGCGAGAAGCAAACTGTGAGAAGTCAGGTCCAGTCATGGTAGAAGTACATCTCACTTTCTTGGGCTGTGGAGGAGAGAATCTGTTCAGAAACGGATCCCTGGCTGGTCAGTTAAAGGTCCTCAAAGATCAGCATCACAGTAAGAAGCCAGCAAGAAGACGGAAGATGTGTGTCCGGGATACAGCTGCTGCTCCTCAGCTGCTTCTGCACACAAGGAATTGATGGCGACTTCCGTTGTCACCGGCAGCTCGCTCCTGGTTTCTCAGTAGGTGCTGTAGCCAAAGCCAGAGCCAGAGCCCCAGGGTCGGTTGAAGCTGCCGCCATAGCCACAGCCCAGGTAGCCGAGGTTGCTACCGCCAAAGCTGTAGCCCAGGGAGTTGTAGCCGTTGTACCCACAACCATAGTTCAGGGGAGAGCCCAAGGGCACCACACAGTTCAGGGGGGTGGCCCTGAAGGTCCTATGGAAGTTGGTTCCATAGCAAGGGTAGCCTGGGAAGTAGCTTCCACAGCAAAAGAAACGGGTCATGGCGGCAGGAGTGGAGGATGAGTGATTGCAAAGAGCAAGAGACCCAAGGGAGGAATGAAGGACTCCTGCTGCTCTGTGCCTTTTATACCTCCAGCTGGCTCACCTGACACCCCCGTCCAGATACCCTCCCAGTGATTTGCATAAGGAAGCCCAGTATTGTGCCCATAAAATGCATACAAAAGAACCCACAGACTCACTGTCCACGTCTTTTGTTGGCTGTTCTTGTTTGCATAGGAATGCACTGTGTCTTCAAAGCCAGTGACTATCCTTGACACACATTTGAATTCCTTTCATCAGTGTCTCATAATTGAGCCGCTCTCTGACTGCTTCATGTGAGTCTTTATCTTCAGATTCATGAATTCTTCGTTAGTGACAGGGCAGATATCTGGATAACTGCCTGGAAGTCTCTCCATGTGACATTCCAAAGCAGGCAAGCAGAACACCACTGGCTTTCTGGCAACAGGGTGTCTTTGGAACTGAAGATTATCTGGAAAAAGAAGGAGAAGCTGCAAGGTACTAGGAATGGCTAAACACCCACTGAATTATTTGCTTTGCTGCAGTTCCCTTTATGTGTTTGCTTATATATTTATGTTAAGATTTTTAATCTTCACTTATTTTACTTTTGATAAAGACAGAGAGGAATTGAGAGAGGAAGACAGACAGCGAAAGAGAGAGAGAGAGACCTTGCAGCACTGCTCCGCCACTCTTCTTTAAAAATAAAGAGGGGTAATGCAATGGGTTAAGCGTATGTGGCGCAAAGTGCAGAGACCAGATTAAGGATCCGGGATCAAGCCCCGGCTCCCCACCTGCAGGGGAGTCGCTTCACAGGTGGTGAAGCAGGTCTGCAGGTGTCTCTCTTTCTCTCCCCCTCTCTGTCTTCCCCTCCTCTCTCCATTTCTCTCTGTCCTATCCAACAATGACGACATCAATAACAACAACAATAACTACAACAACAATAAAAAAGACAACAAGGGCAACAAAAGGGAAAATAAAAAAATAAATTTTTTTAAATGTGAGAGTCGGGTAGTAGCGCAGCCAGTTAAGCACACGTGGCGCAAAGCTCTAGGATAATTGAGAGACACCCCCCCACCACTCCCCACCTGCAGGGGAGTCGTTTCACAAGCAGTGAAGCAGGTCTGCAGGTGTCTGTCTTTCTCGCCCCCTCTCTGTCTTCCCCTCCTCTCTCCATTTCTCTTTGTCTTATCCAACAAGAAAACAATAATAACTACAACAATAAAACAAGGGCAACAAAAGGGAATAAGTAAATATTTTTTCAAATGTTTATTTGTTTACTGACTTAATAGATAGGCAGAAATTGAGAGGGACGGGGAGATAGGTAGAGAGACACCTGCAGCACTGCTTCACCACTTCTGAAGCTTCCCCCCTATAGATGGGGACTGAGGGGCTTGACCCTGGGTCCTTGTGCACTGTAACATGTGTGCTCTCCACCCAGCCCCTGCCCCACGACTCTTGAAGCTTCCTTTCTGTGCCCAGGTCCTTGTACCTGATAGTATTATGCACTCAGTTGGGTGTGCCACCCCCTGGCCCCCTAACATGGTTCATTTTACACTTTATTTCCACCTCTGTAATACACTTTTTGATATTTAAAGCACTACTATACAAACTCACCAAAGCAAGCCTATCTTTACCTTTATTTTTACAGAGGGCACCAGATAATAGGATGGCTGTGGATATCCTACTCATAATTCCCCTGCTTTTTATTTTATGAGCATCTACCCTATTAAGACTCTTTCTTTTTCTTCAAAGAGAACATACAATCTTTAGTTGTAAAACATCTTGAATATTGCCAAGCTGCCTTGTTGTAGGGTTAGCACACTCCAGCTGAGTGGAATGAAGCCTGCTTTCAAAGTCATATTTGACTGAGCCTGATTCTTCTGAGTGTCTCGTAAGACAAGCCTGAGGGCTATGACCTGTGATGGAAAGCACTGAAGAATGTGACCCTTGCTTCTGCACCAATTTTGCCTCATCTGGCCTTCTGGACAAAGGTAAACCAGAAGGAATTTGAGTTCAGTCAAGAGTGGTCTGTTTCAATTCAAATGTCTCGTCCAGGAAACAATCCCTTCTATATAAGAATAAGAGTTCAGGTGCTCTGAAAGAAAGAAAAAAGAAGAGAGAGAATACTCCTTGGACACCAGCTAGCTCTCTCTCTCTCTCTCTCTCCCTCTCTCTTTTTTCTCCTTTTACTTTTTTTTATTTGGTAGCACAAAGGGAAATTGACTGAGAAGTAATGGAGAGATAGGGAAAAGAAGAAAGATAAACACCTGCAGCCCTACTTTGCTGTTCATGAAGTAGGGAACTGGGGGCTTGAAACGAGATCCTTGTGCATGGTGACATGTGCACTCAACCAGGAGTGCCACCACTTGGCCTTTTGTTTATCTCCTTTTAATGGACAGAATGCCCAATAATTATTTCAGCCGGTACCACTATTAATATACAATTCTGCCTCTCTCCAGTGCTCTGAAGGAAGACATTCCCACAAGCCATCAGAGCAAGAAGACATGCTTCCTTTATTTCCTACATGTTGGTTACAAGTCACCAGAATTTATCATTGGCAACTATCCATGGTTAAAGACTACTTTAAAATACAATTTTCTACAAAAAGAATGGGTTATAATAAGAGGCTCAAAAGAACAAATGATATAAATTCCATGTCAGCTAACCAAGAAAATTTTTAAAAAATATCTATTTATGTATGTGGATAAAAGCAGGTAAAGGCCAAGAACTGATGTGATTGCTGAGTAGTTACTTGAAAAAATGTGACTTGATTCTGTCATGAAATGGCAGTGGAGCCTGTATCTGTTTTTCGTTTTTTTTTTTTTTTAACAGTTACCAAGGTTATTTCTAGAGCTTGAGGCTTGCATGATGAATCCACAGCTCCAAGAAAGAGAGAGAGAGAGAGAGAAGGAAAGAGAGAAAGACCTAACCTTAACCCTAACTTTTTCCTTCCTTTCCTTTGTTTATTTATTTATGTATTTATTTATTTATTTTTAATAGAAACAGAGAGAAATTGAGAGGGGAGAAAGGTCTATAGAGGAAAGAGAAAGACAGATGCTTGCAGCACTGATTTGTCCTTCATGAAGTTTCTCCTTCAGGCAGGCACCAGGGATCTGAACCAGGGTTCTTGCCCATGGTGTTCTACCAGGTGCATCCTTGATCGACCATAAACCTGTAATTTAGATATACTGCCAACAGGTGGCAGTGGCTTGCAAGTTAGTCACTTAACTATAGGACTTCTCAAAAGAAACCTGGAAATTCTCAAAAACAAGCAATAGGCTATCAGAGGAGGGGATGGGATACAGAGTTCTGGTGGTGGGAATTGTGTGAAGTTGTACTCCTCTTATCCTATGGTTTTTGTCAGTGTTTCCCTTTATAATTTTTTTTTTAAAAAAAGCAGGTTGAGATTATTTTCAAATAAGATTTCCAGGCCTCTCCCACTGCCATCCTGCAATCCCTGAAACCTGTATTTCTAATGAGTTTATCGGGAGATTCTCATGAGTCCATCACACTGATAAATGCTGAGCCATTTTGTCATGGGATTTCAAAGAATCCGTCTTTGTTCAACTGTGCAGAATTGCCTTGAGTACCTTCCCGTGTGCTGACAACGGTGTTCAGTGTCAGGCAGAGGCGTGCTATTTCTTTCTATTCTGGGCAGTAAAGGCTACTGATCCTGTGCCATTTCTTCCCATAACATGTTTCCATTCCTCTGCACCCAGTTTCTTTACTCAAGACATACCTGGATACAAAGGGAAGGGATGATAATCACGTACCCAGGCAGCTTAGCAGAGGTAAAACCCACCTTAACTGACCTATTACCCCAAATAAGAGGGGGGAAATAGCATAGAATTATATGTGCCTTTTTTTTCTTTGGCTTGTTTTTATTTGCTCATCTCCTGGTAGATACTCCCAGAGAATATTCTTGGCCAAGTATTTGATTGCTACTCGATGTTTGTTTTTATTTTCGACATTAGTACTGTGGAAAATATTTATTGTGAGCTTAATAGTCTAGACTGTGCTAAACACTATACATTAACCACACACACACAGAGACACACACACACACACACACTCACACACACACACACACATTGTTGTATCCAGCTAGCATGTGGGTTCTTCTCCTGTGAAACTGGAATAAGAATCTCCAGGCTCAGGATATAAATATAAGGAGTACGTTTATTAGGAAAACAGATTTTGGAAGGGAAGACACAATGAGTGGGCTATTGTCTGAGTTAGTACAACAGCACCAGGCTCTGTGTGTCGTGTGGACTTCAGCAGGAATCAGGGAACTTCGTACTATCTAGCATTTCATTTTATAACGCTCATATGAAGGGAGTATTTTAGTTTTAACCCCCCCCAAAAAAAAAGGTAAGGCTGGAGAATTCACATAAATGGTGTCGTTGTCCTGTAGCTGACAAACAAGAAACTCAAGCTCCGGATCCATCCTTTCTGGCCCCGAGAGGCCGCTTCCTTGTTGCCTTGATGGTGAGCATATTCATATTTTCATCAAAGAGATAGGGGGTAGGCAGAAACTCTGATCACTCTGTCACTGTGTGCAAGAACATACCCGGATGCAAAGGCCATGCTCTCCAATCTCCATGCCCAGTGGTTAAGGTCAGGCTCACACTATATATTCCTTTCAGGTGTGTGGTTGCATTGAGCAGGCATCATTCTCAGTCAGAGACTTCAGCTGAGAGACATTTCATTTTCTGAAATATTGATAAATGAGGGAAGCCAGTAGAGCACATCACAAGCCAGTTTCTAAGACCAAGCATGGTTTCCATGTTCTTTCACTCCCTAAAACCTGTAATCCCAGCTAGTGGGGCCTGAGGTGGTGTCACTCTTCCACAGACTTAAAGGATAAAGTCCCCCCCCCCACACACACACACACACACACACACCCGGCAGAACAGGAGTGATGATGCCGCAGAGAGCTCCTATTCCTTATGTGGAGTAAAAATAATTTGCATAACATCCTTGAACAGTGCTTTGAAGCACATTTTCCAAATTTTAGAGAATAAGATGAACGTGCGATTCTATGGACCCCATAGAATACATTCTACTGAATTTGACTCTAATTCTGAGTTATCTTGCATACAGGACACTCTGTGCTGCTCACCCTGTCAGTCTGTACGTAGTTACAGGTTAATTGGTAATTTTCCTTTCTTTGCCTTTTGTTTCTTTCTTCAGTATCTTCCTAACTACTGTGAAATGAGCAGAAGACTGATATAAATACTAGCTTCAAAAAGCAATGCCCTTCTTATTTACTGATCTGGGAGAAAATAAGGCTAGTCCTAGCATGAAATTTTATTTGACATCTTTACATGTGCTTATGAGAGTCAGCGAAAGAGCTGACCAGGACAGTGTGCTTACTTCATTAGGTTACAGTCTTCCTCTCCCAACAATGAAGGCAACTTTCCTTCTCTCCCTCCGATTCTCTTTCTCTTTTTTCTTCCTCCTCCTTCTTCTCCTCCTTCTTCTCCTTCTTCCTCTTCTTCTTCTCCTCCTCCTCCTCCTCCTCCTCCTCCTCCTCCTCCTTCTTCTTCTTGCCTTCAGGGTTATTGCTGGGGCTTGGTGTCTGCACTACGAATCAACTGCTCCTGGAAGCTATTTTTTTCCCTTTTGTTGCCCTTGTTGTTTTATATTTGTTGTGGTTATTATTATTTTTGTTATTGATGTCATTGTTGTTGGACAGGACAGATAGAAATCGAGAGAGGAGGAGAATACTGAGTAGGGAAGAGAAAGATAGACACCTGCAGACCTGCTTCACCACTTGTGAAGCGACTCCCAGGCAGGTGGGGAACCAGGGGCTCAAACCGGAATCCTTACACAGTTCCTTGCACTTTGCACCATGTGCGCTTAACCCACTGCACTACCGCCTGGCTCCTCTTTCCCTTCTATCTGAAAAAAAAAGTCTAAAATGGTGAAGCTCCAGGTATGACAAAATAACAAAGCAAAACAAATTCTTTATTGCTGTGAAAAATTAAAGAATACATCAGAGGGGCCAGACCATTGCACAGCTGGTTAAGCATATATTGTACTATGGGCAAGGACCCATGCAAGAATGCAGGTTTGAGCCCCCGGCTCCCCACCTGCAGGGTGGACTCTTCACAAGCAGCAAAGCAAGTCTACAGGTATCTCTCTGTTTCTTTCCCTCTCTATCTCCCCTTATCTCTCAATTTCTCTGTCCTATCCAATAAAATGGAAAAAATATATATGGCCACCAGGAGTAGTAGATTCATAATGCTAGCACCAAGCCCCAGCAATAACCCTGAAGGAAAATGAGAGAGAGAGAGAGAGAGAGAGAGAATGAATGCAACAGCACAGTAGTATTTATAAGAAGGAAGGAAGGAGAGATTTGAATTTTTAATTAATGAGCATCTTAATCAAATGAGTTTATGCTCCACTCAACAGGCCTTTAGCCACTGTAGTAATCATCATTGTAAGTTACCACCTATGTTACACAGGTGCAGTGTGTAATGCTTGCAAGGCAAGCATAAATGATGGTGCTTGACTCATGCCATCATTCATTCATCTTTGACCTCCCCGACAAGAATGTCACCTGTGGTGTCTACAAAAGACACTGGCCAGCCTTTAAGGTTCCCTTGCTTGTCTGATCCGAAACTGTGGGGAGTGAATGCCCTGTGGCATCACTTTGATCAAGAGATGTGGAAGTCAGGGACTCTGTTCCCATGAGCTCTGTAGGGGGCAGTAGCTGAACAGAGACACATATCTTCCTGGGGTGTTATTCTATGATACAAAGCTCATTGCTGGCCTGAGCTGTCATCAGCTCAGCAGGGTATCCTAATTTGATGTCCCCATGTTCCCTTCTTCAGCTTCCTTTTCTTTCATTCTTGGTTCCCAAGAAAGACAAAGTACATTGCCAGGGAGGTGACTCAAAGGTAGAGAAGATGTGAGTGCTGGAGTATGACCCCTGGTGATGCATGAAAGAAGAGAAGAGAAGAGAAGGGGGGAGGGGGAGGGGGAGGGAAAGGAAGGGAAGGGAAGGGAAGGGAAGGGAAGGGAAGATGAATGAGTTCATAAAAAATGGTAGAACAGTACTTTAGTCTATCTTTCTCTCTATTATTCTTCTTCTTCTAGCGTTTGCCCTTCTTCCGTAGGCAGTTAATGGATTTGAAAGTGACTGGGATCCATGTGGATTCAGTCAGCTAGGAAGGATCGTCAGTTTCCCCAATGAATGGGTACTCTCTTATTAAATAAAGATTCATAAGCTCTTTATCTGAAATGCTGCTTCCCGGGGAGATCTAATTCCAAACATCATCTCAAAAGACTTTTTAAAATATTTTTATTTTACTTATTTATTCTGGATAGAAACAGAGAGAATTCAAGAAGGGAGGGGATAGAGAGAGAAAGAGACAGAAAGACACCTGCAGACCTGTTTCACGGCTTGTGAAGCAACTCCCCTGCTGGTGGGGAGCCGGGGGTTCAAACTGGGATCCCTGTGCCACTTCTTGCGCTTTGCGCCATCTGAGCTTAACCCACTGTGCTACCTACCGCCCGACTCCCTCAAAAGACTTTTTAATATTCATTGTTGAGAATAACCATAAACCCTATCTTTTAAAATTATACACTGTAGAGGTCAGGTGGTGGCACACCTGGTTGACGCACATGTTACAATGCAAAAGGACTCAGGTTTGAGCCCCAGGTCCCCACCTGCAGTGAGGAAAGCTTCATAATGGTGAATTAGGGCTGCAAGTGTCTATCTCTCTCCCTCTCTATCAGCCCCTTTCTCTCTCAATTTATGGCTGTATCTACCCAATAAATAAATAAAGATTATTAAAAAAATAAAACAACTATACAATCCAGTGGTTTATACATTCAGAAAATTAAAAGTATTATACCACTCAATTTTAGTGAATTTTCATCAAGCCAAAACGTAACCTCATCACCATAAAAATATCACTCTCCAGTCAAAACTACTAGTCTGAGCCTTTTCTCTAAAATTTGTCAATTTAGACTTTTCATATATATGGAATCATATAATATATGGTACATATACATATACAACAATCATATAATGTATATTTTAATATAATATATAGTCATACAATGATGTATGGTTTTATACATAATAAAAATATACATTGTGTCTGACTTCTTTCTCTTAGCATAATGTTTACAATCTAAGTTGTAGCATGTGCCAACATTTAATTTCCTTGTATGATATTCCATATGTTTGAGTAAACCACATTTTGCTTACCCATTCATCAGCTACTAGACATTGAGGTTATCCTGTCTCCAATATCCAGTTATTGTTAATAATGTTATGATGGACATTCCTATACAATTTTTAATCATAATTTGAGCTTTTAGTTCTCTCCTACAAACCTATTTCCCCCTTTGCCTTCCTCATCCTGGTAAACAATACTGTTATCTAAGTATTTTGAACAAAAACTTCACTCTTTTCCTCATAAATGCTTCATCCAACCTGGATCTAATTAGCTCCAAGATACATCTCAAAACCATTCATATTTCTTTGTTCTTGCTACTGTTACCTGATCAAACTGACACCACCATCTTCACCTAATCACTTTGGTAGCATTCTTACAGGTTTCTCTTCTCCTTTTTAAAGTGTCTCACTCCTCCAAGGATTTTCCCCAAACATCAACTAATCATAAGTTTTCAAAATAAAGTGTGGTGTAGTCTAGGTAACCATTTAGTGATCCCTCTTATTATATTTGTGAAAACATAAAGTCCAACTTTTCATCATGGTCTGTTCCTCTCTAGTCTTCCATTCACATTTCAGAAGTCCCTTCCTTCCTTGATACAAGCCCTTCACAATGTTGTCCTTGCCCATTTTCTATCTTCATTCTAACATTTTCTCGTAGTAGGTACCTTGATTGCCTTGTTTGTGCCTGACAAAGATAGAATTCAATAAATAATGTTTGATCTCCTAAATAAATGAACAAATGCATACCATGATGAATGAATGAATGAATGAGGTTTAGGGAGTGTGTCATCAAGTGAAGTATGATTTTAATAGGTGAAGAAATAAAGATACTGGAGAAGAAAGAACACCACAAGCAAAGGCATAGAAGAACCGTTTGGATTTGCTTTGGGGATTGGTAACTGAATTCTTTTGTCTGGAGAACTGCACATGTGTGAAGAATTTAAAGAGAAATTTCTGGCAAATTAGTGGAAGAGTTGGGCTATGAATTATCTTGCATTCATGGAAGACTTAAGGTATAGATAAAGAACAGTTGGAAAAGGATTCGGTTGTGGAAACATTGTGATTAGAAGTGGCTTAGAATACATCATTAGTATGAGTGATGGATTGTAGGAGACAGCTGGGAAAGAAAGGACATCTATTCATATTCTATTAGAACTGTCAATTTAAAAATAACAGAGAATCTGAGTTAAGTTAGTGGCAATATAAATGAGAATAAGAAGACTGACTTGAGTGACATTAAGGAGAAAAATGTATGGGACTGACTTAGTAATGAATTAAGATGTCAGCTATGACAGAAAGAAAATGTACCCAAAGAATTATTCATGGTGAGAACTTCTGGTAATGGCAATAGGGACATCAGGAGAAGGACATCAATTATGAATGATCACTTGTGCTAAAGTAAACATTTGTTTGGAAGTAGAGAAAAAACAGCTTAGATTTTTGGAAACTAACTATAATGATTGAGGCTGTTGGAGTTTTCCTTAAGGTAGTAAGTATGTCATGCAATGATGCCAGATGAGATTCACCAGTAAAAGCTAAAATGGTAAAGAATAGAACAGGTCTGTCTATTTTCAGGGGGAGAAAACAAGTCACATTTCAGGGTTATTGGTGAACCACAAGTAGAGTTTGAATGGGCAAAACCAGTTTATTGAAAACTCTTGAAGGAAAAGTGAAGTTAGGGGGGAAATGGGGGGGGATATACACCATCGGATGTTAAGAATTTCCCTTTTGGGAGTCGGGTGGTAGTGCAGCGAGTTAAGCGCATGTGCATGTGGCACAAAGAGCAAGGACCAGCAGATGGATCCCGGTTGGAGCCCCTGGCTTCCCACCTCCAGGGGAGTCGTTTCAAAGGCGGTGAAGCAGGTCTGCAGGTGTCTGCCTTTCTCTCCCCCTCTCTATCTTCCCTTCCTCTCTCCATTTCTCTCTGTCCTATCCAACAGCAATGACAACAATAATAATTATAACAATAAAATAAGGGCAACAAAAGGGAATAAATAAATATTAAAAAAAACAATTTCCCTTTTGACTTTTTTGAGGTTGCTGCCTGTACTAACTACTCCACTATTCTCAGCCGCCATTTTTATAAAGAAAGATGGAAAAAAAGAGAAGAGTGAAAGACAATGAAGGACATCTATGGTACTGCCCCAACACTGGTAAGTTTTCCCCCCTTCAAATAGGATCAGGGGACTGAACGTAGGTCTTTGCATTTGGTGATATATGTATTCTACTGAATCACCACTTGGACCCACACTGCTGACTTTTTATTTTTTTATTATTTTTTTTTTCCTCCTCCAGGGTTATGGCTGGGCTCGGTGCCTGCACCATGAATCCACCGCTCCTGGAGGCCATTTTTTCCCCCTTTTGTTGCCCTTGTTGTAGCTTCGTTGTGGTTATTATTATTGCCCTTGTTGACACAATTCGTTGTTGGATAGGACAGAGAGAAATGGAGAGAGGAGGGGAAGACAGAGAAGGGGAGAGAAAGATAGACACCTGCAGACCTGCTTCACCGCCTGTGAAGCGACTCCCCTGCAGGTGGGGAGCCGGGGGCTCGAACCGGGATCGTTACGCCGGTCCCTGCGCTTTGCGCCACATGCGCTTAACCCGCTGCGCCACCGCCCGACCCCCACTGCTGACTTTTTAAAGAAAACTCATGGGAGTAGGGCGGTAGAGCAACACATTAAACATTAAACGCACATGGCGCAAAGCGCAAGGACCGGTTTAAGGATCCCGGTTAGAGCCCCGGCTTCCCACCTGCAGGGGCGTCGCTTCACAGGTATTGAAGCAGGTCTACAGCTGTCTTTCTCTCCTCGTCTCTGTCTTCCCCTCGTCTCTCTATTTCTCTCTGTCCTATCTAAATATGACAACATCAATAACTACAACAACAATAACTACAACAATAAAAAGGCAACAAAAGGGAAAATAAATAAATTTTTAAATTTTTTTTAAAAAAGAAAACTAGATATGGATAGTCTTTCACATGTGATTGTGAGGTACGGGAACAAAATGATGAGGAATGACAGCTCAAAGAATAAAAGGAATGAATAATTATTTCTGTTATTTGCCTCTGCCTATCTATCTTTCAGTCTACTGAATGAAAAAAAATCACGGCATGTTAAATCCTTCTCCATTACAGACTTGAGTACAGCTAACTTCTCAAGATAGTGGGTTCCATGTCTTCCAAAAGAAAATCCTTGCAGAAAAAGAATATTGATAGTCACTTCCTCAAAGTACTTTTCAGAGTATGTAGGACCAGAGACTTGCTCCTAATGAATTAAATATGGTGACTGACAGTGACAGAATTACAGTTCTATGGCTATGTCACAAAATTACCTCTTACTGAGTGACCATCTCTCTTGCTGGACTGATTAAAATGACTTCCATGTATGGAGACCCATATGGGAGGGGAGTGGAGTCAGTAGCCACTCAGTAATCATCAAGAGAAACTGAGGCCCTGTATCCAATAACAACAAAGAATTCAACCAACAACATTCCCCATAAGAACTTGGAATGGGAACCTTCCCCAATTAGGTCTTGAGATGACACCACAACCCCAGCAGACATCCTACTTGCTGCTTTCAATGAGTCCTGAAACACACGACCCAGGAAAGTTGTATCCAGAACAGTGACCCACAGGAGCTAAGACAATAATGTGCTTTTGCTGTTTTAAATCACTAAAATTGTGTGGGTAGAATTACAAAGCAAGAGGAAGCCAATTCAGTTCCATCTCTCTCTCTCTTTCTCTCTCTCTCTCTCTCTCCCTCTCTTTCTCACTAGTACAGTAGTTTACAAAATTTATCTAAAATCTGTTTGTACCATTCCATCTCCACTATCACCTGTCATCAATAAATATAATCTCTCTTTTTTTTTTTTGCTTTCCATACACTAATTCAAACTTAAGTCAAATTACTCATTTCTATAACAGTGCAAGGAAGGAGGACAGGCCAGTTCACCAATTATTTCTAAATAATTGTCATCCTTACCAGTGTTTCAGTTTCTCAGAATAACTCCCATTTGTCATATCAGTCCTGCTCATGGACAACTTTCTTTACTTTGTGTTAGCAACCCTTTTAGTTTTTCCAACATTATTATCTCTGTTCTTTAAAAATAATAATAATAATAAATTATCTCATCACTCATTTCTAAACAGTGGTGATAGGTTTCTTTCTGTTGCCTGACATTTTGACATCACACCCAGTGCAAATTTGGCTTTGTGTTTTCTCTCTCTATCTTTGTTTATTAAGTTCCACCATATTGTGTAACAATCACTTTATTGAAGAAATGTTAATTTATTTTTATAACTTTATTTGATAGGATAGGAGGATACAGAGGAGAGAAAGAGATACCTACAACATTGCTTCACCACTTGTAAAACTTTCCCCCAGCAGGTGGGAACTGGGACCTTGGACCCTGATCCTTTGTGCATGATAGCATGTGAACTCAATCAGGCATGCCACAGCCCAGCCCCAAGAAATGTTGATTTATCGGGCTCTTGTTGTCAAAGGGAAGCAGTTCCACCTCTCCCCAACATAGCTGTCAAAATACCTAACCCCACTACCAATTTGTCCTTTCCCTCCTGTATAGGGCACTGGGTGCCCAAGTTCCTTTTTAACTGTCAAGGATACTATGTCAATGACAAACTGTCCTGGAGCTTTGCCTTGATGTCTGGTGCCCTCTGCAGGCCAACATCATCACTGCTCAGAGGAGCACTGAGCAGCCTCCAATAAACTCATGCCAGGACTGAATCAACTAACTGAACCACCAACGGGCTGTTGCTCTATGACCCAGAATTTTCTCAAGCGTAATAATGACTAAGGTCAACAGAATGGCTCCAGGAAGTAAATACTAGAAAACAACTTAGTAATCCTCTTTAAACAGTTATAACTTAGCTTTATTCCAACTGTCAAGGCAGATAATTGCCAGGGACAATTATCCTGATTGTTTCCTGCAGCTTCTTCTCCAAGTTCTCCATTCCTAGACCAATTATCCTGATCTCACCCATGGCTATGGCTTCTCCCTGTTTCTCCCTTTCTTGCAGTTTTTATCATCAAGGAATACACAGAGCTGCAGGCAGGAGCTGAGATTATTTCTTTTGGCCCCAGTTAGTCCAAGAGTATCTGTTTTCCAGTATTTCTCCTCTTTGGGGGGGCTTATCTTACTAAATATGATTCCTTTGAGTTCCATCCAAGATGAGGCAAAGACAAAAAGAGAAAGACAAATGCAGGATCATCTCACAAATGAAATTTAAGAAACAAGAACCAAAAAAAAAGCATAACTAGGATTGGGTGGGATGTATTGCACCAAAGCAGGGAAAGAGGGACAAGGAAGGGATTTGGGAGACAAGGGGCCTTTGCAGTTCTGGTGCATGATGCTAGGAAATGACCCAAGTTGGGGCTGCAAGTGCTTTGCAGACGCCTATCATAAGGAGACAAGAAATAGTACCCGTGTGTCAGTAAATGTACTATAAACTCTTAACCCCTCTATAAAATGACCTTTACAAAGCGGGTTCCCCCCAAAAAAAGAAACCAATTAGTTGAGGAAGGGGGAAGTGCTATCTGCGAATCGAGTAGAAAGGGAGAGAAAAAGAAAGAGGAGGAGAAATAGAGCTAGCTCACACAGTAGAGAATAAGCCTTTCCGGGAACATGGTTCACATTTGAAACTTGACACTACATGGGAGTAAACAGCACCAGAGAAAGCTCTCATACTATAATGTCTCGCCCTTTCTGTCCTTCTCTGGTTCTCTTTTTTTAATCTAAATGAAAATGTCAGTTGGAGACTAGTGAAATTATCTACACCTAAGATCATAGAGCCAGAAAAAAGAAGAAAAAAATACATACATATCAGGACTTACAACTGTCCTTAAGGGCCCCCAGACAAGTGACTTCTCTTCTGGTCCCATATATCTAAATATATTTTTCATAGTGAATAAATAGAACACTGGTCAGTATACAACAAATATATCAGAACAGCAAAGGACATTTTCTTATGCCAGACTTTGTGTCCTCTATTGTAGTAAAAAAATAAAAATAAAAAAGCTCTTTTTGGATGGTGTTTTAGGGTTTCTAATATCTGTGATTTAATAGTTTCTTACAAGATTGTCAGATTATAATTCCATGCCACACCTACCACCAAAGTTCTGTATTTGCACCTATGATAATCACCACAGTTCTCACAAGACTTATAAAGACAGTTTTCTTGCTTCTGTTTTATTTGGGGCTGTTTGTTTGTTAGTCTTTTTTTCTTGGAAAAATTCATGTAAATCAGATCTCCATATTCATCATATGAGTGACACCATCTGGTAGCTGTCTTTCATCTCTTTACTTATTTCACTAAGCATCATCACCTCCAGTTCTATCCACTTTGTCCCAAAGGGCACAATATCATCTTTTATGATTGCAGAGTAATAATATTCCATTGAGTATCTATCCCATAACTTCTTTAGCCAGTCATCTGTTGATGAGCATTTAGGCTGCTTCCACTCTGGCTATTGTAAGTAATGCAGCTATGAACACAGGGTTGCCTCTGTCCCTTCTAACTAGTGACTGAGACTATCAGCAATTTTAATAGGACCTGGAAACCGAGGTAAATGTTTGACTTAAAAAAAAAACCCAAGTGGGCATAAGTTACTTCCTGCCATAAATCCATTCTCCTGTCATCATCTTCCAAGACAGGTGGCTTTCAGGAAAAGCAAGGGAGAATGATGAGCCGTGAAAGTAGGAAACCAAGTGCACAAAGGTGGAGGAGTAAGCCAGCTTGTAAGAGACCTAGAGACAAGAGCCCTGCTTCTGCCAGAGGTCCTCTTAAATCTCTTCAGTTCCTGCAAGTTCTCTCAAGGCTATGTCATATGCTAATGACATCTACTCAGCACGCGCACATGGCCTAGACTTCCTCTTTGTTTACAGGCATAATATATCAGGTATCCCCAACACTCTAATAAAATCAAAGTTGAGAATGAGAGATATTTGAACAGAGCTTCAATACCAAAAGTGAACTTGGAAAAGAAAAACCTTATCAGGCGCTGGGCAGTAGCACAGTGGGTGAAAATGCATAGTATGAAGCACAAGGACCAGTAAAAGGATCCCGGTTCAAGCCCATGGCTCCCCACCTGCAGGGGGATGGATTCACAAGTGATGAAGCAGGTCTACAGGTGTCTATCTTTCTCTCCCCCTCTGTCTTCCCCTCCTCTCTCCATTTCTCTCTGTCCGATCCAACAATGACAATAACTATAAGGGCAACAAAATGAAAAATAAGACCTCCAGGAGCAGTGGATTCATAGTGCAGGCACTGAGTGCCAGCAATAACCCTGGAGTGAAATATATAGATATAGATATAGATATATCCTTAAAAAATGAGGGACCTTATCTAAACATATATGTATATATAATTTTGGTCTTGTAATTTAAGAGAAAAAATATCATTCAAGTATTTATTCGGACAGACCACATTATTCATTCATCATTCCTTCACTACAATGTACCTTCCTAGTCACTGTTTAGAATACAATGATTGAAAACATAGTCACAATTTTGAAGAAATGTGTGGAGGGGTTGGGGATGGTGAAAGAGACTTCTAGATATGAATCATGTTTATACCTAAGAATAAACACTAGGAAGAAAATTCTTTCTCATATCCAAGTACAAATCAGGGCAGATCCTGCTTACCTTCCAAGATCAGATGAGGTCAGGCGTGTTCAGGGTGGTATGGTTGTAGACGTAGAGGGAAGTTCTTTTTCATTTTCTAAAGAAGTTGTGGACTACAGCTACAGGACTGTAAGAGATGAAAAGATGTAAAAATGAAATTTTACCTCTTGTTACAACATGGATGGAACCCAAAGGGAATTGTGCTAAGTGAAGTAGACCAAGAAGAGAACAACAAATGCCAGATGATCTCATTCACCTGTGAGATTTTTAGAAACAAAGCAAGGCAAAAGGTAGGGTGAAACTCATGGTCAATTGCAGCAAGTCGAAGGATTCCAGAGAAGCAAAAGCAGAAGAGGTTGTGAGTTCGGGGCAATGTCTTATGGTGGAGGGAGATGGCACTTTGGTATTGAGTGAAGTGTGCTAAAACCTATTTGGAGAATCTATGAAATTATATCCCTGTAACAACAGTCATAAAACAACATTTCCTCAGTAAAAATAAATTATTTTAGTAAAATAAAATAAATGAGCGTGTTTGTATGGGCTGAGAATTAGCATGGATGGGAGTCAGTCTGGAAATTTGATATTTAATTACTTGAGAGCAATCTGAAAAACTGTGTGAGGGATATCACTGTAATAGTCACAACTATAAATGAAAATAAAAAGTGGTCCTTCTATAAATTAAAAAAGAAGTTCAAACATGGAAAAGTTTCTCTTGAAATAACACTAATAGTGAATTAATGAACTCACTTAGAGAAAAAGTATTAAAACTAACTCTAGAGAACCCTATCCCTTCCTAGGTCTAAGAGAGAACTGAGACAACTCCTCACCAACAAAAACGTAATTATTTTTTAACTAGTCCCAGGCAATTTGCTCGATTATATGATATGTTCATCTCTTTTCTGAGCACTCTCTTATGGCATAGATAGAAAATATAGTTTTCTTTTTCAGAAAGCATTGGATTAATATTTTAATGCCCTTTGAGGCATCTTCCAGATCATATAAAAGTCATATTATTCCCTTAAGCAAGGAAATGGAAACTATTTGTCCTCAGATAAGAAGATATATATATATATAATATTATATAATATTATATTATATTATATTATATTATATTATATTATATTATATATATGATAGCTAAATTGCAAACCATAAGTCATGATTAACATGATTAAGAGCTATATGCTATAACTTATAAGCATCATACTTTTCCTTCTAAACACAGATACTTTCCACTGTCTGTGGAATATCAATGAAACCCCCATAGACCCAAGAAAGACATTATGTTCCTAACATTATTATAAATACAAATAATAACAAAACTTATTATTTATGAAATACCTAATATATCTGACCCTTCTCTAAGACTTGGCATGCATGATTTCTTCTAATCATCACAAAAGGCCTATGCAATACCTGAATATTAATCCATACTTCACAGGTGAGAGCACTTAGCAACAGACAGGTGAAGTAATTTTCCAGGATCACATTGCTCTTAAAATCAAAGACAAAAAAATCAGAGACAGAAGTTAAATCTAAGCCATCTGGGGAACATTAAGCAAAAATGGAACAAACAAATCTCAATAAATTAGTGTGTTAGAGCAAAGTCAAGGTAGAGGATTGAGTCAGACAACATGAATATGTACTCAGCTATCAGCACTTTTAGAGGCAGACAGTGGCTCAGAAGGAAGGAATCAAAGACAAGAAATGGGTAGGCCACCTAAGACAAAGTTCTAATGGCAAAGAAAAGAGTTCAAGATGACAAGAGATATGAGGTTAACTTCAAAAGTCTAATTAGATGAACTAACCTTGGCATTCAAATAAAACTAAATTGACAGGAAAACCCTCAGAGGAAAATGGCCCCCTAAATATCTACTTCAATGATATAACAACTTTCAGAAATTACACATGAACAGAGCTGTTTGTTCTATCATTATAAAAGTAAGCTTTTGGAAAATACCATATCTACCAAAAGCTGATAGATTAAC
Source organism: Erinaceus europaeus (assembly GCF_950295315.1). Taxonomy (NCBI): domain Eukaryota; kingdom Metazoa; phylum Chordata; class Mammalia; order Eulipotyphla; family Erinaceidae; genus Erinaceus; species Erinaceus europaeus. The sequence goes on from NC_080170.1 coordinate 117,914,146, forward strand.
ATAAGCATAAGTTTTATAGAAGGCAATTTAAAGTGAATGGAGATAAACTCTATGCACTTAAAAGGACTTATATACAAAATTTACTAAGCAGAAAAAAAGACAGAAGTTTATTTCAATCATTCTCCATTTAGGTTAAGAAAATGAATTACATAAAAACATCCACATTTGCTTATAATTTTTCTTTTTTGACATGATGTAGCTATTTCTTTCTTTTTAATTGGAAATTAATGTTTCACAGTGAAGTTGTAGACACACAAGCATAATTTTGTCCAATGACAGATAAGTGGATAAGAAAATTATGGTCTATATACACAATGGAACATTACTTAGCTATCAAAAATATGCAGTAATTTTTTTGTTTCATCTTGGATAATGCTTGAAAACTTCATGTTATGTGAACTAAGTCAAAAAGAGAAAGACAAATACCAAATGACCTCACTTACAAGTATAACTCAGGAAATAAGGACAGAGAGGGAAATAAAAAAGTGAAGCCTGAAATGTGTAATTGTATTTATATATCTTTCCAACTTTAGGAGCCACTCTTTGCCCTAGCCAAATTTTCAAGTTCTGTTCTCCACTCTGCCATCATTCTCCCAGGTAATATTTCTAGTTCACCTATCAAGTTAGCTATCAAGATCAAGCAAATATTACTACAATCTAGGATCCTAGAAACATAACCAAAATAAATATCCTAGCCTCTTTCTACCCTAGGGTCCCTACCTTCCTTGGCTCTAATCCTACCCTTTGGTCCTTGTATAGTACACATTTTATCTTGCTTTACAACTTACTGCCTTTCCGCCACCAAATTCCAAATGTTACTATAATCCCATCTTGACTTCACTGGATAAATGACCTCACCAACATGTCTCAGAACCTCACCTCTCCAGAGCCTTACCTCATTAGAGAAAGAGTCCAGAATCTAACCATGTACAATAGGGAAGCAATTCCAGAACCCAAAACTCCTTCCTTCTGTACCCTAAAAAGAAAAAGTGAGGGAAGTCTTAGGGGAAGATGACTAGAGGGTACTAAACACTAGTTTCACCAAGATTTGGAATATTTGTGGCAAGAGACCTTTTTTTTTTCTTCTTCTTCACTATGACTGAGAAGGAAGAGATTCTGAAGAACACCCAAGAAAGCTGAGTGTTGTTTCTCTTATATGAGAGAGAAGGGGGAAAGGGCAGGATAACTATGGAATATCATCACAATTAAATGGAATAAAGAGAACTGAAATATTGGTCCAGGTGGTGGTGCACCTGGTTAAGTGAACAAGTACCTAGGATCAAGTGCCTGGTCCCCACCTGCAGCAGGGAAGCTTCACAAGCAGTGAAGCAGTGCCATAGGTATCTTTCAGTCTTTCTTCCTTTCTGTCTTCCCTTCCCTCTCAATTTCTCTATGTCTCTATACAATAATAAGTAAATAAATATTTTTAAAAAGAGAGTATTGAAAAGCAATAACCTGAAAAAAAATGAAAAATATACATAGTTAATCCATAGGTATGACCTCGAGAGACTACAGTGGTTACCATTTTGGGTGGGTATGGAGAACTTAGAACTTTGGTGGTGGGAATGCTGTGGAATTATACTTATATTATCATATAATCTTGTAAACCTCTAATTAAAAGAAAACTTGGAATGAGTGTGGTGTATAGAACCAAAGAAAAGGACTATGGGAAATCAGAGGGAGGGAGGGGCTTGAGGAAAACCTGAGGTCCTGTTGTATGATGCATCAGGAGATGAGTAACAGTATAACATTTCAAAGAAGTAAAAAAAAATATAAAAGAAACACCAATAAAAATAGATACCAATAGGCCCAAGGAGAAAAGCTGGAGGGAATAAGTTATATACTTCATTCTATAGCTTTGACTCTGGAATCACTTAACTACTTATATCATTTTAATTAAATTAAATGAAAGAGCATTCTGAATACAGAAAGCATCTTATGTTATGTTATGTTTGTTATATGTTAGTGGTGTACAGTAATTCTAAGAATAACTACTTAAAGTGACTCTAACATGTAGAATTTTGTGTGTACATTTAATTTTCTACTTTTCTCAGAAACATTCCTTTGGAGCCTGTATCTTAAAAATAAAAATAAAAAGATCTGGTAGATGAGTTGATAACAAAATAATAAGTGATACTTTTATATGTTCTGTATATACTCTTTAAGTCATTCACTTTCAGAACACTATTCTAAGAATACTGTCATCATATCCTTTTCATTCCTTTCAAAAGAGACTGAAACTGCTAAACCATCTTTCCAAGTAAGTGCTTGAAATTCATGAGGATATTAACAAATAAACTACTACACTTTGTTCAAAAAGAAAGCCAAATTTTTGAGAGCTCTAAATCAGATTGTAATAATCTACTCATATGTGATAGTGAGTTAAAAACTATGGGCTGGGACTTCCAGAGGCAGGGCTGTGGAGCAGCAGCAGCTGTGTTTCTCTCCTCTCCTCTCCTGGGTCAACTAGGAATACCAAAGGAGACCACCTGGGACCATAAGAAGACAGGACTAGAACGACTTCAGGAACCCACCAAATCACCAGTGAATGCAAACACATGTGGTTCGTGGACAGAGAGGAGCCTAGGGAGAGATTAAGTGGCTGGTAACAGTCCAGCAGTTTACCAGTTGAGACACCACCTCCAGTCTGTTTCACCAACAAAAAGACAGCTGAAGGGAGGAGAGGACTCCCCTAAGACTCACCAAATGCAACTGTGAGTCTCCATTGCTACTGCTCTCAGAAGCTGCAGCAGCAGCAGGGAGGCCTTGTCCTGACAACAGGGGAAAGAGAACTAAGCAGGGAACTCAGGAGAAGATCTATACCTTGGTGGCCTGGGGTGGGGCTGTGTAAAGTCTCTTTTCATAACCACTGGATCATCTCTGCTACATGCTGCTTTATCTCTTGGTCAGTAGTCAGTGATTAAGCTAAGAAGCCTATAGTTTATGCTCCCATAGCCTACAGGGAAGAAAAAGAACAAAAGAGGCTTTTAACAACCTATGTGCTCCAACTAAGGGATTAAAATAATATTGAAACAACTGTTACTTTACACAACAGTGAACGCTTTAAGTACCTTACTTAGACACAAGTCAATCCTGGCAAGAGTGATCAGTAATTTGAAAAGTATTGAGAGAGGGACCTCATAATATACTATATAAAATGGTTAAACCAACAAGAAGAAATATTGGAGAAATGAACCAGGACAAGAGTCCAGCTAAAATCCCCCCAAAGGTTAAAGCACAAAATAATGAAGCCAACATCCAAACACTTGTTAAGGAAATAATCACAGGAGTGAGTAAAGAGTTTGAAAGAATCATCATCAGAAATGCAGAAACAACAAAGGAACCCTCCTGCACTGCTGGTGGCAATGTAAACTGGTCCAATCTCTGTGGATTACAATCTGGAGAACTCTCAGAAGACTGGAACTGGACCTACCCTATGATCCTGCAATTCCTCTCCTGGGGATATATCCTAATGAACCTAACACACCCATTCAAAAAGATCTGTGTACACATATGTTCTTAGCAGCACAATATGTAATAGCCAAAACCTGGAAGCAACACAGGTGTCCAACAACAGATGAGTGGCTGAGCAAGTTGTGGTATATATACACAATGATTGAATAATACACAGCTATTAAAAATGGTGACTTCACCGTTTTCAGCTGATCTTGGATGGACCTTGAAAAAAATGATGTTAAGTGAAATAAGACAGAAACAGAAGGCTGCATATGGGACCATCTCACTCTCAGGCAGAAGCTGAAAAACAAGATCAGAAAAGAAAACACAAGTAGAACCAGAACTGGAATTGGCATATTGCACCAAAGTTAAAGATTCTGGGATGGGTGAGGGGGAGAATACAGGTCCTTCAAAGGACCTGGTGGGGGGTTGTTGGTATGCTTCTAAATTCTGCTTATAAGACCTTCTATTTTGATCATCACATTAGGTTCACTTGTATTACTTACAAGTTTCTATTTACATAATCAGTTTTATTTACATAATCACAGGTCCCGCCCTGCCTGCAGGATATTGATTTAATCCCCACTAGTTAGATGGAAGCTTTCTATGTTCTGTTAGTGCTCTTTTTTTTTTTTTTTGCTCCACCCCCTCTCCTAGTCATTTCCTTTCCCTTGCCACTTCCAGTGAAGAGATGCATAAAAGGCAATGTATCTGATTAATAAATGAGATACTACTTCCCAGCTCAGCCATGAGTCCCTGGTTGTCTCTCTACTGCCCATGAAGCTAGCCTAGCCCAGCAGGGGTTGTATTATTATATCCATCTTGTATGGAGCTTGAAGAAATCATGTTAAGTGAAATAAGTCAGAAACAGAAGGCTGCATATGGGATCATCTCACCCTCAGGCAGAAGTTGAAAAACAAGATCAGAAAATAAAACACAAGTAGAACCTGAACTGGAATTGGCATATTGCACCAAAGTTAAAGACTGGGGTGGGTGGGTACGGGGAGAATACAGGTCCAAGAAGGATGATGGAGGACCTAGTGTGGGTTGTTTTGTTATATGGAAAACTGAGAAATGTTATGCATGTACAAACTATTGTATTTACTGTCGAATATAAAACATTAGTTCCCCAATAAAAAAATTTAAAAAAACTGTGTGGACTATACAGTTGTAAAAGTAATTATTTTTGACTCACTGTAAAAAATAAAGTAGATCCCTCTGACTCTAGTAAAAATCACAATGAGAATCAACAAAAGTTTAAGTTCATGATATCTTTCCATTGCTATATTAATAAATTAATATTTTTATGTCAAGAAAATATTAAATGATTACTCACACACATACACAAAGACAGCTCTTTTTAACATTAAACTCAAAACTTGCATCTCTTCTTTCTCATAAAATCTCATTATTTTAAGACTAAGCTATCCCAGGTAGATATGAACAACAGGATATATGGGCTAGGGTATTAAATGAAAGACTTGGAATAATCAATTTTATTAAATCAATTCAGGTCACTATCAATCTTTAATTGGGGGGAAATTTCAGTCATCAAGGAAGAGAAGCGTTTAACTGCTTGGAAATCTCGTATCACAGCACCTTTAAGGCCACTGTAAATCATTTCCCAGGTACTACTCCACCTCCAGTGAAGACATAGTTGGGTATGGCCTTGTGGGAAAGACATCTACAAGACACTACACTCTCCAATCCCATATCTGCAGCAGAAGCTAAGTTATCTTTGTCAAAAATTGGGAAATGGTTAAATATATGCAGAATAAAATAGGCCCGAAAAATGTCATCTTGGACAAAAGTCAACTCAGATGGATCAAAGACTTGGAAACCATAAAATACAGAGAAGGAAACATTGGCAGGTGACTTGATGATGACTGCTTTGGGAATGTCTTTGTATGCTTGAGTCCAACCACAAGGAAAACAAAAGTGAAAATAATGCAATAGGACTACATCAAACCAAACAACTTCTGCACAGCAAAAGAAAAAAAATCATCACAGAAAGACACCCTACTGAATAAGAGAAGATCTTTACTTGCCATAACCAAAATATAATGAACCCACACAAGTCAGCAATAATAAAACAAACAAAATTTACAATCCTATTAAAAAAGAAGAGAAATTTTAAAGACTCTTTACCAAAGAACAGTCAGATGGCCAGTAGACAAGTGAAAAAAAAGTGCTCAGATGGTTTAGCAGTTTCAGTCTCTTTTGAAAGGATTGAAAAAGGATATGATCACAATATTCTTAGAGTAGTGTTTTGTGGGGGAGCGGGGCACAGGTGGTGCAAAGTGCAAGGACTGGCACAACGATCCTGGTTCAAGCCCCTGGCTACCCACCTGCAGGTGTCTATCTTTCTCTCCCCCTCTCTGTCTTCCCCTCCTCTCTCCATTTCTCTCTGTCCTATCCAACAACAACAATAATAACTACAACAATAAAATAATCAGGGCAACCAAAGGAAATAAATAAATATTAAAAAAATAATAGTGTTTTGAAAGTGAATGACGTAAAGAGTATATACCAAACATATAAAAGTATCACTTATTATTTTGTTATCAACTCATCTACCAGTTTTTTTTAAGATACAAGCTCCAAAGGAGTGTTTCTGAGAATAGTGGAAAATTAAATGTACAGACAAAATTCTACATGTTAGAGTCACTTGAAGTAGTTATTCTTAGAATTATTGCACACCATTGACATGACATTTAGATAATTTCACATGCTTTCTGTATTCAGAATGCTTTTTCTTTTGAATTAATTAAAACTAGTTATCAGAAAAATACAAGTCAAGACAACAATGAGATACTCCTTCATACCTGTGAAAATGTCATACATCAAAATGGACAGAAACAAGTGCTGGCAAGGATGTGGTGAAAAGGAGCACTTTCACACCACTGATAGGAATAAGTTAGTCTATCCTTGAGTATGTGCTGTGTGGATTTGAAAAGAATGTGTATTCCAGTTTTGGGTGGTGAAGAACTCTGAAAATGTCCAGGAGGTCTAGTCTGTCCATCTCTTCATTTAATTCTCTTGTTTCTTTGTTGATTATCTGCTTCACTGATCTAAGTGTGAGAGTGGGGTGTTAAAACTCCCACTATTACTGGATTACTATTGATGTATTTTTGTAGTTCTTTCAGTAGGTGTTCGATGTATTTAGATGGGCCCTCACTGGGTGCATAGATGTTAATAATTGTTAAATCTTCTTGGTTGATTGATCCTCTAATCATTATTCAATGGCCTTGCCTATCTTTTAGTACTTTATTTAATTTAAAGTCTATTGTGTCAGAGATGAGAATGGCTGCTGGTCAAATCTATCCCAAAATGTTGAAAAATGCCATAAAATCTGTCAATTCCTCTTCTAAGTAGCTATCCAATGAGCACTTACCTGAAGAGATCTATGTGCACCTGTGTCACAGCAATGCTATTTGCAACAGCAGAAATTTGGAGACAACACAAATGTTCAACAACAAGTGAATATTTAGGAATTTGTATAGATTCAGAATTGATTCTATGCAGCTTTAAGAAAGAATGAGCTCTCTTCTGTTGCAGCAACATGGATAGAACTGAAAGAAATTTGGTTAAGTGAAATAAGGCAGAAGACTATCAGATAATCCAACCTTCATAAGTGGAGCCCAAGAAACAAATCAAGGAGAAATACAAGGTGAAACTTAAATGAACTGTGGTTTATTATAGTAATTTCAGATTGTAAACTGTGGAGGGAAAGATGAAGGGGTGTTTGAGGGGTAGTTGGGGACTCAGTGTTCCATGGAAGAGGAGTGAGATAGTTTGGTGCAAGGCTCCCGTTTTACAGAACTATGGAACTGTACCCCTATGACAATAGCAGTTCTGCAGATCAATATTTCCCCTATGAAGCTATGCAAAAATAAAGTAAGTAACTCACTGTATTGGAAGAGAAAATAAATAAGAGGACTTTAGTAGTCTGGGATGTTGTACAGTGGATGAAGTATGGAACTTGCATGAGATAAGTAGAGTTTTTAAAAAAAGATAATAAGTTGTGAAAGTCCAAAATAAGTTGTAAACGCATTTATCTAAATATGTGTCCCTGGAACTGCAGATGCCAGAGTGATGTTCTGGTCTTCTCCTTCTCCTGTCCTTGTTTTTCTCCTTCTCCTTCTCCTTATCTTGTCCTTATTCTCATCCCTATCTCCTTCTCCTTCTTTCCCTTCTCCTCCTCCTTCTTTTCTCCTCTCCTCCTCCTTCTTCTTCTCCTCCTCCTTTTTCTTCTCCTTCTTTTCCTACTCTTCCTCCTTCTTGTACTTCTTTTTCTTCTTCTCCTCCTCCTTTTTCTCCTCCTTTTTCCTCTTCTTCTCTATCATAAATAAAATAGTAAATGAATTCTTAAAATCACAAAACTTTAACTTCTTGGGAGGTACAGGAGTAACCCTCCCTGCCATAGACATGCTCTTTGATTATCGTAGATGAGGCTAAGAGGAAAACTTGTGCAGAGGATGTGAATTTCTCCTAGCTCTGTCTTAGTGCCTTCTTCTTAGCCTCATGGTCCTTCCCCACCTCTTAATTGTGGCTTGTGTTCAACCAGACCATAACCCCCTATGACCATGCTAGCAGTATTGTATTCCACTGTGGAGAATAGACATGTGGAGAGAGACATTAGGTATGTGGAGAGAGACATTAGAATCCAGACGTGGCATTTTAAAATTTGATTTATAAGTAACAGAGCAGAGGGTGTGTGTGTGTGTGTGTGTGTGTGTGTGTGTGTGTGTCACCATCTGTTGGCAACCTATATTTATTTTCTGAAATCTGCCCTAATTCATGTGGTGAGAAAAAGAGATGGGCTTACTTGCTGCCAAAACACACATAAGTTTTGTCTAAGTGACAGAGATACATCAGAAGACATGAAAACCCAGTTAGGTGTGTATAATTAAGCCCATTCATTTGAAAACTTCAAGACTCAGGAAGGGGAAAAGAGACACATGCTAAAATGTAAAAAGGGAAAAAATAAACCTAGTCAATGTACAGTTTCTCCATATAAATGAAATTTAGCTCATGAAAAGCTACCCATGGGATTGTTGCCTAAACTGAGCAGGGGGGTTGGGGAGCAGTTAACAGCTAATCTACTATAAATCGACAGAGGAAATACAGGTGTTCTTAGAAAGTGCTAGAAGTCCACCACAAAAGAAAAGAAAAGAAATAATTCTTACTGCATATAAAGGAATTTTGCAACAAGTAAGAAGAGAGCATTACACTCCAAAGGAGAAAGCAGGTTAAACACCTGCATTGCCAATGCTCCTTAAACAAGTTCAGGTCTGTGTAATACATGGGAGAAGCTATGGCAGTAGAAGAAGTATTGATGTTTTGGTATATCCTCCTCTTTTTCTCTATCTGAATTCTAAAAACTAGTCCAGAGCGCTGATATCATTATGTAGAATTGGGGGGAGGGGTGGAGACTTGCAAATAATTTTCTACAAAAAAATAAAGAAGAAACTTTTATTTAAAAGTCTTTTGCAACATGATTTTTTTTTAAAGAATGGAGATTTTTTTTCTGACTTTTTTTTTTCTTTTTTTAAAACTTTATTATTGGATAGAGACAGAGAGAAATTGAAGGGAAGAGAAGATAGAGATGGAGAGAGACAGAGAGACACTTGCAGCCCTACTTTACCACTTGTGAAGCTTTCCCCCCGCAGGTGGGGACCAGGGGCTTGAACCCGGGTCCTTGCGCACTATAGTGTGTGCGCTTAACCAAGTGCACCACCACCTGGCCCCAAGAAACTTTTAAAGAATGCAAGTATGGTAAATAAAATTAAATTAAGAATTGGGCTAGGGAGAGAGCACAGCAGTCACACACGATTTGCGTTTGAGATGTTCAAGTTCAAGACCAGTAGCCAGAGATGAACAATGTACTCATCAAACCAACAAAAGGAAAGCAAGTAAAAGGTGATAGTAAAGTAAAAAAGACAAAATAAATGAGGAATGTTATAAAGATACAGTGTGTAGAAGTTCAACAATAAACTGTAACACATTTCCCTCATCCTGGACTGACAGGGATCATCAGCTTATCACTTAGGATAAAGAGCAGAATTCAGAGCATAGGGAAGTAAGTTTTACACAATGAAGAATAAGCTGGAGAAATCTTCTCAAGGTTAGAAAAAAATGACAAAAAAAAAGTCGTTCTCTAATTCTCCCTGAAGATAAACAAAGAACGTGTGCTGAAATGAGATAAAATAAAGTACAGTGAATTCTGCTTTCTATATTTTCAAAAAGCTAAGCGGTTGTCTAGCGTGTTAAAAATCTAAAACAACACATTAAGTGCAAACACCTGAATCATAGTAGATGAAAAGCAGCCAAAGATTTGGGGATTGTAGGGAACAGGGCACATATGCTTTAGCTAAATGCTTTCAACACAAGCTAAAAGTCAAAATTTAAAACAAACGTGCAGGCTAAATGCCTGCATATCAGCTTCATTGGGTCTGCCATCTGCTAGTTGCTAATCCCTAACCAAAAAGTTCATTTCTCTTGTTTTAAGCCCCATCGTTATTCTTTTTTATAGATGATAGATGTATAGTAAATGTATACATACACACACATATATATATACTTATATAGTGTGAGTATATTATACATATATAATAACACAGATTGAAAGAGGCATAAACAACAACCATCTCTAAAAGATGTGAGTCAAGGGTAGAGTGCACACAATATTATGCACAAAGATCCGGCTCATCACCTCAAGGGTGAAAGCTTTGTGAGTGGTAGAGCTGTGCTTCAGTCGTCTTTCTGTCCCTCTCTCCCTCCCTGTCTCTCACTCTATGAAAAATGGGAGAAAAATGGTTGCTAGTAGCAGTTTTGTCATACAGGCAGTGAACCAGAGTGACAACCAACCTTGTTAGAAAAAAAAAAAAGGCACACATGTTACAGTGTACAAGGACCCAGGTTTGAGCCCCAGTCCCCACCTGCAGAGGGAAAGCTTTGCATGTGACGAAACAAGGCCATAGGTGTCTCTCTCCCTCTCCATCACCCCCTTCCCTCTCAATTTCTGGCTGTCTCTAGCCAATAAATAAATAAAAAATAATTTTTTTTAAAAGGGGGTGGTGCACCTAGTTAAGTGCTCATATTAGTAAGCTCAAGGACCCCGGGTCAAGCCCCGACTCCCCACCTGCGGAGGGAAGTTTCATGAGAGGTGAAGCAGGTTTGCAGGTATCTTTCCCTCCCCTCTCAATTTCTCTCTTCCCTGTCAAATGAAAACAGAAACAAATGTCTGCCACGAGCAGTGGATTCTTTGTGCAGACACCAAGCCCCAGCAATAACCCTGGGGTCAAACAATCAAAAAATATATAATTGCTTCTAAAATATGGCTTGGAAATGTGTCATATGGTGTCATATAAGGACAACATCATGTAGCCCAATTAGTTTACCATACATGAACAGAGTATAGAGCTCTTAGCAGACTCTTTGTAATTGAACATTTTTTACTTACTTGTTTTAAATTTATTTTGTTTGGAGAGAGAGAGAGAGAGAGAGAGAGAGAGAGAGAGAAGGAAAGAGAGAGAGAGACACCAGAGCACTGCTTAGCTCTGCCTTAGGGTAGTGTGGGGGGATTGCCCTCCCAATTTCTCTCAGTCTTATCAAATTAGATAAACAAGTATTTAAAGGGGACAAACAGTAGTGCATCTGGTTAAGTGCACACATTATAGTGCATAAGAATCTGAGTTCAAGGCCCTGGTCCCCACCTGCAAAGGAAATGCTTTACAAGTAGCAAAGCAGGGCTGCAGATATCTTTCTATCTCTTTCTCTCTCTTTATCTCTTCCCACTCAATTTCTCTCTGTCTCTATTCAATAATAAAGATGTTTTTTAAATAATAATAATAAATAAATATTTATGAAATAATAATAAAATATGACAAGATGTGCACAATCCAACAAGATGGTAGTTTATTTTCTCTAAGTTATAACTTAGCCAAAAGGAAGAATGTGAAAAGAATTCAGAGGGTTTGATTCTAAACAAACTAGTGTTATCCAGTGAGGTAGTACAGCAACAAAAAATGTGATTTGTAGAACCAAACGTAAGAAATAACACTTAATAAGTAATAAATACTAAGCACAAAGTTGGTTTTTAAATGAGCTCCTTTCAGGGCCCGGTGATGGCATACTTGGTTAAGCACACACATTATAGTGCATAAGGACAGAGGTTCAAGTCCCTTTATAAAAATAAAATAATAAAATAAAAACAGCTCCTTTCAAAGTAAATGAACTTGCTGGGTCTTTCAGAATACATAGTTATCTAAGCTCATAAATTCAAACCCACTGATCAGAAAATGTATAGTAAAGATGTTGACAAGATCAGAATAACAGAAGCTTTCCATGGCAAAACTTCTACTAATTTTGTTTAGTAAGTCAAGTAATCATTAATTGAAAATGAAGTCACTTATTAAAACTGTTGAGGGGGTGGGCAATGTGACACTGGGCATTCTGATATGAAGGCTTAGATCAGTCTCAAAAATAAATACGACCCATAAGAAAAGATATATCAGACGCATCTTGACTTCCCCAAGCCTCCAGCAGAATTTTACATGTATTTCTGTTCCTTCAATGACAGTTTGAGGGAGCAACATCTGGCAGAATGCAGTCCTCTTGGACTGCATCTCTTTCTCTTTATCTCTTTCTCTCTCTTTCTCTCTTCCCACTCAATTTCTCTCTGTCTCTATCCAATAATAAAGATGTTTTAAAATAATAATAATAAATAAATATTTATGAAATAATAATAAAATATGACAAGATCTGCACAATCCAACAAGATTGCATCCTCATCCTATGCCCATTCAAGCCATGGAAAAAACCTGGAATACTCACATTTGCCCTGAAATGTCTAAAATGAGAGGCTGAGAAGTGGTGAACCCAGTAGAGCACATATGTGGTCATGCTCAAGGATATGGGTTCAATCCCCTTGTTCCCACCAGCAGAGGATGATGCTTCACAAGCAGAGGAGCAGTGCTGCAGGTGTCTCTCTTTCTGTCTTCCTCTCCTTCCATCCTCAGCTCTTCATTATTTAAAATGTTTTTTTCAGGAACAGAGAACTCATACTGCAGGTTCCAAACCCCTGTGATAATCTAGGTGGAAAATTAATAATAATAATTATGATGATGATGATGATGATGATGATGATGATTATGATGATGATGGTACTAGTAGTGGTGGTGGTGGTCTGAATAACACCAAGAACATGATCAAATGTTCTGATAGATAGCCATCCTTCAAATTTCTGGGCAGAAACTCATCAGGGCTAGGGAGACAACCCAATGGTTATGCAAAAATGCATTCATGCCAGAGATTCCAGGTTCAATACCCAGTACTACCATAAGCCAGAGCCATGCTCTGGGGTGTCTCTTTCTCTCTCTCTCTCTTTCTCTCTCTCTCTCTCTCTCTCTCCTTGTGTGTGTGTATCATTGAAATAAAATTAAGTATTTAAAAAACTCTTTATCATATAATTCAGACTCCTACACAGAAAACACAAAATCTGCTGAATGAAAACTAAATAAAAAATGATAGATGGCTATTTTTTAGTCTGAAGTCAGTATATTTGCTTAAAAAAGTGGAGGAGAAAAATAAAGACAGTGAATAAGATAATGGAAAAAATCTGTCAGATCTCATTCCTGGATGATGGGAGTATCTTTGACTCAAGTGAAAGGAGTTAGGACAGGTTTGAGCATCTTTTATAGGGCTTGGTCACCAGAATGACCAAGCCATTGAACAGATATTTAGGGTTTTCAACATCACTCTCATTATCTGGAGAAGGAAGAGGGACTGGAAATGGAGTTAAAGGTCTCTCATGCCTACATAATGAATCCTTCATAAAAACACCAGACATATTAGGTCCAGAAAGCATCTGCACAGATAGAAGAAGACTTAAGTTGGTGATGCTGGTGTTATAGACAGCTATTATAGAGAGATAAGAAATTGACTCCAAAGTTGGAAGCAATCCAGATACCCAATGGAAGATGAGTGTCTAAAAAAGTTGTGATATGTATATACAATAGAATACCATGAAGCTGTAAAAAATGATTAAGTGGTCTTCTCTGCCATATCTTGAATATAACTTGAAAGTATCATGTTAAGTGAGATAAGCCAGAAGAAGAAATATCAATAACAAATGAAGTCGTTTATAGGTGGAACTGAAGAAACAAGTTCAAGGAAAAACAAAGTGAAACTTGTACTGGGTGGTATGTATTGAATCAAAGCAAACGACTCTGAGAAAGGAAAGGATGAGATAGAAAGGTATTGGAGTCCTAGTGTACAGGAGAGGAAAGGGGTTTTGGTCAGGGAAGCTAATGTTTTATCCCTGTCATGAGGAGATGAGAGATTGTGCCTATGTGTCAGTAACTATAGTGTAAACTATTAGCTCTGAAATAAAGTAATAAAAAAGAGGGAGGGGTGGGGGTAGGTAGCATAATGGTAATGAAAAGAGACCCTCATGATTGAGTCTCTGAAGTCCCAGGTCCAATCTCCTGCACCACCATAAAGCAGAGCTGATCTGGCAAGAAAAAAAAATGGAAATAAAAAAGAAAAGAAAAAGTGGGCTCATGTGACAGCTGTCTTATAAGCCATTATTTCTCAGCAAAATGATTTTAAAACCAAACAAAAAATCTAAATATTCAGAATATGACAGCAAACTAGTCATTACCAGAAGCTTAGGGTTAACTGTGCAGTGAAAGATGAAATTAGAATTTCAGTGATGAACTAAACATAGCATATGCAGAGGTTGATTCATAATGACTTACTCCTAATACTTAAAGAATATTACAATACAATGCCAACTCAATGCTTTTTTAAAAGACAAGTTAATGGAATACATATTCCCCTAAGTTCTGTGGGGTCATTCCATTAAATCAACCAAATGCACAGAAGAGGCCATGGGAATCCCCAATTTGCAGTCAAGTCAGACATATGTCATGGTTAATCTGGGAATTTACTACTTATAATTGGCATCTCAAGTTGAGGCTCAGACTAGTGGGACTGAGCTCTTAAGCCTGTGGGATCTGATGCCATCTCCTGGCAGATTGTGCTAAATTGAGTTAAATTATAGGCTGCCCAACTGCTGTTGCAGATTTAGTGGGGCAAACATCCCTTGGGTGACCAAGAGTATAAGAAGCAAAATGTTCACACATTGGTGGGGTTGTCTGCCCAGGGAAGTCAGGTTGGTGTCATGGTAGCATCTACAGCTTGGTGGCTGAAAAGCATTAAGATATAAAGCAGAACAAATTGTTTAATAATAAGGAACCTATAGATAAGAACATAGCAAATGAGAACTGGGGGGGCTTCATGTTGTAAGGATCTAGGAAGTCTATTTTAGGTATATTCCAAGGGAACCCATGATTCTACTAATTTTTACCTGAGTTCCAACAGCTAACATGAAGATGAACTAAGGTATTGCCTGCGGAGATGGTGTCAGAGTTGGAGATAGAACTAGAAAGCTGGATCGGGGAAATGAGTAGCTCACAAATTTGGGGAAAGTATATAAATACCATTAACTGTAGGCCCCATCGATCTGATCTGTCCTGAAACCTCACATCTCCAGAGCCAGGCCCCACTAGGGAAAAATAGTAACAGGCTGGGAGTATGGATCAACCTGCCAATGTCCATGTCCAGTGGAGAAGCAATTACAGAAGCCAGACCTACCACCTTGTGCACCTCATAATGATCCTAAGTTCATGCTCCCAGAGGGATAAAGAATAGGAAAGCTTACAATAGAGGGATTGGATGAGGAACTCTGGTGGTCGGAATTGTACTCCTCTTATCCTATGGTCTTATTCTTCTTCTTCTTCTAGCGTTTGCCCTTCTTCCGTAGCCAGTCAACAGCGTCAGGTTGAGCCTGATGTCTGCTTGTTGCTGGCTTTGAAAGTGACTGGGATCCATGTGGATTCAGTCGGCTAGGAAGGATCGTCAGTTTCCCCAATAAATGGGTACTCACGGGATGCACCACGAGAAGGTCGATCCAATGCATCCCATGGTCTTATTGATCATTATTAAATCAATTTTTAAATGTTATTTATGTACACTCCTATTAATTTGTAATCATATAAATCACTATTAAGTAATATGAGAGGGGGAAAACTGAATGTATCAAACTTTGTAAAGCACAGAGTCTTTTTAATACATAGGCTGAGTCTTTGATATGTTGACTCTCTTAAAAGCTTAGGCCAGGGAGAACAGAAGCAACCAGTGGCATAGCTATATGCAAATAATGTCAAAGGACATAAAATATGGTGAGGGTGTGTATGATACAGCAAATCCTAACAAAGTGATTTTTCAAAGTTAACTCAGTTGCCAAACAATGTGATTATAGCAATAACTATCTATTGTCTTCTTAAACCCTAAGACAGCAGGAACCTCCCACTTCCTCTATAGAGCCTATGTTTCCCCCAGTCCTGGAACCCCTAGGGTGGGGCTCACTTTCTTGCATGCTTCTCTCAATTCATGCCAAATGATACTGTATCTGCCGATCCCACCCTAATCTATGCAAGGAGTACCACCTCAGCATGCTTCACTTCAGACTGTGTCCAGAGGCTTCAGGTATGGTATGTCAACCCTTGAGCTTCATTAGTCAGGTGAGAGTTTCCTTTCATGGTATTCTCTAATTTCATTCCAGGTGGTTCACTTCCTAACAAAGTCCAAAACCTAGATATAGACTAGATAACATAGAGCATATGTTCACATGTATCCATAAATTAGGGCAAAATATATACCTGAAAGGAAAAGTACACAATAATCTGTAGTGAGTCAGAATAAAGTTCCTAATGAAATAATATCTAATTAGACTTAGATACCCTCCTCATCTACTTCCTCTCACTCACTCCAAAGCTAACCTTAGCAAAGCAAGGACTGCAAAAGCTGAATAAGGGCAAGAGACTGGCATACTTTAACGATGACTCTTTAGTCACTATCAGGCCACCCCATCAGCTGGGGCCCTATTCGGGGAGTCCTGAGATTCCCAAACAGATCTGATGGGCCTAGACCTCAAATAAATCCCTCTCTCCATTGTTACCAGTCATTTCTATCAGGAACAACACAATAGACCCCTTGGTGGGCTCCCGCATAGGACCTTGCCCTCAACTTGGATCAACAATGGTAGAGAATGTTCCATCCTCCGAAAGGAGAATGAACAGCATACTCTATGCTCCACCTGAGAATGATGGGTCAATATTGGGGCAGCTTGGAATGTTCCTACTCATGTCCACAGAGCTCATATCTAAAGGGATGCAGAGGTCACATAGGCTCCTAAGCTGATTATGGGTCCCAGATCCCATCAAATCGATGAGGTTTACAGCCAACAGTATTTATACCACTTTCCCATATTAGGGAGCTACTCTCTTCCCTGATCCCACTTTCTGGTCCTGTTTCCAGCCATGACCACATCTCCCCAGACAATAACTTGGATCCACCTGCATATCAGATTTCAGGCTCAGGGGCAAAAGGAAAAAGAAAAAAAAAAAGAAAGAAAGAAAGAAAGAAAAGCTAGTTTAGCCACAGACCCTTTTGGAATTTAACTAAAATATGCCTACTAGCTATCTACAAAATGGAGGACCCCCCCCCCAACTCCTCATCTGCACTATTCCAGCCCTTGGGTCCATGATTGTTCAACAATTTGTTTGGTTTTGTATGTTAGCTCTTTTGTCAACCACCAGGTTCCAGATGTTATCATGATGCCAACCAGACTCCCCTAGACAGACAACCCCACCAATGTGTCCTGGAGCTCCGATTCCCCAGAACCCTTCCCCACTAGGGAATTATGGGAGTATGGATCGACCTGTCAATGCCCATGTTCAGCGGGGAAGCAATTACAGAAGCCAGACCTTCAACCTTCTGCATTCCACAATGACCTTGGGTCCATACTCCCAGAGGGTTAAAGAATAGGAAAGGTATCAGGGGAGGAGATGGGATACAGAGTTCTGGTGGTGGGAATTGTGAGAAGTTGTATACCTCTTATCCTATGGTTTTGTCAGTGTTTCCTTTTTATAAATAAAATTTAAAAAAAAAGAATAGGAAAGCTATCAGGGGAGGAGATGGAATATGGAGTTTTGGTGGTGGGAATTATGTGAAGTTGTACCCCTCTTATCCTATGGTTTTATCAATGTTTCCTTTTTATAAATAAATTTAAAAAAACATTTATTTTTAGCATTAGAAGAAGAAGAAGGAGGAGGAGGAGGAGGAGGAGGAGGAGGAGAAGGAGAAGGAAGAGGAGGAGAAGGGGAAGAAGCAGCAGCACAGTGTCTTGTGTGACCAGTGTTGAGACCACCACACAGGAAGGGTTAGCTAATGGGTTTTTCTAGCATAGCAACATGTTCAGCATTTCTCCTAATAAAGTGAACTCATTCATCAACATGCATGGAGTTTAGTGGTAAATAAATAAAATGTGGAGTCTCAATAACTATAGATGACATCTGTGGCACTAAGAGAGCCCAAGATAACAGTTTGGCATTACCAGTATTATGGCCATTTAAGCTTGGCTAACAAAAAACTAATCACTGGAATTCAAAACACAAAACATGGTAGATGCTACTGGTTCAAATTTAACTAAACCTTCAATTTTCTATATCTTGCACATCCTTAGAGTGAGCCAAATACCTACAATATATAGCACTGACATAATTGTTCTCTCTCTTCTTCTGGTACCATAATTGAGCTAATATGACAGCCACTGGAGATTAAACTGCTAAACTCAAAATTATAGCCTGAGGAAACAGAGTCCCAAACCTGCATTGGTAACATGACATGAACATAAGTATCACCATACAGAAAACCCAAGATGGGATAACTAATATGAGAATAACACCAAAAATTAGTATAAAAGCTTTCAGAACTTACAGTTTTGACCTTAACATCCAGCACTAGAACTGAGGTTTCTTAAGCCAAGAAAACTCTTCTCTCAAACCACAGAGGATATAATTTTGCCAGAGGCTATTATCACTTAAACCCACATCTGTTTACTTGGAAGATCTTTACACACACACAAAAAAAAAATGGTTTATGCAAATACACAACCTATGAGAATTCCAACAATAAAGTAAGATTCTTTTTCCCTTCCAAAAAGCAATGTGTAGTGACTGTAAAGGGAAAAAGGACGGTCCTTGGGGGGGGGGGGGGTTCTACAATGTTTCTTGGTCTAGTTACAGAGCATGTGGGTGTCTTCACTTGAAAATTGATGTCATTGTTTGGTTTTTTGTCTTTTTTTTTTTTTTGCTTTTTAGTTACATTTCAATATTTACACTCAAAAGTCAACGGACAGGTATAAACCTGAAACACACTCCACATTAGTGTAATTTTGGTGGATCAAATGCATTCCTACTCATTAATTTCTTTTAGCACTGCCTTAATGTGTTTGGCATGTATTTCCCTGTCCTTGTTTTTTTCTCCCCCCTTATCACTAATGGTTGCAAATTAACCTTTGACCACAAGTCTGTTAAACTGGCTCTTGAATTCCAAGATTACACAAAGGAAAATAAACTAGATTACACAAGGAAAAGATAATAAAGCTAGATTACACAAAGAAAAATAAACTATATCAAGGTAAATTGAGAACTTCAATGCCAGAGTCAGATTTCCTGCATACCATTGATCAAAACTTAATCACGTGGTCATACAAAATTTCAAGGGAAGTAGAAGATTTAGGCTTCATCAGGGTAGCCACATATCAACCAAAGTTACAGAAAAAGTAGAGAATAGCTACTGAAAGCCAATTACCCATTGGCCATAATCCTCAACACAATGCTGTCAGCTACACCAGCTACACTCTATAAATGTATGCTTCTATCTTCTGAGAGTTCATTAAAATAACAACAAAAAGGAAAAATCATCATTGACCTATAATAATTGATTGCAACAAAAAATGTTGGCCTGGATAGATAACACAGTAATGTACACTTCAGATTCAGTCCCTGGCACCACCATAAGCCCGAGTTGGCCAGGGTTCTTATCTCTCTGATTAGAGCAAAAAATATGTTTAAGTCCCTCAACATATTTCTGAAGAATGGCAAAACTGGTGGAATGAAAGAATGGAATAATGCTAAATTCATGTGGACAAAATGAAGGAGAATGCCACTTGGGTTATAGAACATGAAGGAGGCTGAGTATTTAATTTAAAAATATTCTAAATGGCATCCCAAGTAATTCCAGATGATTACACACACACACACACAGAGAAAGAGAGAAAAAGATAGAGATAGAGAGAGAGAGAGAGAGAGAGAGAGAGAGACTGAGTTTTAGTTATCTTTTGCTATGAAACAAGCCATCCAAGAATTAGTGGCATAAAACCTTGGCCACTTTCATATGCACATGGTGTTGTGAATCAGGGGTTCAGACAGAGCATGGATATGGGCATTCCCCCTCCTACACAATATGCGGTGCCTCCTTTACGAAGCTTGAATGGCTAGAAATAACCCAGAAAACTGGACAGCAGAAACATATAAAAGTTTTTTACTCCACATCTGGCACCTGAGTTGGAATCATGTAAAAAATTATTTGCCTCAAGCTATCTCCCCAGGACCTTAAATATTTTTATAACAAAACAGCTAGAGTCTGAGAAGGAGAATTCCAAGATGAGGTTCCCAGAGAGCAAAGGTTCTAAGAGCACCAGAGGGAAAACGCAAAGTCTCCAAACAACTAACATCAGAAGACACCTCCTGCAGGGAAACTGTGAGAATATGGTTGAGCTGGGTGGAACCTCCTACTGAAAGATGGGTGCCTGAGGAACATGGTCTTCCTGTCAGCCTGTCTCTACCAGAGACTGAGCAGAAAAGATGTAACATTTTTCCACAAACATGTTTTCACTGGTCCCTGGACCTCTCACCACAATGAATGGCCATTCACACCCTCCAATTTTGGTCTGAAGAGAAATACAGTTTTTCATATAATAAAATGTGTAACATATTAAGTCAGGCAGATTTTTTTTCTTCTTCTCTTCCAAAGCATGCGATATCGTATGCCTATAGGAAGAAAATATCCCACAGAACGAGCTCACACCAGTGTTTTGATCAGGTTGGCAGTTTCACTCATGAAAGTGAGGGCTAAGCAGTGGCAAGGACAGTGGGGCACATGTTACAATGCTCAAGGACCTGGGTGCAGGCCCCCAGTCCTTACCTGCAATGGGAAAGCTTCACTGGAGTGTGAAGCAGGTCTACAGATGTCTCTCTCTCTTTCCTCTGTCCCCTGCCCTTCTCAATTTATTTTGTTCCTATCAAATGAAGTATAAAGAAAAACAAAACAAAAAATGGTATCCAGGACCAGTGCATTTATAGGGCTGGCACCAAACCCCAGCAGTAATCCTGGTGGGAAAAAAAAAATCCATTACTTATCCTACAGAAATGACTTAGGAAGGAACGGGTAGTGGCACAAATGGTTGGGTGCACATGTTACAATACACAAGGACTCGGGTTTAAGCCACCAAGCCCCACCTGCAAGGGGGGTCACTTCACAAGAGGTAAAGCAGGGCTGCAGATGTCTCTCTGTCTCTCTCCCTCTCTATCTCCTCCTCCTTCTCAATGTCTCTGTCCCTATCCAATAATAAGTAAATAAAAATAGATTTTAAAAAATTAAATAAAATAAAGATACTTCAAAAATGACTCAAGATAAATATATAAACAAAAGAAAGCCATTAGTCAATATCAATCATATTCCATACCCATCATTAAGTAAAAAAATTACAAATTATCAAGAAATAGTAAATGTTTGTATGATGTCACTATTTGGGGAAAAATCTACTTACTAATGCAGTTGCATTGAATAGAAAGAATATGAGAAATGAAATAAATGTGAATTTTCACTCCACAAAAAAATGTGATCATAAAAACATGGTACACATGAGGTGGATAGGCTTGCCACTAGCATAAAGGCTACGGCAATGCCATAGCAACATCAATTTGGGACCCACTAAGATCTATAGAGAGTTTAAGTAGATATTACATAAAAGGTATTTGTATACATGCTGTACATAGTAATTTGCTCCACTGTGGATGAACCATTGGTATAAAATAGGCTTGAGGACCAGTATCACAAGGTGTCAGAAACTATCATTTCTTTACCTCTGGACAATTCCTCATTATGTGTCAGCAGTAAAAAAGAATATAAAAATCAAAGAGAATTGTCACTATTGGGCAGAGGAATGTTTATTTCATTAGAGTTATTGAATTCAATAGACTGAGCTAGAGGGCTTGTCTAGTTAAAAATTATTTGTTCATACCTTTTAGCCCACCTGCAGGTTAGCTGTCAGACTCAGGAAAGAATAGTAAAGTCATGGGCCCCTTAGAATATATACCAAAAGGGTGTCGGGTGGTGGTGCAGTGGGTTAAGCGCATGTGGCGCAAAGCGCAAGGACCATCATAAGGATCCCAGTTCAAGCCCCCGGCTCCCTACCTGCAGAGGAGTCACTTCACAGGCATTGAAGCAGGTCTGCAGGTGTCTGTCTTTCTCTCTCCCTCTCTGTCTTCCCCTCCTCTCTCCATTTCTCTCTGTCCTATCCAACAACAAACAACATCAACAATGGCAATAATAATAAACACAAGGAGGCTACAACAACAAGGGCAACAAAAGTGGGAAAAAATGGCCTCCAGGAGTGGTGGATTCATGGTACAAGCACCAAGCCCAGAAATAACCCTGGAGGAAAAAAAAAAAAAAGAATATATAAAAAAATAGATTTCCTAACTTTTCCCAAAATGGAGAACCCAAATCTCATCTTCTATATTCTTACCTTCAGGTTCCTGGTTATTAAACAATTTGTTCTGCTTTGTATCTTACCACCTTTCATCCACCAAGTTGCAGACGCTACCATGATGTCAATCTGACTTCCCTGGGCAAATGACCTCACTAGTGTGGCCTTGGAACCCCAACTCTCCAGAGCCCTTAACCATTAGGGAAAGATAGAAACAGGTAAAGATCAACCTCTCAATGCCCATGTCCAGTGGAGAAACAATTACAGAAGCCAGACCTTTCTTCTACCTTCTGTATCCCATAACAATCCTCAATCCATACCTCCAGAAGGATAAAGAATAAGAAAGTTTTGAGGTTTCCAGAAGATGGTGGACTGAGAAGCTGCTAGAAGCTTGAGCTCTGACCATATCGTCTGGAAAAACAATAGGATTTTCTGCCTTTAGTATGCCAGTCAATAAGGGGTCCTAGCGGTGACACCAAGGAGATGACTATAACTTAATTTGGGTTAAAAATAGAGTAGAAAAAAGGGAAAAAATTTTTTTCTTTTAAATTATTATTCCCAAAGCACACCTCCCTCCCCCCATAACCAGTCCCTGGAGACCAGCTCCTAGCAGGCTCCCCTGCTGAGCTTCTTTTATTACCAATATTCCTGTCCCACCAGGGAGAATCATTCATTCTAAGTCTATTCCCTTCTGAAAACTCTAGCTTTTTTTCTTTCTAAGTAGCCAACCCCCACCCCCGCATAGCTAATTAAATAAAATAAATAAATAAACAAAAGCTCTTTCCTTTCACAACTCTTTTATTACTGTTATTTTTCTTATCTTTTTCTTTTTTCTCTCTCTATTTCTTATTTTTTCCTTTTTCTCATTCTTGTCATCCTTTCTTCCTTAATCCTACAGCTTTCTGAATTCACTGATACATGTTTGGGAATTATTTTGGGGAAGAAATCTGACGCAGAGTGGACTCTCACTGTGAGTATCTCTGCTCAATTTCCCTTCCTCCTTTAGCTACCCCTAGAATATACAGTGGATAGTAGATTTGCATAACTGTCTATTCCTGGATCCTTGTCTAGTCCTGAGGTTTATCTTTTCATTTATTTATTTTCTTTCTTAACATTCAGCTGCCTCTTCTCACAAGGTTTGAGGTAATCTGGGACAGGGTTTGTTTACCCTGCTCTATTTTATTATTAATATTATATAAAGGCATATATCTTTCCCCCCCCCTTTAGGTTCATCAGAATTAACTCTTAGGGTATCTTTCACTGCTAGGGTAATGGGCATCTTATCTATTGTGGGAGGAATTTGTCTCATTTCTCCTACCTCCTCTACAGACTCCCCCTTCCTCCTCCTCTTAGCTAATTAAAAAAATTAAATTAAATTAAATTAAAAATAAAGTAATCAAAAAACACTTTCCTTTCACTGCTCTTTAATTACAGCTCTTTTTCTTATCTTTCTCTTGTTTCTCTCTTTTTTTTTTATCTTGTCATACACTTCTTCCTTCCTTCTTCTTTTCCTTTCTGAATTTGTGAATTATTTTGGGGAAGAAATCTGACTCAGAGTGGACTCTCTATGTGTGTATGTCTGCTCTACTTCCCTTTCTCCTCTTGTTACCCCTAAAATAGACAGTGGATAGTAGATTTGCATAACTGTCTATTCTTGCTATCCCTTTTTTCTTTTATCTTTCTCCTTCACTGGTTACTATTTTTTCATGGGCTGGAGACATTGTTTGGCTAACTGGTAGTGATTAAACTGCTTCAATACTTGCTTCAGTTGCTATTGTAATTCTTGAGGTGCAATTGTCATAAAGGTATTTAGTACAGTGTTGCTTGTACTCAAGACACAACAACTGAGGAACAACAGCGCATAAAAAAAAGGAAACACATAAATCAAAAAAAATGGGTAGATCAAAAACAAATAAAACTGCTACTCCAATGAATGAAGACAAGAGCCCAGAAGAAACTACAAATCAGCCAGAAGTAACCATAGATAAGAAAAGTATGCAAGCAATAATAAACTTATTAATCACAGAAATGAAAACAACATTGGAGGAAAGGAATGGCAGTATTAGGGAAACAAAATTTGAGACCCCCAAGGAAAATACTGATTATCTTGAGGCAATTAGGGAACTGAAAGCTGAAATAGCTGTAATGAAGAAAGAAGCTGAGGCAAGGGAAAGCAGACTAACATAAGCAGAAAACAGAATTAGTCAGACAGAGGATGAGTTAGAGAAAACTAAGAAAGAGGTGAAAGAGCTCAAAAAGAGATTGAGAGACACTGAAAACAACAACAGAGACATATGGGATGATCTCAAAAGAAGTAACATTCGTATAATTGGCCTGCCAGAGGAAGAAAGAGAGGAAGGGGAAGCAAACATTCTAGAGGAAATAATAGAAGAAAACTTCCCAGACCTGAATAACAGAAAGGACATCAAGATTCAAGAGGCCCAGAAAGTTCCTAACAGACTATGATGTGTCTTGAAGACACCAAGACACATCATAGTCACAATGAGAAGGAGTAAGGATAAAGAAAGGATCCTAAAGGCTGCAAGAGAAAAACAAAAAGTCACATACAGGGGAAAACCCATAAGATTATCTGCAGACTTCTCCACTCAAACTCTAAAAGCCAGAAGAGAATGGCAAGATATCTATTGAGCCTTGAATTAAAAAGGGTTTCAACCAAGGATAATATATCCTGCTAGACTTTCATTCAAACTAGATGGAGGGATCAAAACCTTATTGGACAAACAATAGTTAAAGGAGGCAACCATCACCAAAC
Source organism: Erinaceus europaeus (assembly GCF_950295315.1). Classification (NCBI taxonomy): domain Eukaryota; kingdom Metazoa; phylum Chordata; class Mammalia; order Eulipotyphla; family Erinaceidae; genus Erinaceus; species Erinaceus europaeus. The sequence goes on from NC_080170.1 coordinate 117,939,060, forward strand.
TGGCCCTGAAAGAGGTTCTAAAAGACCTCTTATAAACAAGAACATCACTATAATACTTGCAATATATCAGAGCAAACAAAAAATTGTTTTGAACAATGGCACTACAATACATTAAATCCATAATATCAATAAATGTGAATGGCTTAAACTCACCCATCAAAAGGCACAGAGTTGGGGGATGGATCAGAAAACATAACCCAACCATATGCTGCTTGCAAGAATCCCATCTGTCACAACAAGATAAACACAGACTTAAAGTGAAAGGATGGAAAACTATCATACAGGCTAACGGACCACAAAAAAGGGCAGGGACAGCCATTCTCATCTCAGACACAATAGATTTTAAATTAAATAAAGTAATAAAAGATAGGCAAGGATATTACATAATTATTAGAGGATCAATCAGCCAAGAAGATTTAACAATTACTAACATCTATGCACCCAATGAGGAACCATCTATATACGTCAAGCACTTACTGAAAGAATTTCAAAAATACATCAGTAGTAATACAATAATAGTGTGAGACTTCAATACCCCACTCTCACACTTAGACAGATCAACAAAGCAGAGAACCAACAAAGATATAAGAGAATTGAATGAAGAGATTGACAGGCTAGCCCTCTTGGACATTTTCAGAGTCCTTCACCTCAAAAAACTGGAATACACCTTCTTTTCAAATCCACATAACACATACTCAAGGATAGACCACATGTTAGGCCACAAAGACAGCATCAATAAATTCAAGAGCACTGAAATCATCCCAAGTATCTTCTCAGACCACAGTGGAGAAAAACTAACATTTAACAACAAACAGAAAATTATTAAAAGTCACAGAATTTGGAAACTAAACAACATACTCCTTAAGAACCACTGGGTCAGAGATTCACTCAAGCAGGGAATTCAAATGTTCCTGGAAACAAATGAAAATGAAGACACAACCTATCAAAATATTTGGGACACAGCTAAAGCAGTACTGAGAGGGAAACTTATAGCCATACAATCACATATTAAACACCAAGAAGAAGCTCAAATGAACGACCTTACTGCACACCTCAAGGACTTAGAGGAAGAGGAACAAAGGAACCCTAAAGCATCCAGAAGGACAGAAATCACTAAAGTTAGAGCAGAAATAAACAACATCAAAAATAAAAGAGCCACACAAAAGATCAATGAAGCCAAATGTTGGTTCTTTGAAAGATTAAACAATTGACAAACCCCTAGCCAGACTCACCAAACAAAAAAGAGAGAAGACTCAAATTAATAGAATTGTAAACGATGGAGGAGATATCACAACTGACACCACAGAAATTCAGAGAATCCTGCGAAACTTCTATAAAGAACTATACGCCACCAAGCTAGAGAATCTGGAAGAAATGGAACAATTCCTAGAAACCTATGCCCTTCCAAAACTGAACCAAGAAGAACTACAAACTCTAAATGCACCAATCACAGACAAAGAAATTGAAACTGTTATTAAGAATCTCCCCAACAACAAAAGTCCTGGACCAGATGGCTTCACAAATGAATTCTACAAAACTTTCAGGAGTTAGTACCCATACTTCTGAAGCTTTTCCATAAGATTGAAGAAATAGGAATACTCCCTTCCACCTTCTATGAAGCCAACATCACCCTGATATCAAAAGCTGATAGGGACAGAACAAAAAAAGGAAAACTACAGACCAATATCTCTGATGAACATAGATGCCAAAATATTAAACAAGATCTTGGCCAACCGGATACAGCAACATATCAGAAAGATTGTTCATCACGACCAAGTGGGATTCATCCCAGAAATGCAAGGCTGGTTCAACATCCATAAATCAATCAATGTCATTCACCACATCAATAAAAGCAAAGCCAAAAACCACATGATTATCTCAATAGATGCAGAGAAAGCCTTTGACAAAATCCAACTTTGAAAAGCTCATGAAGTTGAGGTCTTGAAGCTGAACTTGAAACAAAAATAATTGTTCCTGTAAACAAAATAATCAACCAGTTCAAGAATTTTCTATGGGTCATATTGACAAACGTGTCATAAAGATGAATTGTCTTGTTGTCCACTGACATCATGTTTGTATAGATATATCCAGGAGAATTTTGTAAAATGATTTAAAGTGTGTATAATTTGGAGTCTTACTGCCATAACACTGCTTGTACTGAGTCCTTCCCTCCCCCCCCCCAGCAAAGAAGGACACATCCACAAAAAGGGATAGAAGAGATAGAATGGGGAGCATCTAGCAACCACTGGTGTGTTTGATCTCCCAGTGACTACCATAGGAAGCCCCAGTGCAAGAAGTGAATACAAAATTCCAACAAAATTTCAGTGTCGACTTTTGACTTTCCATCTGTACCCAGTTCGGTGACTATCTTGTGAGGGTGATAGCATTAGTTTTTCCTAATAATTAAGGAACTAAGTCATATTGCTTTATAAATGATTTCTATTGTATTGTTAGATATAGTGCCATTTTACCAATTACATGTTTGAAAAAAAAAAATGAGGACATTTCTGCCCTGCTTTTGAAGTTGAAAAAAAGTAATAAATTAATTTGATTTTTGAACATTAAACAATGCCACTTCTTATATAAGCAATGTGACTGTTGTAGAAAACAATTGCTTTTAGAAAGATTAAATGTAAAACTCTCCGTGAGCAGTCTTTACCATTTGCCTGTTGAATAGGTCATTCACTGTCAGTGCTGTCCTCTAGTCATTTCAAGGTCGCATGTGAAGGATGAATTAAATGTAGCCTCTCAGGAGCCAGTTTGGGGGCCAAAGCATCAGTCTTGCAAGCCCATGGCCCAGAGTTTGATCACTGGCATCACCTATACCAAAGTGATACTCCGGCTTTTTCTCTTCCCTCTCCCTCTCCCTAGCCGCTCACAAAGAAATATTAAAAAAAAAAAAAAAATAGATGTAGGTTAATTGTTATGCAAAATGACTCTCATACCTGAGGCTCAGAGGTGCCAGGTCCAATTCCCACCCCTATCACCATTAGATATTATCCAAAGCTGAGCAGTACTCTGGCAAAAAACAAGACAAGACAAAACAAAGTATAAATGGAACACTTGTCAAATAAATCAGAGTGGAATGACCCAAACAGGTTTAGTTAGTTCAAAAGTGTGCCCAGAAAATATATGTCCATCTCCGAACCCACAAGGGTGAACTAAATTGGTAATACAGCACAAGGGCAGATTTAATTAATTTAAGGATCTTAATTACTTTATGGATTCAGGAAGCAGAGAAGTGGTTCAGTGATACATAGAATGGAGAGAGAGAGAGAGAGAGAGAGAGAGAGAGAGAGAGAAATGCCTTTCTTTCCCTCCCAAACACACATACAAACATGAAGACACATTTTAAAAATGAGATTAACTCATCCTGGACTTAGAGAAAACCTTAAATTCAATGTCAAACATCCTTCTAAGACACAGGAAAGGAAAAGACACAGACAAAACAAAGACAAAAGCAAACCCTGTGAAGACAAGGGTCAGAAGTAGTGCTCTCACAAAGCTGAGGGACTTAGAAGCTTCCTTAAAATGTAAGGTGGGAGTTGGGCGGTAGTGCAGCGGGTTAAGCGCAGGTGGCGCAAAGCACAAGGACCGGAGGAAGGATGGAAGGATCCTGGTTTGAGCCCCTGGCTCCCCACCTGCAGGGGAGTCGCTTCACAGGTGGTGAAGCAGGTCTGCAGGTGTCTGTCTTTCACTCCCCCTCTCTGTCTTCCCCCCTCCTCTCTCCATTTCTCTCTGTCCTATCCAACAACGATGACATCAATAATAACTACAACAATAAAACAACAAGGACAACAAAAGGAAATAAATAAATAAATAAATATAAAAATTTAAAAAAATGTAAGGTGGTAAAGAAGGACTAAGAGTGTAGCCATGCTGATACCTTGACTTCGTTTGTTTTATTTTATTTCATTTCATTTCGTTTCATTTCATTTTATTTATTGCCACCAGGGTTATCACTGAGACTTGGTGCTGACACTATGAATCCATACTCCTGGAGGCTATTTTTTCCTTTTTTTTCCCTTCTCCCCTTTCTTACCTTCTTTCTTTCTTTTTCTTTCTTTCTTTCCTTTTTAATTTAGATAGGGCAGAGAGAAACTGAGTGGTGAAACTGAGTGGTGAAGGGACATGTGGAGAGAGAGGAAAAGAGACACCCGCAGCCATGCTTCCTCACGTATGAAGCTTGTGTACGGTAACAGGTGTGATCAGCTGGGTGTGCGACTTCAGCTTTCCGCCCCCCACAGCTGTGAGTGAGGGCTTTTCTGTTGTTTACATCCTCCAGCTTATCATTACTTATAACAGCGACTCTAGGAAATTATTCCAGGAGCCATATCGGAAACGACATCTCAGTCTCACTTAGATGGATGGAAATTCAGCAGGAAAAGGAAAAGGAATTGGCAAAGATGTGAGGTGCTCTGGGTCCAGCCAGTAGTGCAGCTAGTTAAGTGCACGCATGACAGCGGGCAAGGACTCATGTTCAAGTTCCTAGTCCCCACCTGTAAGGGGAAAGCTCCACAAGTGGCGAAGTAGAGCTGCATGTATCTCTCTGTCTCTCTCCCTCTCTATCTCCTCCTCTCCTCTCAATTTCCCTCTGTCTCTATTCAATAATAACGGAGTTGGTCGGTGGCCCAGCGGGTTAAGCGCATGTGGTGCAAAGCGCAAGGAATGGAGTAAGGATCCCCACTGCAGTGGAGTGGCTTCACAAGCAGTGAAGCAGGTCTGCAGGTGTCTAACTTTCTTTCCCCCTCTCTGTCTTCCCCTCCTCTCTCCATTTCTCTCTGTCCTATCCAACAACAATGACATCAATAACCACAACAATGTTAAACAACAAAGGCAACAAAAGGGAAAATAAATAAAAAATTTTTTAAAAATTGAAAAAAAAGTTTAAAAAATAATAATAATAAGTAAATAAAATATTTAAATAGCTTAGGTCACCTGCACATTAGATGAGATGGGGATACGGAGTTCTGGTGGTGGGAATTGTGTGAAGTTGTACCCCCTCTTATCCTATGGTTTTTGTCAGTGTTTCCATTTTATAAATAAAAACTAAAAAAAAAGTTAAGAGAAGACAATACAAAAAAAGATATTTTTTTAAAAATGTGAAGTGCTATAATTTCAAGGCCTTTAGGAAGTAATTTTGTATTTTTAGTAAAATACCAAATTCATACAAGCAAGTGATCAATATACTTCTGGAAAAGTATTTGTAGCCTGAATGAGTGCCAGTTTAACAAATACAGACTTCATTTAGAAAAGAAATAATAGCTCTCTATGTGTATGCTTTGTTTCAAAGCTACGCACGTACCTGGATCCCACTAGACCAACACCAATACCTTGTCACAAATACCTTTCAAATGAGCCATTTTAAGTTGCTCCCCATAAAGATCAGTTCCATGTCTATCAACTATCAAGCTGCCTATCAACCTTTCCCCCTTAATGTAGAAGTACTTAGTCAATGTATTTAAAGCAATAAATATATCAAAGTAAGAGAAAAAAATTCATGAGTCTCAAAAGGTAATCAGTGGGATGAATTCCAATCATCTCATTCACAGATGCTATCTAAGAAACAAAGCAGACGGCAATACAGGGTGGATCCTCAATGGACTGTATTCTTTTTATGATTAATAGTAGGTCACAAGGTTGTAAGGTCACAGTGTAGAGTAACACCACCATTGCTGAAAGTGCTGTGTCCCACACCCTCCCACCTCCTAAAGATAACCACTAGAGTTCTCACAGGTCTTAGAAACAATTTGCTTGCTTCTGTATGTTGGTTTTTCAAGTTGAAATCTATGAGTTCTCTAAATTCATTCATAGGAATAAAGCCAACTGGTAGTGATCTTTCAGCTCAAATTATTTCACATGGAGCATAATCATGTCCAGCTAGTGGAGATTGGAGCACTGACTCCTTATGGTGAAACAGAAGAATGGTTTGAAGGAGGATGAGAAGCACTGACCCTTTTTAAAAATATTTTGTTTAGTTTTGTTATTATCTTTATTTATTTATTTATTGGAGAGAAACAGCCAGAAGTCCAGAGGGAAGGGTTATAGAGAAGGGAGAGAGACAGAGACACACCTGCAGCACTGCTTTACCATGTGAAAAGCTCAAACCAGGGATTCGAACCTGGGTCCTTGCGCATTGCAACATGTGCGTTCAACCAGGTGCAGACCCCTGTACTGACCTTTAAATTGGGTAACTACGGAAGTTACTCTGGTATATTAAAACAGTCTTACAAATCAATATTCCTTCAGCAAAGTGAAGAAAATCATATAAGGACATAAACAGGTAGTCAAAAGTTGATCTAATTTATAATGTAAATAATTGATTCCTAGCATTAATTGATGCAAGCTATTTTTTTGGCCTCTTAAATGCTTCCTGAGGTAAGTTACTTTTTTCTGCTTTGTGACTAGATGATTCATTTTTGCCACTATGCACATTAAAGACAGTCTTTTCTATAATTTTTTGTCAAATGCAGACCATTTATGCTTCTGTAAGAAAGGTGTTTTGTTGAAAATGTAATGCAGTAGAAAACAGAGAACAAGTTTTAAATGAATATCAGATAGAGCCCACACATTATTTAAATCCCTTAGAAATTCATGAAGTAGGCAGAAAAGTTGTATTATGTGAATTTTACAAGTGGAAATGCTTTCACCTCTGGATGTTCAAAAGCAACTCTCAAAAACATTACTTTGTAATCTAAAAACAATACAGTACCTATTTCACTATGTTGAATTTTTTAACACTCCTACCGAAATAGCATTAGTTTATTACATTACTTGGAGTCTAGGTGTATAGCATCATAAGTAAAATGTGCATTTACTATTTACATTTGCTGAAAGTCTTTCATCCAGTTCTCCTGTTTCTTATTCCTCCCTTCATGATAACCATTATTTGGTTCTTACCATCTAAAAGTGGCTTTTTCTTTACACTGTATATGCATGAGTTTTGTCATCCACATATAGACAAAAATATATGGTGTTTGTCTTTTTTCCTTTTGATTTATTTCGCTACTACACCCCCTAGTTTTCTGTGTCATTTGCAAATAGCGAGATTTCGTAGGTGTTTTTATGCTGAGCGATAGTCCATTGTGTATACGTAACACGTCGTTTTATTCATTGATGTCAATGAGCAAGTACATTGTTCTCATCTCAGCTAGTGTGGATAACTTTGCAGTGAACATGGAGGTGTACTTATCTCTTCAAATTCTCTTGATAAATACTCAGAAGTGAGACGGCTGTACCATACAGAAAGTCTAAGTGTTTTGATTTTTTGAGGCATCTCCACAAAGTCCTTCATAACATCTGCACCAATGCACATTTCCATCAAAACACAGTTCGCTTTCCTCCAGATCCTTTCCACTGCCTGCCTGCTTGCCTTGTCTTTTTTTTTAGTTTTTTAATATTTATTTTTTCCCTTTTGCTACCCTTGTTGTTTTATTGTTTATTGTAGTTACTGATGTCCTCGTTGTTGGATAGGACAAAGAGAAATAGAGAGAGGAGGGGAAGACAGAGAGAGGGAGAGAAAGACAGACACCTGCAGACCTGCTTTACCACTTGTGAAGCGACCCCTCTGCAGGCGGGGACTCGAACCGGGATCCTTATGCCATTCCTTGTGCTTTGCGCCACCTGCACTTAACCCGCCTGACACCTGCCTTGTCTTTTTTAACAGTGGTCATTGTCTCACATGTGTGGTGTCCTCTCTTCTTTTAATTTAAATTTCCCCAATACATGTATTTTCCTGTACCTATTGGTAATCTGCAAATGTATTAGAAATGTAGCAGAGGTAGCATAATGGTATGCAAAGAGACTCTCATGCCTGAGGCTCCAAAGTCCCAGGTTCAATCCCACCCTATACCACCGTAAGCCAGAGTTGAGCAGTGCTCTGGTAAAATAAATAAATAAATAAGTAAATAAGACCAGGCTGTGGCACACCGATTAAGTGTACATTGTACAAAGCATAAGGACCAGTGAGAGAATCTGGGTTTGAGCCCCCACTCCCCACCTGTACCCCACATGCAGCGAAGCAGATCTGCAAGTGTCTTTCTCCCTCTCTATCTTCCCCTCCCCTCTCAATTTCTCTCTGTCCTATCCAAAAAATTGAAAGAAAAAAAAAATGGCACCGAGCCCCAGTGATAACCCTGGAGGCAAAAAAAAAATGAAAGTTTTGAGATATGTTTGTTCAGAACATGTCTGCCCTTTTGTTGTTTCTGCCCTCAGGTTTGTCACTGGAGCTCAGTTCTGGCACTATGAATCCACTGTTTCTGGTGGCCATTTTTTCCATCTTACTGGATAGGACAAACAGAAACTGAGAGAGGAATGGGAGATAGAGAAGGAGAGAGAAAGAGAGACCTGTTTCACCACTAGTGAATCCTCTCCCTGCAGGTGGGGAGTGGGGGCTCAAACCCGGATCCCTGTACAGGTCCTTGTGCTTAGTACTGAATGTGCTGTCCAGACCCTCTGCCCATTTTTTTTAATTGGGTCCTTAAGTTGTTTGCTTTTGCTATAAGATAGATAGGGGAGCTTCATTGCTCTGAGCTGACTTTTATAGATAAAAAGAGACAGAGAGAGAGAGAGAGAGAAAAGAGTGAGAGAGTGAAATATACCACAGCCTCTAAATTTTCTTCAGTGCAGTGTTGGACCAAGTGGAGCTTAAACCTAAGTCATGTTCATGACAGAAGAGGCTCACCATCCAGGCTTACAAATCTTGAACCAACATGTATTTCTAGAATAAATCTCATTCAGTCAAGAATGATTCTTATACTGTATCATTGAAATTTGTTTGCTGAAATGTGTGGTGACAATAGTTACATGTATGCCCATCAGAAATATTGGCCATTACTTTTCTTCATTCCAAGATTTATTTATTCATATATAACAAAGAAAGAGAATAAGAGAGTCCAGAGGACCGTTCTGTTACGGTATATCTGGTGCTGGGGGACTGAGCTAGAGGCCCCAGTTATACAAGTCCTGTACTGTACCCACTGAGCTGTCTCTCCAGTCCATTTTATTTTCTTGATGTCCTCACCTTGCCTTTTTTTTTTTTTTTTTTTTTTTGCTGTCTGCTATCACCATTACTCTTCAACATAGTATTGGAAGTTCTTGCCATAGCAATCAGGCAAGAGAAAGAAATCAAAAGAATACAGATTGGAAGGGAAGCTCTCACTATTTGCAGATGATATGATAGTATACATAGAAAAACCTAAAGAATCCAGCAGAAAACTACTGGAAGTTATTAGGCAATATAGCAAGGTTTCAGGCTACAAAATCAATGTACAAAAATCAGTGGCATTTCTTTATGCAAACACTAAATCAGAAGAAGTCATCCAGAAATCACTCACCTTGTTTTTACCACGAGATTAAAACTGGTCTCAAGGAATGTCTGAAGTTGGTTTCTTCTTTTCAGTTTTCACGAAGAATTTTGGGAGTAGATACCAATTCTTTGAAAACTTGATACCAGAAAGAGAAAGACTAATACCAAATGATCTCCCGTATAGGTGGAACTTCAGAACAAAAATCAGTAAGGGAAAACACAAGAGGAAATTGGGACTGGGGGTGGCATATTGCACCAAAGCAAAGGACTCTGGGAAAGGAGGGCAAGGAACAGATTGAAGGGACATTGGGGTCCTCATGTGTCTCCTAGACACCAATCAACGGGACATGAGAGGCTGTGCTTGTGCGTTAAAGGTTATGCAGTAAACCATCAAGGCCTCCAGCCACAATAATTTTTTTTTCAAAAAAGAAAACTTAGTAAAATTCACTAGTGATGCCACCTGGTCCTGGACTTTTGTTTTCTGAAGACTTTTGATCATTGTTCTAATTTCCTTAAATATGTCTGTTCAAATATTCTGTTTCTTCTGGATGCAGTCTTCAAATGTTATGTTTTTGTTTAAATAGCTTTCCATTTTTTCCAGATTGTCCATTTTTTCCCTTTTGTTGCCCTTGTTGTTTCTCATTGTTGTTGTAGTTATTATTGTTATAGGACTGAACCTATAACCTCTGAGCCTCAGGCTGTGCTATCTTCTTAATCACTGTCTTCTGTTTGTTTTGCTACGTTTTCCAGATCCTTTCGATGTAAGATTACATTTTCATTTGTGATTATTTACACCTTGATGATTTAATAAATAACTGTTAACTAACTATGGTTGATTATGAAGTCACAATAGTGCAGCAGAATATTAACTTGGATGAGACACTAATCAGAGAAACTGGTTAGTCAGCTGTTATGAAAGTCAGGTATGAGGTAACAAAGGCATGGGTGAAAGAAAGTGTTGTCAGTGTGGATACATAAAGACTCATGAAGGGGGACCAGGCAGTAGCGGAGCGAGTTAAGTGCACATGGCACCAAGCCCAAGGACCGGCACAAGGATCCCCGTTCAAGCCCCTGGCTCCCCCCCCTGCTGGGGGATCGCTTCACAAGTGGTGAAGCAGGTCTGCAGGTGTCTTTCTCTCCCCCTCTCTGTCTTCCCCTCCTCTCTCAGTTTCTCTCTGTTCTATCCAACAACAATGACAGCAATAACAATAATAACAACAACAAACAAGGACAGAGAGAGAGAGAGAATAGCCTCCAGAAGCAGTGGATTCATAGTGCAGGCACCGAAGCAATAAACCTGAAGGCAAAAAAAAAAAAGACTCATGAAGGGATATTGAAAAAAAAAGTCATCATGTTTTAAATAGTGTGTGATATAACTAATCAATTTTGCCATATTTCCTTAGATCCTTTCCCATCTTGGATTTGATTTACACATTAATGGCATTCATGTTTATTAAAATAAATTATACTTCTTCTTGTTTGTCTATTTAACACAATTTTCTGTGAATCTTGTATCCTTTTTCCCTTAAAAGAGTGAGCAAGGATTCCTCATCTTTACACTTGGTAAGAGTTAGCTTATTTGAAATCTAAGAAAACAATTCTAGAATTAAAATTGTTGGATATACACATACATAATTATGCCACTCACCTAAACATTTGCACTTATGTGAGCTCAGAATAATGGAGGGGATGGGATATAGCATGAAGATAATGGAAAGTGTATGAATTGTACCCTTCTTATCCCACAGTCTTATCGATTATTATTAAAACACCAATGATAAAATTAAAAAGTAGAAGTTGAAAAATAAAACACAAAGCAGAACTTGGACTGGGTTTGGTGTATTGCACCTAAGTAAAGGACTCTGGGGTTGGGGGCAGTGGGTTCAGGTCCTAGAACCTGATGGCAGAGGACCTATAGGGGGTTGGATTGTTATGTGAAAAACTGAGAAATGTTATACATGTACAACCTACTGTATTTTGTTGTTTGTTAATGTATTTTATTGTTGACTCTAAACCATTAATCCCCCATCCCAATTTAAAAAACTGTAAGAAAAAGAAAGGAAACGGGCTGGGGGTTTGGATCGACCTTGTCAATGCCCATGTCCAGAGGAGAAGCAATTACAGAAGCCAGACCTTCCACTCTGCACCCCATAAAGATCTTTGCTCCATACTCCCAGAGGGATAAAGAACAGGAAAACTTCCAGTGGAGGGGAGGGAATATGGAATGATCATGGTGGGAATTGTACCCCTCTTATACCACAATCTTCTCAATCATTAGATCACTAATAAAAAAAAAATTAGGGATGACAGGTGGTAGCACACACGGTTAAGCACACATAGTACAGAGCACAAATACAGGCTCAAGGATCTGAATTCAAGCCCAGGCTACCCACTTGCAGGGGAGTCAAGGATCTGAATTCAAGCCCAGGCTACCCACTTGCAGGGGAGTCGCTTCACAAGTGGTGAAGCTGGTTGCAGGTGTCTATCTTTCTCTCTTCCTCTCTTTCCATCCTCTCTCATTTTCTCTCTGTCCTGTCAAACAACAACAAAAGTGGAAAAAACGGCCTCCAGGAGCAGTAGATTTGTGGTACAGTCATGAGCCCCAGTGATAATCCTGAAGGCAAATAACAAATAAATAAAAAGACTACAGGAAACATACTGGTCTAGCAGAAGTAGGAGAAGGAGGGAGAATATAGGTCAAGATATGAACCCTGGAATTCAGAAAACCTACCTTTTTGTATAGTAACTATCTGAAACACTAAGATTGACAACTCAAGACAAGTTAGACAACAAACATACCCACATATTAACAGGACTAATCATGCCAAATTAGACATGTATAAGTCATAGCTCTATAGAGTGTATTTAAAGAGAATCTTATCCTTCCAGACATTTTCGGGGGGGGGTGGGGAAATGAGCCTGGGAGAAATTCAAAATTAGATTCCAATCTTTGAGATTCACAGTGTATATAATTGTATTAATAGCTCAAAAAATACACACAATAAAGAAACTAGGTTAACTTGTTTATGAAATATGTTTTTAAATTTATTTCGCCTGAAATTTTATTGAGGAAGTAAGAATTTTTATCTTTTTGTTAATCTCCAGAAGCAGAGCTTCATATAGTACTGCCCTGAGGTGCTGAGTCAACATGTCTTCTGGGGAATAATTACTTTGAATTTAAAAATGTTTTCCTTTTTGAGTAAATGGCCATTGTTGGGTGCATTATATGAAACAGTTGAAGTAAATGACAAGATGTGTCAACTGTATCAACTCAATACGAGCCATTTCTTCTATCAGGACAGATCAATGCACAAGGATGAAGAAAGCAAGACAGATAAAAAGAAAGAAAAATGCTGATGATTTTAAAAAACATCCTGGAAGGTAGCTTCATCTTACAACATTATGTAAATGGTGTTTTGCTTGAATATCATCTAGATTCTTGGCACTGCAGTAAAAAAAAAATACATGAAACAATATTGCAGAAATCTGGAGTTTGGAGTATAAAGAAAGATTGTGAAGATTTGAGATCTGCTTTCAAACTTTTCAGTAGTCATTAAATTTCAGAGGAGAAAAAGTACCTTCACCACTAGATATCATCATAGTCATGGACTCTGCTTCAAGATTTATCAGTGCAGGGCCAGGAGCCTCTCTGAAGCTGAAATTCCAACCTCAAAGCTGCATGCACAGAAGAAGGACAAATGAGAATGGAAGATATGAAATCTGGGTGGTGACACACCTGGTTAGGCACATGCATTACTGAGCAAGAGCTGGATTTGAACCACCATCCCCCACCTCCAGGGAGTCTGCTTCACAAATGATGGAACAGGTCTGCAGGTGTCTGTCTTTCTCCTCCTCTCTGTCTCCTGATTTTCTCTCAATTTCTCTCTGTCTTATCTAATATAATTTTTAAATAAGAAGAATGGAGGATACTTCACCCATGTAATCACCTACAGCCTAAATTTAGGCTCCTTGTGGATTTAGGTCCCTTGAAACTCTCCAAAGCAGATTAGATCTGGATAAATTATGACTCACTATGTGTCGAGAGAGAGAAATCAGGTGCAAAGGGGAGAACAAATCCTTGCAGAGGGTTTCACTTTCTGCTCAGGGAAACCTATTATCATTTCTCTCAGTCAAGTGGGATCTCACTTGAGAAACCTCTTTCTCAACAGGCACACTAATTGATTGGAAAAAAAAAATCCTGTTACCAGTTTCAGTATTCTCTGGCAATTAAGATAAATACTTATGGGGAAGAAAAAAGGGGTGTAGGGGGGTGGCCAAGTGGTGGTGCACCTGGTTAAGGGCACTAAGTTCAAGGACTCATGTAAAGATCCAGATCTGAGCCCCGCTCCCTCGCTCCCCACCTTCAATGGGGTCACTTCACAAGTGATAAAGCAGGTCTATAGGTGTCTATCTTTCTCTCTCCATCTCTGTTTCCATCCTCCACTCTCCATTTTTCTCTGTCCAATCCAATAAAATAAAATAAAATAAATGGCCACCAGGAGCAGTTAGATTTTTAGTGCCAGCACCAAGCCCCAGTGATAAGCCCAGAGGCAAAAACAAACAAAAAAGGAAATGTCCTCATTTTGCAGAGGAAGTGAAGCATTCTTAACACATTATAAAAAATACATGCTGTGTCTTCAAAGCCAGTGGATGGTATTGCACTAATAAACTCAAGCACCTTTGGTATTTTTCAAGAAACTACTCTTTTGTTTACATGACTCCGTCAGTTTACTTCTCATTTCCAAGCCATAGTAAATAGGATACTTTTTTTTTTTTATTTCTCATTAATAGTTTGATACAAGAATGAGATTACAGGGTACAGTTCCACACACACCCACCAACAAATTTCTGTTTCCCCACCTCCCACCCCCCAAAGAGAACCACCATAGTTTTCACAAGTCTTAAAATGGTTCTCTTGCGTCTGTTTTGTTTGGATTTTTTTTTTGGCAAGTTCGTATAAACCAGATCTCTAGATTCTATATATGAGTGAAATAATCTGGTAGCTGTCATTTATCTCTTTACTTATCTCAATAATCATAATCACCTTCAGTTCTGTCTATTTTGTCCCAAAGGAAATAATATCATATTTTTGATGGCAGAGTAATATAATATTCCATTGGAATATATATGCCATAACTTCTTTAGCCGGTCATCTGATGACAGGCATCTAGTCTGCTTCCACACTTTGGCTATTTTGAATAATGCAGCTATGGTGTCCATATGTCTCTTCTAACTTGTGTTTGAGTGTCCACTAGATACAAGCCTGGGTGGAATGGCTAGATCCTAAGGTACTTCCACTTTTGTTTAAGGACTCTCAGTACATTCTTCCACAGGGGTGACCAGTTTGCATTCCCATCAGCAATGTAGCAGAGTTCTCTTTTCTCCACAGCCTCTCCACCACCTGTCATTTTCTGGTTTGTTGATGAGTCCTTCTCTAGGGTGTAAGGTGTTATCTCACTGAAGTTTTCATTTGCATTTCTCTAATGATAAGAGAAGTGGAGCATTTCTTCATGTGTCTGTGGGCCATGTGTATTTCTTCTTTAGAAAACTGTTTAGTTCTCTGGACCACTTTTTTGTTGGATTATTTTTGCTTCTTTTGTAGATCTGTACCAATTTTGTATAGATGTTTAATATCAGTCATCTGTCTGATGTGTGATGCACAAATGTCTTCTCCCATTTACGTAGTTGCCTGATTATCCTTGTGTAGTTTGTGTTTGATGTGCAGAAGCTTTTTAGTTCCATGTGATCCCATTAGTTCACTCTTGTTTTCATTCCCTATGCCCAGAGAGTTGAGTCTCCAAATACGTCTTTGATGTGAAGGTCCTACAAAGTTTCACCGACACTTTCTTTTATAAATTTTAGAGTTTCTGGTCTAACATCTAGACCTTTAACCCATTTTGATTTGACTTTGGTGTTTGGTGTTAGGTGGTGATCTAATTTCACTTTTCTACATGTGGCTGTTCAATTTTCTCAGCACCATCTGTTGAAGAGAACTTCTTTACCTCTCAATGGGATACATTTTGTTGTCCACGGTATCCAAGGCATACCAGTGATTTGTAAGAAAACGCATATAAATTTCTTCCTAGATACAGCTAGTGATCTATGGAAATATAATAGAATTTGGTCATGAAACAGTCTTCACAGAAATCCAAAGAGTTTCATCCAGCCCATGAATGACCTTGCCTACATACTTGAAGGTCCAGTTACCACAGCATGGTGCCTACCTGGATGTCCTCTAGCTATCTCAAATGCGATGTTTTCTAAGCAAAAGATCATTACCTGGAGTCCATCTCATTTATTCTACCACTATAATCTCTCTCATGGGTAATGGGACAATATCACTATCCACACGATTTCCAGAGTGGAAACAACAGAGTTATGCTTGAGTCCTAATTATTTGGACTGCAAATAGCACCACAGGGTTCTCTGGTTGTCAAGTAAAAAGAATTCTGAGAATCTTCTCATGGCTCATTATTACTTACACGTAAAGGCTAAACTCATTACCCAACATTCAAGATAGTCAACAAAGAGACTCTAAATTTATACCTTGTCTTCCTTTCCAAATATTCCCCTAGAGCTTTTTTTTTTTTGGTTTTTTATTTATTACTTACTTAATAATGATTTTAAAAAGGGGTACAATGCCATATAATTCCCACCACCAGAGCTCCATACCCCATCCCCTCCACTGGAAGTTTCCCCATTCTTTATCCCTCTGAGAGTATGGGCCCAGGATGATTATGGATGGGGTGCAGAAGGTGGGAGGTCTGACTCCTGTAATTGCTTCTCTGCTGAACATGGGCTTTGGCAGGTCAGTCCATGCTCCCAGCCTAGAACAAGCATTTTTGGAGCCACACTAGCACTCACTACTTTCTGAGTCCATTATTATCTTTCAGTTTATGAATGTCATTTGGGCCTATTTAATCCATGGAACTCTACTCTCCTTTACTTCCCTCTACTCTGCCCTAAGCAAACCCTACTACTTCTCCCTCAAATTAACTGGGCTATGAAAAACTCATTTCCTCTTTAAGATCCAGTTCAAATTATTTTCCTCTGAAAATCCTCCCGTACTCCAACCCACAACAAAACTGATGCTACTAATTCTACTAAGCCCCCCCCCCCCCAGCTCATGATATACTCAATATGTCCCTCCCCTTGATGGCACTCCTTGTCAGTGTGCTCTTTATTTATTTGCTTCCCACTACATTAGAACCTGAGAGAGATTGCTCAATTACAATCAGATTTTTAGTCAATACCAACAACACAAATGAATGATTAACCAAACAAGCAGATTAAACTCTGAGCTCATTCAAATGTCTCCTGATTTCAAATGCATGAATAACACCTCAGAATTACTAGACACTCCCCTTCCCATATATCTCCGGAGACAATCTTATGCATTTCGTTCTTTGATGATATGCAGAGTTAGAGGAGAAAAATGAGAAAACAAAGCCACCAAATAAGAAATAAAAGAAGGAAGGAGTAGGAGGAGGATCTAATCATAATTCAAAACCATCAATTTTTCTCTCATGACCTTGAAGAAACCAGTCAGCAGCTCTGGAAAATCACTCACTTGATAGGTTCTGCATGGAAATAAGTTCTCAGGGGGGCGGGGGGAGGAATCAGAAACTATTCTAAAATGCCAAAGGTTTTTTGGTTATTTTGAACGTCACATCTCACACTGAAAGAACCAAAGTACCCATCCAAATATCATGCAGCTCAGTCAATAGTATCTGCCTTTTCATCCACCATTGCTCCTGAACTGTGGGCTTCCTCCACAAGTTTCTCTGGGAGCCACTCAGATAAAACATGCCTGGACATGTTAATTAAGCATTGCATGTAGAAAGCTGGATCTTGACAGTTTTAACTCAGAAAAAGAAGGAATGTATCTTATCAGTCAGCCTGTCTGTCCCTTCATTTTACAGAATGTAACACATCAAAACAATACAATGATTCATCAAAGGTACGCTGTATTGGCTCTTGTGAAAATCACTGGATATTTCTGCCTTCCTCCTTAAGAGTCATGTAACTGTCTGGTCTCCTTCCCCAAATTTTACGTTACAGTGACAGTGCAATCCAGATTACGGGCTGGTTTCTTTGAGGCATCTAGCACTGCCCATTTCAGTGTTTCCCAAAATGTCTTTCACAGAGTCTTTCCAGATATTCTGAAATTAAAGGCTCTGTGGTTCAAAAAAAGGGTAAGTACGTAGGTAGGTAGGTAGGTAGGTAGGTAGGTAGGTAGGTAGGTAGGTAGGTAGGTATACAGGCAAACAATTGTCAGATGATCAGAAAGCAGAAAATGGATGGTTGAATAGACATGATAGAGGATGAATGGTTGGCTGGGTTGATAGACGATTATATAGACAGACAGATGATAGATAGGCAGACAGATGATAGATAGGCAGACAGATGATAGATAAACATATCTGAGTGGTGATATATATATATATATATATATATATATATATATATATATATATATATATATATGTATATGTATATATATATATCAGAGATCCATAATACATTGTAGCACTATAAACATTTTCAAATATATCTTACTTAATTAACTGAATCTGAATTTCTCAAGTATTTCCTCTAGAAATCTCTTTTCCATTCCAAAATTAATATAATATCAAACAACTCTTGCTAAAATTTACAAATAAAGTGAAGGCTCTCAGCTACATTTGAAATTCACAGACAAAAATATGTTTGTCTCATATGAGACCTATCTATGCCAAATCAGTATTTAAATTAAAATTGTTTTGAAAAACCAGAGCAAACAGTAGTGAGAACATAGCACAGCAGGGGATAACAAAACTTAGTGAAGATATCCTAAAGCAGAGAGAAAATAAGGAACTAGGTGAGGGAAAGGCAATAGCAGTTTATGCAATATGACTTCATGACTGAGGCTTAGAGGACCTAAGTTCAATTCCAGGCACCACCGTAAACCAGCACTGAACAGAGTTCTGCTCAAAAACAAGATAATAAAGAAACATGAACAAACAATTGGGTGTGAGATAAAGATGGTAGGATCTTCAATCAGAATAGCAATACTGGGAGTCAGGCGGTAGCGAAGCAGTTAAGCGAGTGTGGTACAAAGTGCAAGGACCGGCGTAAGGATCCGGGTTCGAGTTGGCGACTCCCCACCTGCAGGGGGGTCGCTTCACAGGCAGTGAAGCAGGTCTGTAGGTGTCTATCTTTCTCTCCCCATCTCTGTCTTCCCCTCCTCTCTCCATTTCTCTCTGCCTTATCTAACAACAACAATGAAAAAACAAGGGCAACAAAAGGGAAAATAAATAAATATAAATTAAAATAATAATAATAATAAAATAGCAATACCAGTTTATCAGTGGTCAGCTGGGCCGAGGTGCACCATTGTCACACCTAAAGACTGAGTGGGCAATGTGAGCCCAGACCTACAGGGATGCAGAGGTTACACAGCCTCCCATGCTGAATATGGGCCCCAGATCAAACAGGTAGGGTTCACAGTTAACAATATTTACATACTTTCCCCATATTTGGAAGCTACTCTCTTCACTGATCCAGCTTTCTAGTCCTTTTTCCAACGATGACACCATCTCCCCAGACAGTAAGCTGGGTCCACCTGCATATTGGATGTCAAGTGAAGGCAAAAACTGGTTAAGTCATGGGCCCCTTGGAATATACCTAAAATAGACCTACTAGCTTTTTTCCAAGACGGAGACCCCAAATCTTCATTGGCAATATTCTTGCCTTTAGGTTCATGATTAGTCAACAATTTGTTCTGCTTTCTATCTTTTTTTTAACTCTTTTTTAGCCACCAGGTTCCAGATGCTACCATGATGCCAGCCTGACTTCCCTGGGCAGATGCCCCCACCATGTGTCTTGAAGCCCCACCTCCCCAGAACCTTACCCCACTAGGGAAAGAGAGAGACAGTCTGGGAGTATGGATCAACCTGGGATATTATGGATCAACCTGTCAACATCTATGTTCAGCAGGGAAGCAATTACAGAAGCCAGACCCCCCACCATCTGCACCCCACAATGATCCTGTGTCCATACTCCCAGAGGGATAAAGAATAAGGAAGCTATCAAGGGAGGGGATTGGATATGGAACTCTAGGGGTGGGCATTGTTTGAAAAAGTACCCCTCTTATGTTATAGTCTTGTCAATATTTTCATTTTATAAATAAAATTTTTTTTAAAAAAAGACTGTGTAGGAGTGAGGAACACACCAGACAGGAGAAGGCAGACTTCACGTGGTACCAGAGCTCCAATTCAGATCATGCACATGGTGAGGCTCGTGCCCTACCAGGTGAGCTATCTGCAGATCACATTATCACAAGGTTACCAGATACAGCACATATGTGTTTCTGTGTGTGTGCATGTGTGTATGTGCACGTGCATGTGTATGTGTGTCTTGGTTATACTAAATTTCAGACAAACTACATTTTGTTATTTTTGGAATAATAAAAAAACTTAAATGAGGTCTTCTGTGGGTATATAACACTGACAAGTCATATGGTATTCTTGGCCTGTCCCATTGCAGAATAACTTGTCAAAAAGTTGAAAATGCCACAGAGTCTGAATTTATTCCTTCCTATAAATAAGTTCCTTCCACAGGTGGGAGACAGAGGAAAGAAGAAGATGAATTCAGGTTCACCCAACCCTTTCAGGGTACCTACTGTGAGTCAGACATTGATATTATTCTCTCTCATTCTTAAAATCACATCACAGAGTGTTGCAGGCACCACGCACTCTCAGCGCACCGAACCCTCTTTCTTATTTCCTTCACCCACACCTAGACCATCTGAACCCATTCTTTGCACTGAATTGTGGCCATATGACCTGGAATTTTTCCATGGAAAGTGAGCAGAGATAAGCCTTCCAGAAAATTCCCACATGAAAACCCTCATGTCATGTATCCATCTACAGTCACACTGCTGGCCAGGTGTTGAAATCAGGAGAGTCACAAGGTAGAAAGCACCAATACGTCCATATCACTTCTTAAAGGACTACCCACTACATCTTTACAAGACTAGATGTCAGCAAGAGATCTTTTCTATTGTGCTAAGCAGATTGGACGATGCAGTTCATCTTTTCTAGCCATAAACATGATCTTTGATACTATTTGAGTCAGCATAATTGTCGCCATTTTGCCCAGAAGGAATCAGAGGCTTTGAGGGATGGGCAATTTAATTCCTTGTCAAAGTGATAAAGCTGAATTCAACACAAGGTCTAACTCCAGAACAGTGCTGCCTCTCTTCTAAAATCCCCGATGTCCAAAAGGAACACTTTGTATGATCTCCTGTCTCTTTACATGCTTTTTCTTTAAAATCTTTTCTAAAATATAGAGAATCAATCATAGACATAAGAGGATAGTCAATATCTTGGCAGGAACTGCCAGAGAGATTAAGTTCCTCTCTCATTTTAATCAAATCAATTTGAAAATGAATGCAACACTTAATCCTAGGATTTGTAGAAGTAACTTTCATCTAGGGAGTAAGTTTTAAGAGAAGGTCAATTCATTTTCTAGTCAACTTGATTTCCTTATTTCATCATTTACCACAGAGGGAGAAAGATGCGTTGAACACATTTCTTCTTAACCTTTCCTAGTCTCTCACCAACTGTTTACCTCTGCAAATGTGTGGATTCTTGAATATGATCAGCAAAAAAGATACAAGATTCCTAGGACACGACTGCACCTGAGTTTACCTAATCTATCTTCTTCAACAGGAGCTCTGGGAAAATGCAGTTAGACTCAGAGTAATTCTCACAATCAACCCAGTGAAGCTCTCTACATCCATGAAACACATATTTCACTTTCTACCTCCACTATAACAATACTCAAAACAGTTGACTGCAATTTATCTAAGAAAACAAAACAGCTTTAAAAAAAAAACTGACTGCAAATTATCTAAGAAAAAAGTCTTTTAAAAAAAAAAAATATTTATAAAATGGAAATATCAAAAATACCATAGAATAAAAGGGGTATAGTTCCCACTACCAGAGTTCCATATACCATCCCCTCCCTTGAAAGCTTTCCTATTCTTTATCTCTCTGAGAGCATAGACCCAGGATCATTATGGAATGCAGAAGGTGGAAGGTCTGGCTTCTAAAAATGTTTCTCCCCTAAACATGGGCATTGGCAGATCAATCCATACTCCCAGCCTGTCTCTCTCTCTTTCACTAAAACACTTTTTTAGGGGTTAAGCCCAACTTTATGTCTTCCAATAGACCTTACGGTGCCTGTGATAGTTAAATTTTTATGTCAATGTAACCAGACTACAGTGCCGAGGAGTTTGGCCAAACATAATTCTGGATGTTTCTTTGAGAGTATTCTAGGTGATTAGCACTTACAGGATCAAATGGAACAAATCAAGAGAAACATGAAGGAAAACAAGCAAAGTCCCAGAGATTTCCATGGGTTTTATAGAGAATGAGAAAGTTTATTTGCTATCTTAGA
The DNA here is from genome assembly GCF_950295315.1 of Erinaceus europaeus. Taxonomy (NCBI): domain Eukaryota; kingdom Metazoa; phylum Chordata; class Mammalia; order Eulipotyphla; family Erinaceidae; genus Erinaceus; species Erinaceus europaeus. The sequence goes on from NC_080170.1 coordinate 117,960,811, forward strand.
GCTTAAGAAGGCAATAGATAATTATTGTTTGGGAATTATTTAGGAACTTGGTTTACTTTGAAAATCCCATGCTTGGGGATTACTGTACCATACAAAACATTGCCATGATTTATTTCATTTAATGCTACTTACAAAAAAGTGTATCTCATATACACTGATGGGACCAGTTGTTTCTGGTTTCCTCGGTCTAATATAATAGGTGATTTAATATTTTTAAAAGTTATTATTAGAAGTGCACTATTTAAGCTCAGTGTTATAAATCAATCAGTTTACTAATTTGAAACCTTAAGTGTTTATACTTAAAGAATATATACTCAGAACTGAAATCTATACTTTTAAGATCTTGAGACATTCAATTTTTCCCTTCTCATATGCCCCCAAATCTGCTATATTATTTTTTTATTATTTAAAAAAGGAGACATTAACAAAACCATAGGATAAGAGGGGTAAAAATCCATACAATTCCCACCACCAGATCTCTATATCCCATTCCCTCCCCTGATAGCTTTCCTATTCTTTATCCCTCAGGGAGTATGGACCCAAGATCATTGTGGAATGCAGAAAGTGGAAAGTCTGGTTTCTGTAATTGCTTCCTTGCTGAACATGGAGGTTGACAGGTCTATCCATACCCCCACCCTGCCTCTCTCTTTCCCTAGTAGGGTGGGGCTTTGGGGAATCTGAGCTCCAGGACACATTGGTGGGGTTGTCTCTTCCAGGGAAGTCTGGTCAGCATCATGCTAGCGTCTGGAATCTGATGGCTGAAAAGAGAGTCAACATACAAAGCCAAACAAATTGTTGAACAATCATGGACCTAAAGGCTGGAATAGTGCAGATATAGTGCAGATGAAGTGTTGGAGGGTCCTCCATTTTGTAGATAGCTAGTAGGTGTATTTAGTTATATTTCAAAGGGTCTGTGGCTATACTGGTTTGTTTTTTTTTCCTCTGAGCCTGAAATCTGATATGCAGGTGTATCCAAGTTATTGTCTGGGGAGGTGATGTCACGGCTGGAAAAGGGACAGAAAGCTGGATCAGGGAAAATAGTAGCTCCCTAATATGGGGAACGGGAATAAATATTGTTGACTGTAAACCCCATCGATTTGATTTGGTCTGGGGCCCATATTCAGCTTAGGAGCCTATGTGACCTCTGCATTCTTATAGATCTGACCTCACATTCTGTGGTCATGAGTAGGAACATTCCAAGCTGCCCCAATATCAGAACCCATCTTCCTCAGGTGTAGCATAAAGTATCTTGTCCATCCTCCCTTCGGAGGATAGAACATTCTCTACCGCTGTTGATCCAAGTTGAGGGCAAGGTCCTATGCGGGAGCCCACAAAAGGGTCTATTGTGTTGTTCCTGATAGAAATGACCAATAACAATGGAGAGAGGGATTTATTCAAGGTCTAGGCCCAGCATGTCTGTTTAGGAATCTCAGGACTCCCCGAATAGGGCCCCAGCTGATGAGATGACCTGATAGTGACTAAAGAGTCATCATTAAAGTATGCCAGTCTCTTGCCCTTATTCAGCTTTTGCAGTCCTTGCTTTGCTAAGGTTAGCTTTGGAGTGAGTGAGAGAACTGTAACAGGAAGTAGGTGAGGAGGGTATCTAAGCCTAATTAGATATTATTTTTCATTAGGAACTTTATACTGACTCACATCAGACTATTGTGCACTTTTGCTTTCAGGTATATATGTTGCCCTAGTTTATGGATACATGTGAACATATGCTCTATTTGTGGGACCTGGTCTATATCTAGGTATTGGGACTTTGTTAGGAAGTGAACCACCTGGAATGGAATTAGAGAATACTATGAAAGGAAAGGTCTCACCCGAGTAATGAAGCTTAAGGGTTGTCATGCCACACCTGAAGTCTCTGGACACAGTCTGAAGTGAAGTATGCTGAGGTGGTACTCATTGTGTTAATTAGGTTGGGATCGACAGGTGGAATATTATTTGGTATGAATTGAGAGAAGCATGCAGGAAAGTAAGCCCACCCAGAGGTTCCAGGACTGGGGGGGGAAATATAGACTCTACAGTGAAAATGTGAGGTTCCTGCTATCTTAGGGCTCAAGAAGACATTAGATAATTATTGTTATAATCACACTATTTGGTAATTGAGTTAACTTTGAAAAATCCCTTTGTTAGGATTTGCTGTATAATACCCAACATCACCACAATTTATGTCCTTCGACATTATTTGTATATAGCTGTGCCACCCATTGCTTCTCTTCTCCCTGGTCTAGGTTTTTGAGAGAGTCAACATATCAAAGACTCAGCCTGTGTGTTAAAAAAGACTCAGTCTATGCTTTAAAAAGTTTGAGATATACAATCAATTTTCCCTAATTCTGATAGCCCTTTCCTCCATAGTTGTCTTCATTTCTGTGATTATTAGGTTTATTATTGCTTGCATACTTTTCTTATCTATGGTTACTTCTGACTGACTTAGAGTTTCTTCTGGACTCCTATCCTAATTCATTGTGGTAGCAATTTTATTTGCTCTTGATTTAACCTTTTTTTATTGATGTGGTTTTTACTTTTCTGTTCTGTCATTTTTCAGTTGTTGTGTTTTAAGTACAAGCCACACTATACTAAAGACCTTTATGATACGTGCAGCCACCAACCTCAGAAGTTACAACAATAGTAACTGAAGCAAGGATTGATGCAGTTCAACCAATACCATCTATCCAAATACCTCCAGTCCAATAAAAAATAACAAAAGGAAAAGAAAGAGTCAGGAAAAAAGGGAGAGAAAGAGTAGACAGTTATGCAAATCTACTGTCCACTATAAATTCTAGGGAAGGGGAGGGGAGGAAGGGAAGTAGAGAAGACACACACTTTGAGTCAGATTTCTTTCCCAAAATAATTCACAAACGAGTATCAGTGAATTCAGAAAACAAAAGGAGGAAGGAAGAAAAGGAATTTTTAAAAAGGAAGGAAGGAAGAAAGAAAGAAAGAAAGAAAGAAAGAAAGAAAGAAAGAAAGAAAGAAAGAAAGAAAGAAAGAAAGAAGGGATTCAGGCGGTGGCGCAGTGGGTTAAGCGCACGTGGCACAAAGCGCAGGGACCGGCGTAAGGATCCCGGTTCGAGCCCCCGGCTCCCCACCTGCAGGGGGGTTGCTTCACGGGCGGTGAAGTAGGTCTGCAGGTGTCTATCTTTCTCTCCCCCTCTCTCTCTGTCTTCCCCTCCTCTCTCCATTTCTCTCTGTCCTATCCAACAACAAAGCAACGTCAACAATGGCAGTAATAACCGCAACGAGGCTGCAACAACTAGGGCAACAAAAAGGGGGAAAAATGGCCTCCAGGAGCGGTGGATTCATGGTGCAGGCACTGAGCCCAGCAATAATCCTGGAGGAAAAAAAAAAAAAAGAAAGAAAGAAAGAAGAAAAAAGGAAGATCAGTGAAAGGAAAAAATTTTTTTTTTTAATTAGCTAGGAGGAGGGGGAAAAGGAGAGTGGAGAGAAGAGTTAGAGAGAGACAAATCCCTCTCACAATGGATGGACACCCAGTCACCTAGCAATGGAAAAAACAACAGTGCTTAATTTTGGTCACCCTGATGAAGGTGGATGAAAAAGGGACATGTGTATAATATAATAATACTAGTAATAAAATAAAATAAAGTAGAAACCCCTGTCAGTCTTCAGCTTCGACTGCTTGATTGACTGCAGGCCGCCTGAGCAGACAGCCAATTGTAAGAAGGATCCAAAAAAAACCCCTCCAGGTAGTCTTTCCCAAGCAGGTATGAGTCTCTGATTGGTCAGGTATTTTATCACTCAAATAGAGCTTCAGCCACTTAAAAAGAGAGAAGTTAAAGGAAGAGGCTTGGAATGACACCCCTGGTGAGCCAGGAACCTTGGTTAAGAAAATAGCCCAGCGGAGAGCCTGCTAGGAGTGGCTGCACTGCCCCTGGGGGCTGGTACTGGGGTGCGGGGGGTGAGCTCAAAAATAGTCAAAGGATTTTCCTTTGTCCCCCTGACCTCCGTTTGTCAGCCCAAGAGAGAGTTATGGGACTGTATTTTGGTGTCACTCTGACCAGCCCGTTTTCACCCTCCTACAGACATCCCAGTATCCTACCCTATCCAGCAGATCCCAGATTGTAAACTCCTGCCTCTTGGAGCTCATAAGCAGCTGCGGCTCCAAAGTCGCCATCTTGGCTCTGCCCCCTTTGCTATATTCTTACCTTTAGGCTCCTGATTATTTAACAATTTGGTCTGCTTTATATCTTAATGCTTTTCAGCCACCAAGTTGCAGTTGCTATCATGACACAAACCTGACTTCCCTGGGCAGATGACCCCACCAATGTGTCCTAGCATCATGCTTCCCCAGAGTCCTGCCCTACATGGGAAAGATAGAAACAGGCTGGAAATTATTTAGGAACCTGATTTACTTTGAAAATCCCATAGTTGGGGATTACTGTACCATACAAAATGTTGCCATGATTTATTTCATGTAATGCTACTTACTTATGGATCAACCTGTCAATGCCCATGTCCAGTGGAGAAGTGATTACAGAAGCCAGACCTCCCACCTTCTGTACCCCATAAAGTTCTCTGGTCCATACACCCATGAGGGATAAAGAATAGGGAAACTTCCAGTGGAGGGGATGAGTTACGGAATTCTGATGGTGGGAATTATATAAAACTGTACTCTTCTTATCTTCAGTCTTGTTAATCATTATTAAATCACTAATAAAAAAGAAATTAGCACTTACATTGGTGAATTTTTACTAGAATGCATGGCCTTCCTCAATGTGGGTGGGAATCATCCAATCTGTTGAGTGACTTAATAACATAATAGCTTATCTCCTTTAGGCAAGAGAGGACTTTGTTATCAGACTGTCCTTGGACATAAAATATAGCACCTGCTCTTTCTAGGACTCCAACCTGATGACTCAGGGAGAAAGCGGAGTAAAGAAATGACAGTAGGATCTCAATCATAGTTGACCAGGAAGGAAGCAGTGCTAACCAAGAGGAAAGCAACAGTATAATGAGAAATTTTAACAAAAGAATATTTCATTTTAGTGAAACAGTCTACTTGGCTATTATACAATTGATGTATTGCTAAGAAAACTTGCATTACAATGTTTAATGGAGGGAAAAAAATGCAGTTTGGAAACTCGAGTTTCAAGCCCAAAATGACAAAGGTACATTTGATGAAGGAATTTCTATTGTATATCATTTTATGGTGGTAAGAAATTGTCTATGAAACCGACACAGCTGTAAACAAATGCTATCTTTGATCACACCAAGTTCTGGCTCAAGAATAAGCACCTGTCTTTCTTATGGGCACTTGCACTGTCATTAGCACCATTCTTACACATTATCACCACTTTTATCATCTTTTATAAGAAAGTATGGAACAACTCACATAAAGTTATTGTGCTTCCTTGTAATAGCTTTTTGCTTGTTGTGATGGACGCTGGTTCCCAGCCATAATTGTTTTATAGTCTGAAGTGTATAAATCATATCCTAAACTAATAAACTGTATTACAACCAATCTGAGTTTAGAATACATCCTTCTAAAAAATGTCCTTTAGACAGTTAAGAAGAAGGAGGAGGAGAAGGAGAAGGAGAAGATGATAATGATGATGGTGAAGAAGGAGGAGGAGGAGGAAGAGGAGGAGGAGGAGGAGGAGGGGAAGGAGAAGAGTATGGAGTACACATGTCATGAAGTAGTAGTGGTAGTAGTAGTGGTAAAGCACTAGACTTGCATGTATGAGGTACTGAGCTCAGTCCCCAACACGTTATACGCCGGATGATTTCTCTCTCTCTCTCTCTCTCTCTCTCTCTCTCTCTCGTACAAATATTTACATGAAAAAATAATGTTGGAACTAAAAAATCTCAGTCATACAAAGCTAGCTGAAGGTCCGTCAAGTATGGACGCATTAAAATTTCTAAGCACACATTGTACTTTCCCAAAACTCAGAGAAGAACAAGTAGATCTTAGCTAAAGTAAGGTCAAAGAACTTTGAGTTTCTCTGAAGGCTGAGTCCACTGTTAGAGGGTGTTGTTTGGAGCTTCACTCCAATACACAATTCTTTTACTCACCCAATTATCAATATTCTTTTGAGCCTCAGAAGTTGTATGTTTTCCAGATTTACAGTTCATTACTCCCAAGGTTGACTGTTTTTTAATTTTTTTTATTTATTTAAGAAAGGATTAATTAACAAAACCATAGGGTAGGAGGGGTACAACTAAACACAATTCCCACCACCCAATCTCCATATCCCACCCCCTCCCCTGATAGCTTTCCCATTCTCTAGCCCTCTGGGAGTATGGACCCAGGGTCATTGTGGGTTGCAGAAGGTAGAAGGTCTGGCTTCTGTAATTGCTTCCCCGCTGAACATGGGCGTTGACTGGTTGGTCCATACTCCCAGTCTGCCTCTCTCTTTCCCTAGTAGGGTGTGTCTCTGGGGAAGCTGAGCTCCAGGACACATTGATGTCATCTTCAATCCAGGGAAGCCTGGCCAGCATCCTGATGGCAGCTGGAACCTGGTGACTGAAAAGAGAGTTAACATACGAAGCTAAACAAATTATTGAGCAATCATGGACCCAAAGCTTGGAATAGTGGAGAGGAAGTGTTAGGGAGGTACTCACTGCAAACTCTAGTGTACTTCTGCTTTCAGGTATATATTTTGCAGTAGTTTATGGATATGTGTGAACATATGCTCTCTCTCTCACAGAAACTGGTGTATATCTAGGTTTTGGGACTTTGTTAGAAAGTGAACCACCTGAGATGAAATTAGAGTATACTATGAAAGGAAAGGTTTCACCCAAGTAATGAAGCTGAAGGGTTGTCATTCCACACGTGAAGTCTCTGCACACATTCTGAAGTGAAGCATGTTGAGGTGGCAATCGTTGCGTTGGTTAGGTTGTGATCGGCGGATGCAATATTATTTCATATGGATTGGGAGAGGCATACGGGAAAGTGGGCCCTATCCAAGGGTTCCAGGACTGGGGGAAGTAGGGGCTCTATAGTGGAGATGTGAGGTTCCTGCTGTCTTAGGGTTCAAAAAGACAATCGATAGTTAATGTTATCATCACATTATTTGGTAATTGGGTTAACTTTGAAAAGTCCTTTGGTTATGGTTTGCTGTACAGTAACCAGTATCTTGTATATAGCTGTGCTATTGGATGCTTCTGATCTACTTGGTCTAGGCTTTTGAGAGAGTCTGCATATCAAATACACAGCCTATATATTAAAAAGATTCAGTTTGTGTTTTGAAAAACTTTGAGATATACAATTGATTTTCCCCCTCTCATATTAATTAACTAGTGATTTATATGTCTACATTTTGCTAGGAGTGTACACCGAGGTTGATTGTTAATTTATCACTATCATATTACAAATGAGTACCATGTAAGAAAAAAAAAGCTATAAAGTCTACACGTTTTAGAAAACTTAGGTGATGTAGCACCTTAATAAGCACCTGCGAGCATTGCTAGGGGACAGGCAAAGTCCATGGGAGACACCAAATAGGAAGATACAGAATAAAAGAGAAAAGTTGTAGAGAATTTTGTTTGTTTGTTTTTGGTTTTGCCTACAGGGTTATCACTGGGGCTTAGTGCTGACATTACAAATTCATTGCTCCTGGTGGCCATTTTTCAAGACAGAAAGGACGGGGGGGGGTGCGGATAGAGAGGGAGAGAGAAAGAGAGTCACAGGGGCCAGGTTTAAGAGCACGCATTAAAATGCTCAAAGACCCAGGTTCACACCCTTGGTCTCCACCTGCAGGGGAAAGCTATACAAGTGATGAAGCAGATCTGCAGGTGTCTCTGTTTCTTTCCCTCCCTCTCTCCCGTTCCATTCTCAATTTCGCACTCTCTAGCAAGAGAAAGACAGTCACCTTCAGACCTGCTTCATCACTTGTGAAGCAGGGGGCAGGTAGATAGCCAGGGGCTCAAACCCAGATCCTTGTGTGGGTCCTAGAACATAGTTCTAAGTGCACTTAACCAGGTGTGCTACCACCTAGCCCCCCAAAATTTTTCTACATTATCAAGCTATGATATTTATGAGGACAGGAATTACAAAAGCTTTGCTTACCGAGCATAGCTATCACTGAGCATAGAAGCTGGAACATTAAAGTTTTCTAATGTTTGCTGGGAGAAGATAGGGGAGAAAGGAAGTACAAGATCTTATTTTCATCAAAACATAGTAATAGTCTAAGAAAATTACTCAAGACTTCTATTTTTTTTTATTTTTAATTTTTTTTCTTCTTTTTTTTTTCCCTCCAGGGTTATTGCTGGGCTCGGTGCCTGCACCATGAATCCACCGCTCCTGGAGGCCATTTTTCCCCCTTTTGTTGCCCTTGTTGTTGTAGCCTCCTTGTGGTTATTATTATTGCCATTGTTGATGTTGTTCATTGTTGGATAAGACAGAGAGAAATGGAGAGAGGAGGGGAAGACAGAGAGGGGGAGAGAAAGATAGACACCTGAAGACCTGCTTCACCGCCTGTGAAGCGACTCCTCTGCAGGTGGGGAGCTGGGGGCTCAAACCGGGATCCTTATGCGGGTCCTTGCGCTTTGTGCCACATGCGCTTAAAACCTACTGTGCCACCGCCCAACCCCCAATTTTTAAATTTTTATATATTTATTTATTTATTTTCCCTTTTGTTGCCCTTGTTTTTCATTGTTGTTGTAGTTATTATTGTTGTTATTGATGTCGTTGTTGTTGGATAGGACAGAGAAAAATGGAGAGAGGAGGGGAAGACAGAGAAGGGGACAGAAAGACACCTGCAGACCGCTCCACTGCCTGTGAAGCGACTCCCCTGCAAGTGGGGAGCCAGGAGCTCAAATCGGGATCCTTCAGCCAGTCCTTGCGCTTTGCGCCACTTGCGCTTAACCCATTGCTCTACTGCCCGACTCCCAAGATTTCTATTTTTTAAACTTTCCTTATTTTTAACTTTGTATTGATTTAACATTGGTTCACAACATTATAAGATCTCAAGGTGAGAGACATAGAGAAATGAAGATGAAGAAAAAAGGAGAAACAGAGGGAAGGAGAAAACCTGTGGCACTGTTATACCACTGGTAAAACTTTCCCCCTGCAGATGGGGACCAGGGGCTTGAACCTAGGTCCTCCAGAATAGTAGTGTGTGTGTGTGTGTGTGTGTGTGTGTGTGTGTGTGTGTGTGTGTTTTACCAAGTGCACCACCACCTGGTTCCCACTGTCTTACCTTTTTTTAAAAAGAATTTATTATTTATTTATTTATTTTTATTACTGGATAGACAGAAAGAAATTGAGAGGGGAAGAGGAGATAGAGAAAGAGACAGAGAGACACCTGAATGCCTGCTTCACCATTTGTGAAGCTTTCCCCCTGCAAATGGAGACCAGGGTCTTGAACTTGGGTCCCTGAGCACTATGTAATGCATGTTTTTAATCAGGTGTGCCAACTTCTGGCCTCCATCTTCTCTTTTAAAAGACTTTTCTCAAAGGCAGACTGAGAAGCTTTACAGTTTATTATGATATGAGGCAGAGAATGGGGATAACTTTCAAAGTTCAAGTTCACATAAAATAACTGCGATAGCAAAAGATAGCAAAATAAACAAGTCTCCAAACAAATAAAGACAGGGAAATAGCCTTGCAGTATAACTTCAACATTCTTGAATGTTCGCACTATCAGCATAAGTAGCCTGAACAAAGCTTTATTCAATTAATAAGGTCTACAATGTTATATATTATTATCATACAAATCCTATTACAGCTAAGTGACCACTGAATAAAAAAAGAAGACATCTTTGTCATGATTTTTTTTAATTTTTTATTTATAAAGAGGAAACATTGACTAAACCATAGGATAAGAGGGGTGCAACTCCACACAATTACCACCACCAGAACACCATATCTCATCCCCTCCCCTGATAGTTTTCCTATTCTTTATCCCTCTGGGAGTATGGACCCAGGGTCATTATGGAATGCAGAAGGTGGAAGATCTGGCTTCTTTAGTTGCTTCCCCGCTGAACATGGGCATTGACAGATCAATCCATATCCCAGCCTGTCTCTCTCTTTCCCTAGTGGAGAAGGACTCTGGGGAATCGGAGCTCCAGGACACATTGGTGGGGTCGTCTGTCCAGGAAAGTCTAGCATGTCATGATTTTTTTATTGACACGTAGAAAACTAGAACACCAAAGCCATACAAAAACATTTTTAAAATAACTTGTCAACCTCTGAAAAAACTGAGCTTTCCAAATCCTAGGTGAACGGACTGAGAAAACAGTAAATCAGAGGAATGTAAGCAATAGTTTTGAAAAGGTGAACAAGGGCCCCTGAAGTAAACTGTGTTCTAGAATAAAGCAGAAAAATCTCTGAAATTCAGAATAGTACTTTTAGAAAGAAGCAGTTTTGGAACTAATGTAAACTAAAAATTATGTCTCTCTGTACAGTGAATCATGCATGTTAATGTAATTTTTGTTAGAGGGGTCTTTTATTCTAATTGGAGAGCTGACAATATGCAAATGCTGAGTAGTCCATCTATCTAGAAATCAGTTACATTTTTGCCTTTCTCAGAAAAATTACTAATGGAAAAAGATGACCATTTTTCACTAACAGAACCAAATGGTCTGATTCTCCATGAGATACAAATGATACCTAGCAACTCTCCTGTTGGTAAAAGCATTCATTGCTTATTATATTCCTTTCCCATGTCTCCATTATCTGGGAGCAGGGGGATAAAAATCTTCTGTTTCTTCTTGAGCAACTCTGAATGAAAAACACAGACATGTGTTTCTGGACATAACTGACTATGAAGGGCAAAAGCAAACCAATTGGCAGTCAGTTCTCACTTTCTAAAAAATGAAACTAAAAATAAAAGGACAAAGGAAGTTAGCATGGGGACAACTAAGCCAGATGGTTACGTTCTATCAGGAAACAAGTTTCAGAGGAAAGCAAACATAAAAGAAGGCTTCCAGTATTAAAATAAATCAACACATTTTGAGGGTGATGGGGACTTGCTGCCTTGATTTACTAACACATGAAGATTTAACTGGCTCTCCTGAAGTACTGCGGCAAGACAAGGAAGTAGAAAGATGGAAGCAAATCCTTGATGCCACCAATTTCAGAACCTGAAAACTGACTTCCTTGTCCTCCTCTCTCCATCCTATCTGATCACATAGGGATCTTTTGCAAGCCTTTCCACTGAAGTGTTCTGATAAAATAAGACTCTGAAACTTTCACTCACTCCTTTGTTCTCTTGATTGTACAGTTTCCCAGGTAACTTTTTCTTTTTCCTACCCACATCTTGTCCATTAGCCCATTAAAAAGGGGGGGGGGGGGGGGCGGCAGGGGAAACAAAGAGAGCAAGTCACTGCACCTCACTCCTGTGCAAAGACTTTCTGGCCAAGTAAAATATAATTTCATCCCTTGTTTGCCGTGAAGTTTAGTGTCTGAACTTTGTGCTCTAAATAGAAAAGTCAGACTTGATGAACAAGAGTCGATTCACCGACAGTACACACCCTCGTCAAGAAGGGGCGAAAAAAATCTATTGAGACACAGATTTGCAACGCCAAAGAATGCAAGTTTATTGAGAAATACAGAGCGACACAGCTCCCTTTTTATCGAGAGGCACAAAAGCAGAAGCCAGGGCACAAAAGCAGAAGCCAGGGCGGGGCACAGCAGCAAGATCAAAACATGTCGAAACCATCAGAGACTGGGGCGTGGGGTGGTAAAGTTTCTAGAAGCATCCAGAAGTCTGGGCACCATCCATTCTTCAAATCAGCTTGGTGCCAGCCAGGAAAAAAAACAGTCTTAGATTACCAAAAGCAGCTGATGCTGGGCTAGAGGAAGGCAAATCAGGCAGTTGAACTAAGGATCTGCAATACAGAGTTGGCTGCTTGGGGCGGGGGGGGGGGGGGGGGGGGGACAGGAGGCTTGCTGGGAGATCCTGGAAATGCAGTCGGTGCATGGTGGAGTCTCCATTCATTCGTTCCCTGCTCGTTCCACGGCTTAGCAAGTACCCCTGCCGCTGGAGAAGGTAGAGGTCTGGTACATCCTGGAGCCCCAGGTAGGTTTGCAGACCACGGAGGCGCCTCCCACTGGCCGGCAAACGGTGGAGACACCTCCCACTGGTTGGCAGACGCTGGAAACTCCGCCCACTGGCTGGCAGACGGCGGAGACACCTCCCACTGGTCGGCAGACGGTGGAGACGCCGCTTATTGGCTGGCAGCCGCTGGAGATGCCACCCTGGGACTGGCAACCGCTGGAGACGAAGGCGAGCGGCCGGCTGCAGGTGTTGGACACGCAGGTGGTTTGTCTGTTGCAGGTCACTTGGCCTGGGCTGGAGACGCAAGAGGTCTGCGTGTAACAGGCTGGCTGGCAGGAGACACTGGGCTCACAGAAGGCCTGCTCGCAGTGGTCCAGCAGCCAGGAGCCAGTCTGGAAGGAGCTGGGCAAATAGATGCCATTCAAGCAGTCAGCATCTTGGGGAGAGGCGGTGACCACGGCGGTGGCGGGGACCGTGCAGTGTGTTCCGGTCGGCCTGGGAGAGCAATTGTAGGACATGGTGCCGGACAGGCAGAGAGAGCTTTGGGTCAGTGGCTGGAGTGAGCTTCTGGAATTGTGACTGGCACTGCAGAGACCCGAGCTTTTTATATATCCTTGCCGGTGGGTGGGGCTCCCCCCTCGATCCTCCCTGGCTTCCTTGGCTGGCCTTAGAACATCTTGTGAACCCACAGGTTAATTGTCCTCTAGAGAAGCCTTGGCCCTCATAAAGAAAGTTTAGGAGTTTGGTCACTCGCTCATAAGCCTTCTGGGCTGCACTCAGTCATGGGATTAAGAAGGCTGGTTGACAGCTTCAAAGTCTTCAGTCTTCCCAACCCACATGGCCTTTGTCATTCATCTTGCTTGGCCCAGGATGGAGCACCACTGCACAGGCTCCCATTCTGCCATCACACACTCTCTCCTTTCCAAACAGGACTAAGTACAACCCCATACCCTCTGTTTGGTTTGCTGCTGATACTTAATATGTTTTCAAGATGGCTTAACCCATCACTCTTCCACAGGCTAACCACACTTCTCGGAGGCAAAGGGTCCTCTCTGAATGTGCTTCAAGATGATAAGGATGTCTGGAGGAAAGATGGAGGAGGAGAGAAAGGATGAGGAGAAGGAGGAGAAGAAAGAGGAGGAGGATGGTGCATCTGGTTAAGTGCACATGTTACCATGTGCAAGGACCCGGGTTCAAGCCTCTGGTCCTCACCTGCAGGGGGGAGGCTTCACAAGTGCTGATGCAGGCCTGCAGCTGTCTCTCTGTTTCTCTCTCTCTTTCCCTCCCTCCCTCTCTAGCCCCCTTCTCTCTCTATTTCTCTATGTCCTGTCAAATTAAATAAAGTTGTTGTTGCTGTTGTTGTTTTTAAAAAGCACCCAAAGACATCTTTAAGGCACAATCTGGCTCAGAAAATTCATCAAGTGATGGGAACAAGACTCCTACGGGAAGGCAAGAGGGCACTGGAACTCACCCTTTATGCCAAGCAACAAAGTGGATTAGAAGCTAATTAAATGGGACTTCATTTCTAGCCAAGTCTCTTTCTAAATACATTGGATAAACTTGATTCCCAAAAATTCTTAATCTAATAACAGTAGATAAGGATGGTTCATAAAATGTATTAATATGCCAATGAATCGAGCTTAGTTGTTTTTCTTTTAATTAGTATGATGCTCATTTGAAAAGATTCTGTGTCCTCCCAAGATGCTCAATATAGTCCAAAGATATTTATTTCCATACAAATACTTGTGGATGGGACGCATTTTTATCATGAACAAACTAAAGATCCTTCCAGCTTATTGTCTTCATCTGATATAAAGGGGAGGCAGGGAGAAATCAAGCACATTATCGATATTTGGCAATGAATGGATGTGTGAACAGTGTGCTGTAATGCTTAATTATATATTTTTTATTTTGAGGGGAAACCATATGAGGACATGGTTTATTTCACACTCTTCTGTACTTCATTTTAATGCAACAGAATCAATTCCAAACGCCAGAATATCAACGCCCTTACTGTTTTTACTACTTCAATTCTGATAAATCAAGTCATGTTAACATGGCTTTAAGTGGTCAGTGATCTTTCTACATCAAAAGAGCTGGAAGGCCTTTAGGTCCATGATTGTTCAACAATTTGTTTGGCTTTGTATGTTAACTCTCTTTTCAGCCACCAGGTTCCAGATGCCAACATGATGCTGACCAGACTTCCCTGAACAGATGACCCCACCAATGTGTCCTGGAGCTCCGATTCCCCAGAGACCCCAGCCCACTAGGGAAAGAGAGAGGCAGGCTGAGAGTATGGATTGACCGTCAACGCCCATGTTCAACGGGGAAGCAATTACAGAAGCCAAACCTTCCACCTTCTGCATCCCACAATGACCTTGGGTCCATACTCCCAGAGGGATAAAGAATAGGAAAACTATCAGGGGAAGGAATGGGATACAGAGATCTGGTGGTGGGAACTGTGTGGAGTTGTACCCCTCTTATCCTATGGTTTTGTTAATATCTCCTTTTTAAAATAAATTTTAAAAAACTTGAAAAAAAAAGAGCTGATTCATTTTGGAAACTAGCTTATATGGGTAGAAAAGTTAAGACAGGACTGGATTTATGTATGTTTGAGGTTACAGACAGTCTACATTGCAAATGTCTACAAAGAAAATGGTTTTGTGATGGGACTCAACAGAAGTCACTTTGCAAAATGTATCATTCATTTCTCTGCTTTCCACTACAGCCATATTTAGAGCTCCCCAAGACTCAGGTTGGAGGTTAAGATCACACGCAGTCAAGAAGATGCTGTGCTATGGGTTATAGTGTAATTCCTGGGATCAGATCTTTTCCTTAGTGACTCGAAGCATGTTCTCAAATGCAAGGAAGAAATTAACGAGATGACTACTTTCCACAGTGTTATGACTCTGCTCTTCTGACTATGAGAAATGTCCCAGTTGGTGTTTGAAGGTCAGAATCCCGGTTCCTCAAGGCTGGCTGGCTTGTTTTAAAAAATGGGTGAGTAGTTTACAGGCTTATACCAGCTATGGATTTACAGATTACTATGGAAAAAATACCCAATCATGTAAATCAATCAAAGTACCAAAGCAAATAAATCAAGTCAGTGAAGAAGCTACAAATTATTAGTATGTACTGACTCCTGAATGGAATACAGAGATTTTTATAGATTTCAGCTTTTTTCTCCTAAAAGCTGGAACTTACAGGTAAAAAAAAGTCTTTCAAAAAAATCTCTTCTGGGCGGCCAAGTTGTGGTGCACTTGGTTAAGCGCACACATTACAGTGTGCAAGGATGCAGGTTCAAGCCCCTGGTCCCCACTTGCAGGGGGAAAGTTTCACAAGTGGTGAAGCAGTGCTGACAGGTGGTCTCTGCCTCTCTTCCTTTCTATCTCCTCATCCTTCCTCAAATTCTCTCTGTCTCTATCTAATAATAAATAAATAAAAATATTTTTTAAAAAATATCCCTTCCATCAGCTTCAAAAAGAAAATCTATGAACCTTTCTGAGAACAAGATTCCCTTCCAAGCACTGAATTAAAGATTGTACATACACCACCATATTGAATACTTCCAGTGGTCCTATGAAAGAGGTACTATGTTGCCATGAAAGAACTGGAATTCAAGGTGGTTGCATTGCTTACCAAAGAAGCACAGATTATACTTGACTAAGGCCAGATTCAAATAAAACAGAGCCATACACGTTCAATGGTACTGGGGATATTTAAGCATAATGAGATGCCTTCATTGAGCTTTGAGCCAAAAAAGAAATCGTTAAAATAAAGAATCATTGTTCCCTTGGTGACATCACACGGGATGTTATCTTCACTTTCTTTCCAGTTTCACCCATCGGTTGGCAATAACAAAAATAAAATTTTGAAAGAGTCCTAAGCCCTGATATCCTTACGTTTCATTTTCTCTATCTTAGATCATTTTTACTTCATGACAATAAAATGCAAGTTAATTTATAAACAAAGGAGGAAGAGACAGGGAACTCAGGACCTTGAAGCCACAACCCAAAATTAACATTGATAATTGCTTTGAAAGCAAGTGTTTGTTAGAAAATAGCAGAGAAGTAAACTGTTCTTCAGCTGTAGGTGGCAAGATTTTCCTAGAAGTAGGACTCACAAATTCTTAAATCACTTTGAAAGAGTAAAAACTGTCTTCATCCAATAGTTTCTTTGAGCAATTAATCTAAGTGTGTATAGGAGGATGAAGATTTGACATAGAGGACGTTTATCTGACATCATAAAAATCGTCGTGATGTTCACCAGTGCTGGATCGAAAGAGAAGTGGGTGGTGGAGGGTGCTTCTAGTCTTATATAATGGAGGAATAGTGACCTCACTGGCAAACTAATAACTCTCAAATAATTATATACAATTAATAACTCTAAAGTAAAAGGAGATTTTTGCCATTCTGACCTTCTAAGATGCACATACTTTGCAATTACTCATGATCTCTTCAGCATAGAAAAGGGGAATTTAAAAGTTTAAGCATGGATCATAATGGTTGTCTTAAAAAATTCAGTACATAAAAAATAAATAAATAAATAAAAATTCAGTACATCTAGGCTGAGTTGTTCTGTTTTCATTTTTCCCCATCTCTATGCAGACCTCTAAGTTGACTCTCTCAAGATTCTTATCAACCAAGACAATATCAACTCCTCAAAGACGAGGTGATTTGCAACATAAAAACAGGACTGAAATTCATTTTCCAAATTCTTTTCTAAAAGCATCAATCATGAGAAGGTTTGAATCTTGAAGTGGGAGGGCTAGAGTGGCGTGGAGAACAGAAAGTAGACGTGAAGGAAGCCAGTTGCTGTTTTTGGAATTTGAAAAAAGCAATCAGCAGCTGTATGACTTATATAAAAATAAACCCTTAGAGGCTGGTGTCAAGGTTGAAAATCTTAAATTGAACTGCTGTTCTTTTTATATTTTTTTCTTCCTGTCTCTTTTAAAATTCATGTAATCTTTCATGTGTGCCTTCCTTGGGGCCCAAAATCAACATCCTCTTAACAAAGGTAAATGAAACCTTAAGGTCTGGGGACCACAACAAAAATCTCAAGTGGGAAAGTTCTTGTGTAACTGGCATGTGCTCCAATCTCATTCTTTCAATTAATAAGAGTCATGAGCCCACCTGTGACTAAACATGAGTGAGTCCTATGTGTCCTGCAAGAGAAAGAAGACTCCAACCATCCCTGATGCATTATCTTTATCTACTCAGGTAGAGCACAGGACTTGAGTGCCAGGGACGCTAGGTTCAAACCCTGCACGCCATATACAACAGGTAGGGATCATCTACTCTCTCTTTCATAAATACAAATAGATATTTTAAAGTTTTTAAATACAGATTATCCTGGGGTTAGGCAATGGCATACCTGTTTGACCACACATATTACTGTGCTCAAGGAACCCTAGAATCACTGCTGCAGGTGCCTCTATTCCCCTCTCATCTCTCCCATCCCTCTCAATTTCTCTCCATCCTATAGAAAGAAAGAAAAAAAGTGGCCACCAGGAGTTGTGCATTTATCCTGCGTGTACCAAGCCCCAGAGATAATACTACTGGCAGTCAAGCGGGTAAATTATAGCGAGTCTGGCGGTTGAGTAGTAGGTTAAGCGCACATGGCGGCATAATGATCCCAGTTCGAGCCCCCAGCTCCCCACCTGTAGGGGGGGTCATTTCACAGGTCACTTCACTTCTCTCTTTCCCCATCTCTGTCTTCCCCTCCTCTCTCCATTTCTCTCTGTTCTATCCAACAATGATGACGACATCAATAACAACAATAAAAACAAGGACAATAAAAGGGAAAAATAAATAAAAATAAAATCAATCTTAAAAAGAATTTAAAAGAGGATAAATTATAGATTATTCTTCCCTAATTCAGCAGTATTCAGGGCCTGCTGCATAGCCAGTGAAAGTATAATGAGAAAAGCAATCTAAGAGACAGAAGTGTGAGGTAGGTCTTCTTTTGGTATCAGCTAGTTGACCTGTGTTTATATCTTTTCAGAAAGAACCTCTCCTTGGTCTGATGCAGCCATTCAGGTGATTTGGAATTTTGGAGATGCAGTAAGTCAGCAGAGTCTCAGGTTCATAAGTGGACTTATCAGAATTGAGTCCCAAAATCTCTAGTTCAATTTTCTCATCTGATCAGGAGAAAATTCAGAGAAACGTCTCTTATTTCCGGAGTCCAGGCCTCACATATGAACACGTTCACCATCCAGGGCATATTTTTTAAATATTTTATTTATTTATTTATTTATTTTCCTTTTTGTTGCCCTTTTTATCATTGTTGTGATCATTATTATTGTTGTTGTTATTGATGTCATTTTTGCCAGATAGGACAGAGAGAAATGGAGAGAGGAGGGGAAGACAGAGATGGGGAGTGATAGATAGACACCTGCAGACCTGCTTCACCACTTGTGAATCGAACCCCCTACAGGTTGTGAGCCGGGGTCTCGAACTGGGATCTGTGTGCTTAACCCACAGCAGCTACCGCCTGACCCCCACCCCAGGACATTTTTTATTGAGATACAGAGAGTGAAAGACACTGCAATATCTGAGTTTGCTCTGGTGCCATAGTATCTCTGAGATTTGAACGTGAGCCATGTGCATGACAAGGTGCTTGCCTTACCTTGTGCTCATTTCTCAATCCAAGAAGGAGTCTCTTTAACAGGTGTTATCAGACAGACTTCTGCACCTGTTCAAAAAGATCTCTTATCATTTGTTTTCTCTTTACATAGACTGAAGCCATCTTTGTGCTGAGAAAGTCTCTCAACACAATGAAATTATAGGCAGACTGTTTTTTATTAGTGATTTAATAATGATTGGCAAAATTGTGGAATAAAAAGGTAACAATTCCATACAATTCCCACATTTGTTATACAATTCCCATTTTATAATTGACAAAATTATAAAATAACAGGGATATAATTCCATACCTTTCCCACCATCAGCTATAATGATAGCTCATCTCCATAATGTCAGGGATATAATTACATAGGATGTGGAAGAAGTAACTTTTTTAGTTTAAAATCAGATTAAGATAAACAAAAAATATTGGTCAAATTGAATTTGATATGAAAATGTGCAAATTATCAGGATAAAAATCATGAAAGTGGTGCGATAAATATCTAAATGGCTTAATGGTGTGGTAAGATAGTTTAGTAGACATCTAATAAATGTTTTGTGTTCTAATAAATATTTTTTATTTTTCTTTCTTTTCTTTTTTTCTCTTCTTTTTGTATTTATTTTCCCTTTTTGTTGCTCTTGTTGTTTTTTATTGTTGTTGTAGTTATTTTTGTTGTTGTTATTGATTCCATTGTTGTTGGATAGGAGAGAAATGGAGAGAGGAGGGGAAGACAGAGAGGGAGAGAGAGAGATAGACAACTTCAGAACTGCTTCACCGCCTGTAAAGTGACTCCCCTGCAGGTGGGAAGCTGGGGGCTGGAACCGGAATCCTTATGCTGGTCCTTGCGCTTTGCGCCACATGCACTTAACCCTCTGCGCTACTGCTCAATTCCCGTTTTAATAAATATTTTTAAAAATTCAAATCATTTTAAGTCAGGGAATGAGATCCTTTAATAACACACACACACACACACACACACACCAAATACCGTGCTATTTCTACTGCTTATTGGTTTACTTTGTAACAAACTATCCCCAGAATTTAGGACTGGAATGGCCATTGATTATTTATCTTGGTAGAATCTGTGGCTCAGGAATTTGAGTGAAGCACTTTAACGATGGTCTGTATTTGCTACACGAACAGGAGACAATGGGGAAGGTCGGTGCTGTGGCTAAGTGAAAAGGCATCTACTTGTGGGTCTGAAACTGATGCTTCTTGTAAGGGATACCTTGTGTGTGACTTCTTTACGAAACCAGGACTTCTGCAACACCAGGGCTGGTTTCAAAAGTAAGAACCCCAAAAGAGAGTTAGGAAGAACCTATATTTTTTGTTGACTCATAAGTCACACAATACCAGCTTTGCCTCTGATGGTCAATATGCCCTCAAGCCACACCACCAAGGCAGAGCCCACTCCTGAGAGGAAGTGGTAAGATTCTGGATAAGCATGAGACTAAAAGCATTCTTCTGCCCGTGAAAACGAACATTATTATATTTGCTAAATTGCCAGGTACTGGAACTAAAATCCTTGAGATGGATGCACATGGTCCTCTTCTCTTAGAAAATCTCAATTTCAGGGCCAGGTGGTGGCACACCTGGTTGAGTGCACATGTTACAATGTGCAAGGACCCAAGTTCGAGTTCCCTGTCCCCATGTACAGGGGGAAAGCTTTTTGACTGGTGAAATAGTGCTGCAGGTGTCTCTCTGTCTCTCTCCCTCTCTATCTTTCCCCTTTCCTCTCAATTTCTGGCTGCTTCTATCCAATAAATAAAGATAATAAAAAAGTTTGAAAAAAAGAGATCACTTCAATTTCATGTTCTGTAATATTAGAAATCATTAGACTGATGACACCTTATCTCATCCAGTCCCTGTGAGGGAAGTCCTACAAAAATCGGCTACTGAGTTCAACAGCTCCCTCTAACTCACCAGTTTGGTAAGTTTCTGACTTGACATACCAGCCAGTTAGTTATACTTACACAGCCTCTGCCCCAAATGCATTGAATCTGGCTGACAACAATCTTCAGTACTTTCAAGTAGCTTCAGTCACTTAATAGCAATCTTGTCTCTTGGCTTATTGCTCATAAAACACTATGAAATGCTGTGATATAAGGAGAAGATGAACACTCAGGGATTTCTACAAATAGAGTCTGGTAGATGTGTACCCCAGGAATGACTTCAAATTATGGGGATCCTGCCAGTCAAGAAGGATCAACTCTTTGAAGATTATTCAGTCTTACATTTTTAGATGGAATTGGTTAGCAATTTATTGCAGATGAAAAACTATCAAGCTGGAATTCGTATTGGAAGATTACCCAAGAGCTTAATGTGAGAAGAGTGAATTGTTCCTTGCTGCTGCTATCCTGCCTTCTATTTTCAGCATCAAGTTTATATTCTACAATGTGGCTTCGTCTGTCTCTTTATGTTACTGAATCCCCATTATTTCTATCAAGGGCAGAGCAAACATCTTTTCTGTTTTCTTTCATCGCATGAAACCTAGCCACAGGTCACGATGACTGCTGAAGATAAAGGGGTCAGTCCTCTTACACTAATCATAGAACATTGCTCAGTCCTTGCTTGCCTGGCCATGGTTACTTTTATCTTGAACTATGAGATGAACCTAAAGTGAGCAGTTGCTTTCACTAAATAACAAAGGGGTTAAAGACTGATAAAAATACCCTTTCAGGAATGGGCCTGATACCCAATTTCATCTTTCACTTTACCCCTTTAGTAGTCTTTTCCCATGTTAGGATCAACACTTCCACTAACTGCTCCTTCTTGGTGCAGAAACCTACTGTGAATGGCACAGTGAAAAACAGCTATCAGTTCTGAAGCCCTCAGATCTATATATCATTCAAAAAAGGGGTATGACAACAGATAGTATGGTGGGGAAAATAATAGGCACATGAGGAAAAAACTAGAAAAAAGGGTATAATTAATTTGCTACATAATGCATTAAACTATATATCAAATGTCATTTTAAGGCTGACAGCCCTATCAGAAGCCCTAGCTATCATTCAGGAAGCAGATCTGGTATTCAAAATTCGTAAGAATCCATCTAAAAGTAAAGAGATAAAATGAATGAAATGCAAAGTCATCTTAAGAAATACTCAACGTTTGGAGAGGTGCCTTTGAAATGGGTTTTATCAGACTAAATTGTCCTCCAGATCTCAACACCCAGGGAAAATGACAATTGTTGTTAGAAAGACTAAGACTAAATAGGAGTGTGTCAAGACTAAAACTAATAGGAGTGTGTCAAGTGCAATGCAATCTTTGCAGAAGGGAAGAGACTTGCAGAGCTCTACCTGATCAGCCAAGAAGATGTTCTCATTTTCCATAAGGCAAATGCCATTCAGATCATCCAACTCCTGAGCTAGACCATTAACACAGAATTTTCACATGAATTTGGTTTTCCAATAGACCTAGCCTACTAGAAATAAAATGTACTCAGTATCCAGCCCAAACTAGTGAATCTATTTTCAATGTGAATTAGGTTTCCACTTGGATTTTACAAGTCTTTTTTAAAAGTGTGGCTGACTTGATTCACTCCTGCAATGCCTGCTAGCTCTGGAGGGACTCACAAAACTGAATGATTTAGCAAGAAAATCAGAGAAGGAGTTCACTGATGTCTCTAATCAAAGCGTAGACACCAGGCCCAATCTGGGTAACTGGTCTACCTTTCTCATGATTATCCCACTTCAGCAGCATTTAAAGGTACAGTTTGCAATAACTACTTCTTCATCTTCCAACTTTATCTAATGAATTCCTTCTTCAAGCACTTCTTTTTTATTTTAAAATGCAGTGTTTTGGGAGTCGGGAAGTAGCACAGCGGGTTAGGCGCAGGTGGCGCAAAGTGCAAGGACCAGCGTGAGGATCGTGGTTCCAGCCCCCGGCTCCCCACCAGCAGAGCCGTCACTTCACAGGTGGCGAAGCAGGTATGCGGATGTCTATCTTACTTTCCTCCTCTCTGACTTCCCCTCCTCTCTCCACTTCTCTCTGTCCTATCCAACAACAATGACATCAATAACAACAACAATAATAACTACAACAACAATCAAAACAAGGGCAACAAAAAGGAAATAAATAAATATTTAAAAAATAAAAATAAAGTGGGTCGGGCAGTGGTGCAGTGGGTTAAGGCCATGTGGCGCAAAGCGCAGGGATGGGCATAATGATCCCGAGTCCCCGGCTCCCCACCTGCAGGGGAGTCGCTTCACAGGCAGTGAAGCAGGTCTGCAGGTGTCTATCTTTCTCTCCCCCCTCTGTCTTCCCCTCCTCTCTCCATTTCTCTCTGTCCTATCCAACAATGAACAACATCAACAATGGCAATAATAATAACCACAACGAGGCTACAACAACAAGGGCAACAAAAAGGGGGGGGGGGGATGGCCTCCAGGAGCGGTGGATTCATGGTGCAGGCACCGAGCCCAGCCATAAGCCTGGAGGAAAATAAATAAATAAATAAATAAAAATAAAAATACAATGTTTTAATACAAGAATTGATGGCAGGTAACATGCTAAAGCAACATAGTGGTGTTACTTTAGTAAAGGATATTGATTTTTTTAATCCTTTTGCAAACTTAGTTTATATTAGAGAACTGATCCTTCCTCCACACTTCCCCAGAGGTTTTTGCCACTACAGTTTTCACTGCTGCACATTTTAAATATCCCCCTTTACAGTGGTCTATATCACACATCAGGAACCACCAAAACTTACTGTGAAAGTAGTCCCTCAGTCTCCCAATTATTATTATATATATATATATATATATACATAGCACAATTCAAGCTCATTTAAACTAAGACATCATTTTAATAATTCATCAGAGCAATTGTCATTCACTGCAAAACAGTTCTTCAAATGGATCTCCATTTATCTGTCTCATTTATTAATTCCTCACCTTCTTCAGGCATCAAGTTCATGGGGTTTGTCAAATGTTCCACAAGCTCTTTCCCCCACTTTCCCACTGACTCACAGGCTGACCTTAAGTTGCTCATCGAAACTCCCTCAGCCTGCTTCACGATCACCTGTAAAACAGAGTTAATGGGCCCTGCCCCTCCAGGGAGCTAGGTGAGCTGAGTTATGGTTTGCAAAATGCTTTGTGATTCATACATAAAAGGCACTACAAGAAAGCCAACTGGCACTGAGTACTAGCATTCTCGTCCCAATTATTTTAAAGTCAGGAGAGATGAATATTCTAAACTTCCCAAACAAAGATGTTCAAGTAGCGTGGAGTTTGAGAGCATTCCCAAAAGTAGACAGTTGCTGATTCAGGATTTTATCAGAGACAACTTATTCATCAGTTAGTTCAGTGACAGGCACACTTTACAGAGGCCTAAAATAATCTCTTAGCTTTAAGATTCAACAATAAAACTCATCGATAGGAATCCAGTCCAAGTTTTCCTACTTTTCAGTTACATACCCAAATCTAATGTTATCTTTGGAACAATTATTTCCATTTCTCAGGAGTAAGTAAATTAGGAGTTATCCTTATTCAATGCCAACAAAATAGCTCATTTGTATGATATGCCGCTTTGCTATGCTGACAACTCAGGTTGGAGGCAGGCCCTGCCATCTTGAATTCCTTCCGCTTCAGGGCTGTGCCCTCCTTCATTCCCTCCTTCTGCCTCTCTACCTCCATCTAAAGTAATAATTATCATAAAGAACCTGATTGCTTCTTATATCAGAGGACATTAAAACTCAAGATCTATATGCTAAAATATACATGTTGATGAGATACCTATGTAGTTCTTTAAATTTCCTACATACTTCTTTATGTTTTAACTAGTAATTTAATACTGACTGACAAGACTGCAAGATAACAGGGGCAAAATTCTGCACAGTTCCCACCACCAGGATTCCATGTCCCATCCCCTCCTTGGAAACTTCCCTATTCTTTATCCCTCTGGGAGTAGATTCTTTATGGGGTTCAGGAAGTGGAAGGTCTGGCTTCTATAATTTCTTCTCCACTGGATATAGATGTTTCCAGGTCAATCCATACCTCCCAGTCATGACTTTTTTGGTCACTACCAGGCCACCCCACCATCTGGGGCTCTAGTCAGGGAACCTTGAGATTACCACATAGATATATGATGGGCCTAGACCATCATCACTGATCACTTCCATCAAGCACATCATCATAAGCCCTCTTGTGGGCCTCTCCAGGACTTTGCCCAGAACAGCAATGGTAGGGACTACCCCACTCTCCGAAGGAAGGCAGGGCCAACTTACTCTGCCACTTGAGGAAAAAAAGAGTCCTGGAATGAGTGCACCCTAGAATGTTCCCAGCTGTGACCAAGGGCTGTGAGCTCAGAATGACAAGGACTCAGAGGTTATACAGGCTCCTGTGCTAAATGTGAATAGCTATGAGCTCTAGGTCAGACCGATGGGGTGAACAGTTAATGGTGTTTATGTACTTTCTTACAAACTTCTTAAGAGGAAAGAACGTCATGAGTGATGTGTGTAGTTTCAATGTTTGACACCAAGTACTGACTCCATTTAGCTGCACTGCACCCATTTTCACCTTCAAATTATAACTACACAGGGAAGAAGTGAATTTTCCCTATTATCATTTGGCAGATTTCCATATTACAAAGCCTCCTGGGAATGCTTGGCTGAAAATTTCCTAATAATAATTAAAATGATTAACATTCAACCTCTTTCAATTAAGAGAATGCCTTAAGTGGCAGGGATTCGGTGGTTAATGCCATACCTTGACTATAATTGTGAAACGGTGGGATTCGAAGTGAGCAATAAGCAGGGAATAAAACAACCATTAAAGCAACAATGCTAAAAAGTAAATAGATGCATAAAGCAAGAGTGGCCAACAGATAGGTGAGGAAATTCTAGAAAAATGCTAAACATGCATAATGTTTAATGGCTGTGCCCAGTGATCATCACAGAAAATCCAATTATCATGGCGATTTGTATAATTTAGATAGAACAAGCAAAAACCATGGTCTAAATTATCTCACAATGTCCTGTGAAGATTACAGGGTGGGAGAGATACCTTAATGGTTATGTAAAGAGACTGTCATGCCTGAGCCTCAAAAAGCCCAGGTTCAATCCCCCACACCACCATGAGGCAGAGCTAAGCAGTGCTCTGGTTAAAAGAGGGGATGGGATATGGAGTGCTGGTGGTGGGAATTGTGTGGAGTCATACCCCTCTTATCCTATGGTTTTGTCACTGTTTCCTTCTTATAAATACATAAAAAAAAAATTAAATACCATTAAGACAAATAAAGAAAAGAAAAGAAAAGAAGAGAAGAGAAAAGAAAAGAAAAGAAAAGAAAAGAAAAGAAAAGAAAAGAAAGAAAAAGGTAACTAGACGATATCCTTGGCCAAAGTATTAACAACACCATGGCTCTTTCCTCATGGCTCTTGCCTCAAAGTATTAACAACACCATGTAAGTGGAAATAAGAACAGAACCGACCACTTATAATTTGTCTGAGTAA
Organism: Erinaceus europaeus; assembly: GCF_950295315.1. Lineage (NCBI taxonomy): Eukaryota > Metazoa > Chordata > Mammalia > Eulipotyphla > Erinaceidae > Erinaceus > Erinaceus europaeus. The sequence continues at coordinate 117,986,854 of NC_080170.1, forward strand.
AGTAACACCTGTAAAATTTAGTCAATAAATAATTGCTCTTAGCCCCTTTCTCTCTCTAAAATGTCAATAGATTTATATGATCTGAAGAGAAACCATAGTATTTTCTTTTACTTAAGTCAAAGCTTTCTAACAGGTTTATTTTTTCTCATATAAAAATTGTTTTAAAACTGTAGTAGATTCTTAATCACACATATATTCTCAACTCTATATGCATGTCTATAGACATAGGAACATGCATGTAATTTATGAACTATCTAGCCCAATAACTTATAATACTTTATACATCAAGTAAATAAGTCCTTTGACAGAGATTTGAATTTTTTTTTTCTCCTTCACCTCTTGCATTTTAATTTGGATGATCTTTTAACCATTAGTTTACACTTTCAAGGTTTTTTTCTTTCTTTCTTTCTTTCTTTCCTTTCATTAGGTAGGACAGAGAGAAATTGAGAGGGAAGTGGGAGACGGAGAGAAAGAGAAACATCTGCAGCACTGCTTCACCACTTGTGAAGCTTTACCCCTACAGGTGGCAACTAGGGATTTGAATCCAGATCCCAGTTTCCCACTGCCTGGCTCCCAAAAGTATTTCTTTTTAAAAGTAGAACTGTCAGGGGCTGGGAGGTGGCACACCTGGTTGAGTGCACATGCCACAATGTGTAAGGACCTGGTTTCAAGCTCCTAGTCCCCACCTGCCAGGTGAAGCAGTGTTGCAGATGTCTCTCTGTCTCTCTTCCTCTCTGTTTCCTCCTACTGTCTCAATTTCTGGCTGATACTATCCAATGAATAAAGATAACAAAAATACTTTTTTTAAAAAGAAGTAGAACATTGGCATCTTTCCCCGTTATGACCTCAGAATCTATGCTTTGGCGGCACATGGAACTAAGCTGTTTCACCACATCTATATTTCATGGGACCTTTAAATCCTCTGTGCTGTGTGGATCCTCTTCCCTAACTTTTATAGTTCTCTTAAAACTGCATAGAATTCCCTGGGCAGACAACCTCACCAATGTGTCCCAAAGTCTCTCCTCCTCAGAGTCCTGCCCCACTAGGGAAAGACAGAAACAGACTAGAGGTACGAATTGGCCTGCCAATGCCCCTGTCCAATGGAGAAGCAGTTACAGAAATCAGACCTTCCACCTTCTGCACCCTATAAAGGATTGTGGTTCATACTCCCAGAGCATATATTCACACGTATCCATAAACTAGGGCCAAATATATACCTGAAAGCAAAAGCAGACAATAGTCTGCAGTGAGTACCCCTGCAACACTTCATCTGCACTATTCCAGCCTTTAGGTCTATGATTGATCAACAATTTGTTTGGCTTTGTAGGTTAACTCTCTTTTCAGCCACCAGGTTCCAGTTGCCAGCATGATGCTGACCAGACTTCCCTGGACAGATAACCCACCAATGTGTCCTGGAGCTCCGCTTCCCCAGAGACCCCACCCCACTAGGGAAAGAGAGAGGCAGGCTGGGAGTATAGATTGACCAGTCAATGCCCATGTTCAGCGGGGAAGCAATTACAGAAGCCAGACCTTCCACCTTCTGCTTCCCACAATGACCTTGGGCCCATGCTCCCAGAGGGATAAAGAATAGGAAAACTATTAGGGGAGGGAATGGGATATGGAGATCTGATAGTGGGAATTGTGTGTCTTATCGTGTACGTCTTATCCTACAGTTTTGTTAATGTCTTCTTTTTTAAATAAATTTTTAAAAATTTAAAAAAAGAATAGGGAAGCTTCCAATGGAGGGGATGGGACATGGAACTCTGGTGGTTGGAACTGTATGAAATTGTACCCTTGTTACTTTACAATCTTGTTAATCATTATTAATCACAAATAAAAAAAAAAAGAAAACCAAGCTCTTTTACACCAGCTTTTGCATGCAGGGAAACTGCTTTATTGTCACCTGATTCCACTCTCAGAGGCCAGAAAATATTATCTCAAATCAACCTTTCCACTTCAAGGAGTATCAGTCTGCCTTTTCTTTTGAGAAATTTCAATATAATTTTAATTTAAAAATGTATCTCCTAGCACTATCCATGTAAACTACCTGAAGGCAAACTCATATCGATAGTGAGTAGTTCCTATTTTGGTTGCTGGTACTTTTTATTGCTTTATTGGTTATTAATATAAGAGTACAGTTTTTCATCTCTCTGTGACAGTTTTCTGCAAAACACTCTCAACCCCACTTAGTTCCTTTTCCATCACCAAGCTCCAGAGCCCCAAAGCCCTCCCTCACCCCCTTCCAACCCCTTCCCTGAACTCTTTCTCCAAAGTCCTTTGCTTTGGTGCAATACACCCCACCCAATGCAAGGTTGATTTTATGTTTTCCCTCTCTATCCTTGTTTCTTAAGTTCCTCCTCCAAGTGAGGTCATCTGGTATTCATCCTTCTCTGTTTGGCTACTTGTGTTTAAGGTGCTTCCTTCAAATTCCATCCAAGATGAGGCAGAGGAGATGACTTCATCCCTTTTAACAGTTGTGTCTTAAGCAAGTGGAATTGGGAATTCTGGGAAATCAGGAGTTGAATTTGGTGGCAAGCAAGAAGCTCCCAAATCTTCTCACCTTCAAGACTATGAATTTTTCCAACTTCTTCCTGGAACAAAGCATATGATGAGGATCTTAACTAGTCTTCATTATTTCTTGAGGACAAATAAGCAAGTGATAAGAATCCCAGGGATTCTTGGCACTCTTGGATTCTCACATTGATATGATGAGCCTAGACCTCTAATAGATCCCTCTCTCCATCATTATTGGTCATTTCCATCAGAAACATCATCGTAAGCCCTACTGTGGGCCTCTCCTGGACCTTGCCCTCACTGTAGAGCAGCAATGGTAGGGACTGCCCCACTCTCTGAAGGGAGGCTGGGTCAGCCTACTCTGCCACTCACAGAAGACTGGTCCTGAAATGACTGCAGCCTAGAATATTCCGAGTTGTGACCATAAACTGCAAGCCCAGACGTTACACAGGATCCTGTATTAAATATGAATATATATGGGCCCTAGGTCAGATCAATAAGGTTAACTGTTCATGGTATTAATATACTTTGCTCATGTTTGGAAACTATGCTCTGCCATTATCCAGCTTTATAGCCCTTTCTCAACTCTGACACCACCTTTCCAGATAATATTTTTATTCCACCTGCATGTTACCTAGCAAGTTCAGGCAAAAATTACTAAACCCATGGGCCCCTAGAAACATACCTAAATAGATTCCTAGCTTCTTTCCACATGAAGATCCCCAAGTCCATCTGCTCTATATCTACCTTTGCATTCCTGTTTATTAAACAATTTGTCCTGCTTTATATCTTACTATTGCAGACACTATTATGATTTCATCCTGACTTTCCTGAGCAGACAAACTCACCAATGTGTCCCAGAGTCTCATATCTCCAGAGCCCTACCCCACAAAGGAAAAATAAAAACAAGCAGGGGGTATGGATCGACCTGCCAACATCCATGTCCAGAAGAGAAGCAATTACAGAAGCAAGACCTCCCACCTTCTGCACCTCAGAAAGAATTTTGGTCCAGACTCCCAGAGATGGATAAAGAATAAGGAAGTTTCCAATAGAGGGGATGGGACATGAAACTCTAGTGGTGGGTAATGTCTAGAATTGTACCGCTGTTATCTTGCAACCTTGTTAATCATTATTGAATCACTAATAAAAAACATTTAAAGAGGGAGTTGGGCTGTAGCGCAGCGGGTTAAGCACAGGTGGTGCAAAGCACAGGGACCAGCATAAGGATCCCGGTTTGAACCCCGGCTCCCCACCTGCAGGGGAGTCGCTTCACAGGCGGTGAAGGTGAAGCAGGTCTGCAAGTGTCTATCTTTCTTTCTTCCTCTCTGTCTTCCCCTCCTCTCTTCATTTCTCGCTGTCCTATCCAACAACGGCAACAACAATAATAACTACAACAATAAAACAACAAGGGCAACAAAAGGGAATAAATAAAATAAATATAAAAAAAAGAAATAAAGGCTAATTTAAAAAAAACATTTAAAGAAGAAATACCTGCTACTATCCTCCTATATTTAAACTGAGGTTTAGCACACTAACTTTTTACAAAAAGAGCCCCTTCTAGCATCTCAAGTCACCCCCATCCTCAGCTCAGGGTCATATTAAAAGTTGGTCCTCTGGGATCCTGGTTTCACAAGGGCTAGTATAACTTTTAGGGTTCATGCTTCAATCTAAATAGCAATGGGATAGTTCAGAGACATGGGCCATCTCAGTACCCTCCTTGTCATGCATCATTTGAATAATCTGCATCATTGCTTATTCCCGTTGTTTAAACTGCACCTGTTTGATTTCCAACAGCAAAGTCTGAGACCTGATTTTTACTTTTCATTTATTCAGTTACTTCTAAAGAGGATTCAAGATCAAAGTGGTATGTCATACACATGATCACAGCTGAAATAATCTAGAAAACATAATACAAACATTTTCAAACCAACTGATGAGCTAAAAATTCCTAACATTTTCCAAGTGGATCAGCCCTGAAGAAAGAAAAGCAGTGAGAGAGGTATAAATGACTTGAAAGTCAGAGTGTCACCCTTGGAAATTTTCAAATATGACTTTTGTCATTTGGATGAGTCATCAAATTGCATCTGCCTTTAGCTCAATTTTCAAGTGAGTCACCTCAAAGCTCCAAGTTGATAATGTCCCAGCTGCAGTAGGAAGCAATGATTCTGTCCAGAATCTTGTGAAATAAAATTATTTGTGAGCAGAATCACCCAAATGATATTTCTCAGGGTTATTTTAAATTCTGACTTTTCCTTTCTCCAAGATAACTTTAATTCAGCTAAGTACTGGGAGTTTTAAGGTGGTAATCAAAAGAAGGAAGAGGAGGAGAGGAAGAGGAGAGGAGGAGGAGAAGGAGGAATATGCTCCATGAAACATAATTGCACTCTGTTCCCTATAACATTCTAAAAATATCAAGATAGAATCAAACATCTTCCTCAAATGCAGAGTCTCTATCAAAATGAACATAGTCTCATTTCCCACACCACACTAAACAACATGAAATAATTAGTAGCAACTAGAAGAACATTCCAAATACTTCCTGAGAGTGAGAAATAATCCCTGTGAACAGGAACCATTGTTTTTGCCCCATTATTGAGAGGAAAGAAGATTGGAGAAAGTCTGAGAAAGCCAGGCCCTGTTTCCCTTAACTGAGAAGGAAGAGGAGAAAGGAAGAACATCAGGAAATTATAGTAGGTGTAGGTGTGGCTTGGAAAGGGAGTAAAGGCAGGAGCCTAGGAGTAAATGAAAACAGGTATTGGCTTCCACTTAAAGTCATCCCTCTTTGAACAAATGGCCCACCAGTTCCTCTTGTGTGTGCTTTTTCCTTTTCCTGATTAAAAGCTTAAAATATTTGGAAAATAGGAAAAGCCCTATGATGAAAACTTAGAGTAAGTTTTGCTATGAGACCTCTCTCCACTCTCTCTCTTGCCACTTGAATGAAAACATCACACCAGTTTACATGAACTTGCCAAAAAAAAAAAAAAATCAAACAAAAGAGAAGCAAGCAAACTGCTTTCAAGACTTGTAAGGACTATGGTGGTTATCTCTGGGAGGAGGCAGAGTGGGGATACATAATTTTGGTGGTGGGTATGGTGTGGAACTATATAATGTAATATTATAATATTGTAACAAACTATTAGTAATAAAATATTATAATGAAAACATCAGATCAGGAGAGGTGAAATTTCACATGCATATGGCAAAATAATTTAAGTAATAATAAATGTATAAAGAATAAGCTCTTTTTTTCAGTTTGCAGCATGCCCTTCCTCACCTTTTTTCTTCCCCCTATCACTAGAAGAGACAGGGAGAAGAAATACTTGCAACACTAAACCACCTCTTGTGAAGCTCCCTGCCTGCAGGTAAGGACCAGGAGTATGAACCTGGACTCTCACATATAGGAACATGTGTGCTGTATCAGGTGCACCACAGCCCTGAACAAGAGCAACCACTTTCAACTTCTAGATAACCCTGGGAATCATGAGGGAATACAGAAATGCAGTTACCAAGCTAGGTCTGCCCCCAGTAAATCCAGAACTCAACTGCACTTGAGAAGGGAGAACACACACTTTTCTGTGTTTAGTTCTCTCCTGGCAACTGATTAAAGTTCAAATGTGTTGAAGGTCCCTACTGGTCAGCTCTGACAATTAGATAAAATGAATGAGTCTGTGAAGTCCCTCATCACCAATTTAAGAAAAAAAAAATGCTGGCAACACTCCTTCTATTTGTCATCATAATAATGTTGTTGGAACAAACCAGCCAAACTCTAGAGGTTTAAAATGAGAATCATTCATTTTGTATAGGCTTCTGTGCACTGTGGTTTAGCTTGGGTTCAGCTCAGTAGTTCTTGCCTCCGTTGGGCTCCCTCTCAAATGTAAGCATAGCTTGACTGCTGAGGTCCAGGTTCCAGCATGAAACTTGGACTGTGAATTAACCTTGGACATTATTAAACAGTGAAAGAGGACTCTGAAAGGACCACAATGATTTTATCTTAAACAATGGGATTTCACCATGTGCAACCCTAAACAGAGCAAAACATAAATGGTATCAAAGCAAAAAGAGGAGAATCAAAGAATTTTTCCCAAGGATACATAAATCAGGGTAGCTAACATCCCATTACCTGAGTATTGTTCTACATGTCACTCATCAAGCAGACTCTCTGGCACGATATGAAATATAATAGTATAACTTCAGGCCCACTTTTCACATTCCTGACTCTGTGAGGGGCACTGGTTTCCATCACCATACAGGAGTTTAGACTTATTGTCTGTGGGGGCCTGTTGGCCTGATTAGTAGTCAGCTCTTGACTTTCACCAGACACCCTTCCATTAGAAAACAGGGACTGTAACTAAGGAACCCATGAGCTACTGAGCATAGTCAGGTACTCTTTAGTTCTAATACATAACTCTAAATAGTTAAACAAAGGGAATGAAACAGCAGAAAAACAGCAGGGCGAGCATCTATCAGCAGGAACAAGCATTATGAATCGCAAGGTCTCTAAAAGGACAATGACTAATTTACATGGCCTCAACTGAGATGTTTTGGCTCTATTCCAAACACCTTCTCTGACTGATGACCAGGATCATCTCCTCTCATAGTAATATCACAGGAAGGAAAAATTAAACAGATATATGAAACTCTGTTTGGGGGAGGAAGTCCTACATGGTAATATGAGATTATCTAGCCTGACTCCAAGTCAAGGGGTAGAACAGAAAAGCCAACCCAGAAGATATTTCAGAATTACAAGGCAAAGGGAGTGGATATAAGGAAGAATATAGAATGGGGGAAATTCATGCAATCCATCTACTTCTTTAAATTTCTTTTTTTTTTTTTATCTTTTAGAGAGAGAGGAGAGAGAACTGAAGCTTAACTCTGATATAGGCAAAGGCGGGACTGAACTCAGGATCTCATGTTTGAGAGTTCAATGGTCTAGCTTCTGCTTTACCTTCCAGGCCATAGTCTGTCTATTTCTAATGCTTGTTTTGTTTACTGCTTGAACCCAGGCAATCCTGAATAGATAGAATACATTATAACTTGCCTAATCCATAGTAAAGGACTCCAAAATCTAAGATTACTCACTGAAATGAAAATATCTTGTCAACTAACCCTGAAGCTATTGAAATTGAGTCATTGAATAACAAGGAATGAAAGGTATTACTAATTGGTAGACAAAATTAACTTATATTTCAGTGGTATATGAGACTAGTAAATCCATCTTTGTTCTTATTTGACGTAATGCAAGATTATGCTCCAACCGCTGAGTTCTGGTAAAAAGGTTAAAGTAAAATGATTATTGTTCCTTAGGGCAGATATGTAGAAAGTAGGGCAAGCAACAAAATCAGACTCCTTAAAATCCTCAATATCTCTTGTGTTTGAGGAAATCTTGAAAGCATAAGAATCCTCAGGACAGATTCAGTTGTAATTTTGACTTCAAATGCCTATGGGAAACTTACCTGGACCCAGATGAGTATGCTCCAGGAATTTTAACCACTCACATTATTAACAATTGAGAACAAAACAAAAAAATCAATATTTCAGGATATAATTTCTTTTAAATAAACTTTATTTTCATCCCACCAATTTTGATAAGTAGTGTTCTTACTCCTACTCATTGCCGACTACCCTTCTCCTTTATGATACCTTGCAGGTCATCAGGAATCTATTTCCCTAAGTGAGGGTTTTCTAGTTAAGTTTCAACTACTGATTTGCTACTTAACTACTCTGTATTCAGTGATATTTTCCATATGATATAAAACATGTGAAAATTGTTGATACTTGCTTTATTCCCCTGCCTGCGACCAATTATGTGAAAGTTCCATATAAGCTTAAAAAATAGCAAATATTTTGACCATGTTAGTTACATTATAGTTTCTACATCTCTAATTAGGTAGTAAACTTTTAATCTTTTCTTTTCAAATCTTTACTTCCTTACTGACTTCTGCTTGCTCAATCATTTTTATGAGGAAGTTCCTTCCAAATTCTGTTATAACTGGGATTTTTGTCACTTTTGTTAATTTTTGCTTTGTCTATATTAATATGTGTATATATACAAAATAGAATTTTTACATCTTTTGATGAGCTGAATATTTTACAATTCTGAACATTTTCTATTGATTTGTGGGTATTGTTTGTTTAAATTTATTTTATTTATTTATTTATTTATGTTAGTGAGGAAAGAAAGAGACCAGAGCACTGTTCAGCTTTGGCTTGAGGAGATTTGGGGTGTTGAACTTTGGATGTCTGGTGCCTCAGATGTGGAAGTCGTTTTGTATAACCATTATGCTATCTCTCTGCCCTAGTTGCTTATGTCTTTGCCCCAATATATACACTGTCTAGTGTATAAACGTATATGTACACTTCCTTTAGGGTAGAGTTTACATGGAGTATACACTTATATTTTTCTCACTTTTAATCTTGTATTTCTAAAGCATTTCATAAGTTGTAATTAGCAAACTTTTATCACATTTGACAAACTTTGAGTTCTCATTGGAGAACTAGTTTCCTTAGAGTTAATCAAATTAGTGATATGTTTGGGCTTATGGTCTGCTACTATACACAGGACTCTCTCTTCATCTCACTTATTCATTATTGTTTTTCTCTTTTTTTCTTTTTGAACAAGATGTTTTATTATTCCATTTTTTTCCTCATTAGTTGCCCTTACAATTTTTGTATGTTTCCCTAAAGATGTTGATAGTTTTTGGATTATTAAATTCTGATGTTACTTGATATGTTTTTTTTTCTCTTTTAGGCCAGTGGAAAGAACTTGGAATATTATAATTCCATCTACTACCCTTCCATTTATATGATATCATCTCTTAAGTGTCAACTATTACTTTTCCCTTCAAGTCATTTCTTCTTATTTGTGATTAACAGTGGCTTACAAGATTTTAAGATGACAGCTTAGTACCACAGCACACCCAACACAAAAAATTTGTGTCCCCCACCCTCCATCCTTCCAACAACAGCCACTATAGTTCTCCTACAGTCTTGGAAGCAGTCTGCTTCTGGTTTTTTGTTTGTTTGTGTGTTTTGTTTATTTGTTTATTTGTTACAAGTTCAAGTATATCAGTTCTCTAGATTCCACATGAGTGAAACCATCTAGTAATTGCCTTTCATCTCTTTACTTAATTTGCTAACCATCACCACCTCTGCTTCCATCCATTTTTGTCCCAAAGGACACAATATACCATCTTTTTTATTGCAAAGTAGTATTCCATGGACCCATCCCCTTTTTATCTGTGACCCATCCCCTTTTTATCCAGTCATCCCCAAGCCTCATCCTAATTTTTAACTCTACACTTTGCTTTGTTTTATAATTGTGAAATTTACAAGGGGGTTCACTTTCATATGTAACTGTCTTCTTAAAATTATGTATTTTCTATTTATTTGTAAGAAGGAACCAGAACATCCCTCCAACATATAAAGTGGCAGGAGATGAACATGGGACTTTTTGTACACAACTCCTATGGCCTATAGTTACACCACTTCTCAGGCCACTAGAACTGTTTTTAATTCAATTTCCAGAGTTAAAATAGTTCAATGCCTTCAAGGTTTAATCTACTTCTAATTGCCCTGACTCCCAGGGTTTACTCACTTCCCATGACAAATTTTACCGTGCCCTATCAGAAGGCCCTCCTGGACTTTAACGTGTCTATATTTAGTTAGTTTGGTTGGTTTTTTACCCTGGTCACAAATTTAGCCCGAAATTTTCCAGACTTTTTTGCCTTGCATCTCAGCTTTTCACTGATTCCAGATTTAACAGATGCCTCTGACTAAAAAAATAGCCCTAAATGTCAGACTTACCTTTTATCAATGAGTCAACCAGCTGCTTCCCTAATAAATATACCAACCATTCTTTAAAAAAAAAAAAACATTTTGTGCAGATTTTCAAGTCACTCTTAATGGGAGGTTTAAACTAAATTACCTAAAGAACAAAAATATATTTTTCTTGAAATTTAATGTTCTTTTCTGATTCATTATGTTCTTCTAAACCTCTTAAATGCTTCGTTCATTTCTTCAGATTCTCTTTTCACTTTCATCAGTCTCTGCCTTTTTCAATTATTTACCCTTTCTTAGTTCTCTATTTGATTCCCAGAGTCCTAAACATATTCTATATTCCTTCCTCACTTTTCTTCCAGGATTTTTCTTTTTTTCCCCAAAAGAGATCTTCTTGTATGTTATATGTCTCAGGTCAAGGACTATTTCATACACACCTCTTCTTTAAACACATGTGTTTCTTTTTTTAATATTTATTCCCTTTTTTTGCCCTTAATGTTTTATTGTTGTAGTTATTTTTATCGTTGTTATTGATGTTGTTGTTGTTGTTTTTGGATAGGACAGAAAGAAATGGAGAAACCTCCCATTAAGAGTGACTTGAAAATCTGCACAAAATGTTTTTTTTAAGAGTAGTTGGTATATTTATTAGGGAAGCAGCTGGTTGACTCATTGATAAAAGGTAAGTCTGACATTTAGGGCTATTTTTTAGTCAGAGGCATCTGTTAAATCTGGAATCAATGATAAGTTGAGATGCAAGGTAAAAAGAAGACAGAGAGGGGGAGAGAAAGACACCTGCAGACCTGCTTCACCACCTGTGAAGCGGGTTCCCCTGCAGGCAGGGAGGGGGGGGGGCTCAAACCGGGATCCTTATGCGGGTCCTTGCACTTGGCGCCATGTGCGCTTAAGCCACTGCCCTACTGCCCAGCCCCCAGATTTTTCTTTTATAAAGAATGTGGCTGAGTGATAGAGCCTGGGGTTCCTCCTCATCATATCTTCCCCTGGAAGAGCAAACTAATACATTTATTTAGCCTGAAATATAATTGTCCAGTATAATGTATAAAGCTTTACTTAGAGTCACTCACTTTCACTTATGTGGGGGAAAAAAAACAATAATAAGGATAGTAATTCTCTCCCAATTGTATATACAATCTAACCAAATTCCAACTCAAATCAAGCCAAGAGGAGCAATGAAAATGTCAACAACAACAACAAAAAATACAAACAACAATAGAACATAACAGAATCTAGTAATAGAGACCAGTATAAAAAAATACTTTAGAAAACAATAGGAGGTTCAAATACTAGAGAAAGGATAGACTGCTCAAAAAAAATGGCTCTGACAACAATATGAAACAGAAACTGGTTTCTTTTCACATTTTCTTATGTCTAAATAAAACCAGATGTCTCAAAATTCAAATACTTGTGAAAATGAAAAATGGGATGGGGGGCAGGCAGTGACACATCCATTAAGTACACATAGTATCAAGCACAAGGACCCGAGCAAGGACCCAGACTTGAGACCCCATCCCACCTGAATGGAGGGAGGGGAGCGGAGCTCTTCCTATGCAGTGTAGCAGGTCTGCAAGTGTCTGACTTTCTCTCTCCCTCTCTAGCTCCCCTTCCTCTGTCAATTTCTCTCTGTACTATCTAATAAAATAGGGGGGGAAATGGCCACCAGGAGAAGTGGATCTGTAGTGCAGGCACTGAGCCCCACCTTTGTGGGGGGAAAGAAAGAAAAAGAAAGAAAGAAAGAAAGAAAGAAAGAAAGAAAGAAAGAAAGAAAGAAGGGGGGAGAGGAAGGAAAGAAGGAAGAATGGAGGGAAGGAGGGAAGGAAGGAAGAAAGAAGGGAGGGAGGGAGGGAGGAAAGAAGGAAGGAAGAAGGGAGGGAGGGAGGATTGGCAAGATAGCTCACCAGAGTGGTGTGCTTGCTTCATTATGTGCACAGCCTAGGTTTGAGTCATTGCCCCACTGCAATGTAGGCTTGGTTCTGTGATGTCTTTCCCTCTCTCCCCTCCTCTGGATCATTCTCTATCTTTATCTTTGTCTCTATCTTTATATCTATCTCTATCTGTATCTCTCTCCCCCATATCTGAAAAAACTCTGACAGTGAAGCCTAAGCATTGCAAAAGAGAAGGAAAGGAAGGAAGGAAGGAAGGAAGGAAGGAAGGAAGGAAGGAAGAAAGGAAAGGAAGGAAGGAAACAAGGAAGGGAGGAGTAAAGGAGGTGCTGGGATAGCCTGAGGGTACTTCTTCCCCGAGCTAGTGCTCTCTGGCTTGGAGAGAACTCAACTGGAGCCGATCTAGGCTGCTGCGTGGGAGAGGGATCAGGAACTCGTGCCGCACTAACTTCCACAGGAGATACACTCTGGAACTCTCGGAGCCGGAAAGCAATTTCCAAGTGTCTTTAATCAGAAGAGCAGCTGTTTTTATACTCTCCAAGTAGGGTGGAAACAGGATGTGATATAGAGAGGGTGGAGAGAAAAGTGACTGGTGAAAATCAGAGTGTGACAAGGAGGGGGCGGAACAGGCGAGAATCCTATCACTGAACCACCAATGTCCTGGAGGGAGGGAGTGCTTTATGTAAATGTAATAGTGATTTATGTAAATAGACCAAAGCTTTCAATGGGATCAGTAAATCCCTATATAGGCATATGGTTAAGCAGAAGCCAGGGGGAGGTGGCATACTACCCAACAGGAGGGAGGGAGGGAAGAGAAGGAGGGAAGGAAAAAGGAGACAAATTACAGCTGGAATATGAGGCTTACCACTGTCTCCTAGATGTATCTGTCAAAGGAATCCTTTAAGTAAATGATTACTGAATGACTGGTTAAAATGAAAAATTGGAACTGTTCTCCCGGGCTCTATGTCAACTCTATAAATTTAGAGGATAAGTAGTCAGTGAGGTGACTAAACAGGTAGAGTGCATGTTTTGTAAACCTGAAACCCCAGGCTTAATTCCCAGTACCACAAATAGAGCATTGCTCTGGTCTCTCTCTCTCTCTCTCTCTCTCTGTAAAAAAGGAAACCTTTAAAATGCTTAAATAAGAGCTAGAAGGTGAGGAAGTCATTACAACAGTAGCACCCTAGATAAGCATGCCCAAGTCCTTAGAAAGTTCCAGACTTTATCCCTGGCCTTTCCATTTGCCAAAGTTCAGCACCACTCTGCTCTTTTAACTCTCAGGAGAATAGTCAAGGGCTCTGAACTCTAATTCCATCCAGATCCAGAGAGAAAAGGAAAAAAGGAAAGACATTCAAAAGTAGCAGTGGTTGTAAGTGAGACTTAGAAAGGAAGAGAAGGGGTTAAGTGCACATAGTACAAAGGGTTAAGTGCACACAGTACCAGACTAAGTGCACACAGTACAAAGGGTTAAGTGCACATAGTACATAGGGCACGGACCCTGGGAAGGATCCCAGTTTGAGCTCCCTGCTCCCAATCTGTAGGGGGGCGGGGGAACTTCACAAGCAGTGTAGCACGTCTACAGGTGTCTCTCTACCTCCCCCTGACCTGCCTCAATTTCTCTCTGCCTTAACCAATAAAAAAAAAAAGGAAAGAAAGAAAAATAACCTCCAGGAGCAGTGGATTCATAGTGCAGGCACTGAGTCCTAGTGATAACCCTGTAGGCAAAAAAAGGAAGGAAGGAAGGAAGAAAAAGAGAAAGGTGAAAGGAAGAGATGGCAGTGGCAGGACCATAGGAAAAAATGGGCAAATATATATAAATATAGATAGGTAGTTATATAAATAATAGTCACCCTATGCCTGTGATATTGAAAGAATTACTGCAGTTTCCAATGGAGGGAATGGAGACACAGAGCTCTGGCGGGAACAGTGTGGAATGATACCCCTGTTACCTCATAATTTTGTAAATTAGAATTAAGTCACTAATAAAAGAAATTTAAGCTAGGAAAATATGTGCTCGGTAGGGGAATCACCAAGTTTAGACTCTGATTTGATCACTGGGATAGAATTACTATAACTGAATTTAAAGTGGTTACCCCCCCATAACACCTACCACGGTGTTGAGGTTCACACGATAAATTTTTTTGTAAAGATAGTATGAGTGGATTCATCATAAGTACTGTATTTCTTCCTAGGAGACAAAGAATTTCACTTCTAAGGTTTCTATGTAAAAGAATGAGGCTAACTATCAAGACTTTTCATCCTGACATCTGTTCTCAACATTGTTTTATTTCACGCTAGGCTCAGCAGAGAAAAGCATATCAATTTTATTTTTATTTTATTTGCCTCCAAAGTTATCACAGGGGCTCATTGCTGGCACTACAAATCTGATGTTCCTGGCAGCCATTTTTTCTATTTTATTGGATAAGACAGAGAGAAATTGAGAAGGAAGGAGGAGACAGGGAGAGGGGAAGAGAGAGAAAGAGCCTGCAGGTCTGTCTAGCCTCTTGTGAAACATCCAGTAACTGTAGGTGGGGAGCCAGGGCTTGAACCTATATCCTTACGCAGACCCTTGCACTTAGTACTATGTGTACTTAACTGGCTGTATCACTGCCTGGCTCCCATGCATATAATTTTACATTGGAAAGCAAAAGAAAGACATAACAGAGTGTTTTCTAGATTCCGTGACAAATGTCTTTTCTTTTGGAGACCTTATGTGCACACAGGTTGCTTGAATTCAGTGTCATTTAAATTATTTTCTTATTTTAAAAAAGGATTTATCACCACCTGCATGGGGGAAAGCTTCATGAATGGTGAGGCAGGGCTGCAGGTGTCTCTTGCTTCCTCCCTTCCTCTCTATCTCCCCTTCCCTCTGGATCTCTGTCTCTATCCAATAAATAAAATAATTTTTAAAAAATTTAAAAAATAAATAAAGAATTTATTTATCTATTTACAAGAGAAAAAAGAGAAGAAAGAAGAGGGAAGGAGAGGAGTGAGAAAGGGAGGAGAGGGGAGGGGACCAGAGTACAACATTATAATAATAATTATTATTATTGATTTAATAATGACCAACAAGACTGTAGGATAAGAGGGGTAAAATTCCACACAATTCCCACCACCAGAGTTCTGTATCCCATCCCCTCAATTGAAAGCTTTCCTGTTCCTTATCCCTCTGAGAACATGGAACCAAGGTCATTATGAGAAGCAGAAAGTAGAAGGTCTGGCTTCTGTAATTGTTTCATTGCTGAACTTGGGCATTGGCAGGTCAATCCATGCTACCAGCCTGTTTCTGTCTTTCCCTAGTTGGGCAGGGCTCTGAAGAAATGGGGCTCAAAGGCACATCTGTGAGTCCATCCAGTGAAGTCAGGTTGGCTTCATGGAAGCATCTGCAACTTCATGCCTGAGAAAGCATTAATATATAAAGCAGAACGATTTGTTTAATAATCAGAAATCTAGTGGTAAGAATATAGCAGATGATATTTGGGGTCTGCATTTTGGAAAAGTCTAATAAGTCTATTTTAGATACATGTCAGGTTGCGTCGCGGGGAAGAGAGAAGAGACCAGGAACTCCTGGTGGAGTGGGAACGCAAATCTTTATTCACGTGGACGCTCCAGAATTGGGTGTGAGCACAGCAGTTTAGGCCATGTGGAGCTAGCAAAATGGCTGCCTCCCACTATGCCCACCAGCCCTTCTCCAGGTCTTCTCCGAGTCAGGACGCAGAAGAGAAAAAGGGGCAAAATTGGAATAGCAGCGGGTTTTATAGGGTAAAAACTGGAAGTGGCAAGTTGGAAATGGAAATGGCTAGGAAAAGGGGTGGAGAGAGGCAAAAGGCATGCTGGGAAGGTGAAAGCGTCCTTAGCAACTGTTTCAATGGTTTTAACTGAATTAGCAATACCCTGAAGGGATAACATGGTGGGGATCTTTCAGGCAAAACTATGATTATGTAAGCAGAGCAGGGGGGCTGGCTTCAAGGCCCAACAGGTACATTCCAAGGGGCCCATGACATTCCTAATTTTTACCTGAGCCCGATAGCTAACATGCAGGTGGGCCAAAGGCGCTTTCTGGGGAGATGGTGTCAGATTTGAAGATAGGACTATAAAGCTGGATCAAGGAAAAGAGTAACTCCCAATTATAAGAAAAGTATACACATATTGTTAACTATAAACCCCACTGATTTCATCTGGGGCCCATATTCAGCATGGGAGCCTATGCAACCTCCACATCCCTGCAGGTTTGGGCTCGCATTCTGTGGTCTCAGTTAGGAATACTAGGCTGCACTCATTGCAGGACCCATCTTCCCTGAGTGGCAACCCAACCTCCCTCAGGAGAATGGAAGAGTTCCCACCAGTGTTGACCCACATTGAGGGAAAGGGCCTATAAAAGCCCACAAGAGGGTCCACTATGTTGTTCCTGATGGAGATGACCAGTGACAGTGGGGAGAGGGATCTGCTAGAGGTCTAGGCCCATCATGTTTATGTGGGAATCCCAGAATTCCCTGATGAGGGCCCTGGACGTGGTATATAAGACTTTACCATGATTTATACCATTTAATGCTATCTACATGTAGTTGTATCTTATATAGTGACACAAACAATTGCTTCTGGTCTCCCTGGCCTAAGACCATAGGAGATTTAATATTGCAAATAAATAATCATTTTTAGAAATGTATAAACAATTCAAGCCCACTATTAAATCTCAATCAGGTTACCAATTTGAGGCCTTAAGTGCTTAGATTAAAGGAATATATACTCAGAACTGGGGTCTTTGTATCAAAGACCTTGAGACTTTCAATCTATTTCTCCACTCTCATATTAATTAAATAGTGATTTATAAGATTATAAATTAATAGGAGTGTATATTAAGGCTATTCCCACCACCAAATGTCTATGTCCCTACCCTCACACCCCTATAGTGAAGCTGAAAATCTACCCTTATCCTCCACCCAGAGTTTTTTTACTTTGGTGAAATACTCCAAATTCAGTCAAATTCTACTTTGCTTTCCACTGTCTGTTCTTCCTTCTCAACTTCTGTTTATGAGTGGGGTTATCCCATACTCCTCTTTCTCTTTTTGACTAACCTCACTTCACATGACTCCTTCTAGCTCCATGAAAAATAGGTCAGAGGGGAGTCAGGCTGTAGTGCAGTGGGTTAAGCGCATGTGGTGCAAAGTGCAAGGACCGGCTTGAGGATCCCAGTTCAAGCCCCTGGCTCTCCACCTGCAGGGGAGTCGCTTCACAGGCGGTGAAGCAGGTCTGCAGGTGTCTGTCTTTCTCTCCCCCTCTCTGTCTTCCCTCCTCCCTCCATTTCTCTCTGTTCTAACAATGGCGACAACAATAATAACTACAACAACAATGAAAAACAACAAGAGCAACAAAAGAGAAAATAAATTTAAAAAGAAAAGAAAAGAAAAATAGGTCAGAGAAGGAAAAACAAATTCCTCAATTCCATACCAGGTGGTGCACTTCCTAACAAAGCCCCAAAACCTAGATATAGACCAGGGCCCATGAGACAGAACATATGTGCACATGTATCCTTAAGTTAAGGAAAATATAGGCCTTCATGTAAAAGTGCACAATAGTTTTCAGTGACTCAGTACATGCAGTAAGCAAGTAGAAAGACCTAAAAAAATTTATTTTTGTGTTAGTATGATAAAGTACTTAATCAAATAGTTTCTACTTTGACCTAGATACCCTCCCTCACCTACTTCCTATTTCACGTCCCTCAGTCACTCCAAGGCTAACCTTTTCAGAGAAGGCAAGGACTACAAAAGCAAGATAAGGGCAAGAGACTGACAGAATGCCACTCTTACACATGCAATCCTAGGCCTCAAACTCAAGATGTCATACTTGAGAGTCTAACATTTTATCCACTGCATCATCTCCCAAAATATTTAAATTATTTTTTATATAAAGGAGAGCACTGGAGTAACATAATGCACAGTATGTATCTTCTAAACACTCAAAATGATTTAAGTTTTCTTTAAAAAAAAAAGTTAAAGGCAAAAATTACTTGATCACCATTTGGCAGTGTCTGGTTGGCTTTCTGCATTCAATCTATTGGATTAGGAAACAGTTGATGGGGCAGGGGTAGAGAGCATAATGGTTATACAAAGAGACTCTCATTCCTGAAGCTCAGAAGTCTCAGGTTCAGTCTCCCACACCACCATAAGCCAAAATTGATCAGTACTCTGGAAAAAAAAAATCTGATGGTAGATTGCTTTAGTACCCATTGGGAAACAATCTAGAGGTTTATCAAAATACTAAAAGTGGAATCCCACCAGGCAATCCGCAATTTCCCTCTTGGGGATTTATCCTAGTGACAAGAACATTGCATGAAAACAAAGCACACAACACTCTCTTCAATTATTTATTTATTTAGGGTACTGTTCAGCTCTGGCTTATAGTGTATCTGGGGGCTGAACCTGGGACTTTTGATGTCTCAGGCATGAATGGCTTTTTGCATAAACATTATGCATTTATTTTAAATATCTGGAATTAAAACAGCAAATAGAAATATATCCTTTAATTTTATCAGCACTAATAACGAACAAACAAACAAAAAAAAACTAGTGTCAGAGTACTTTTGCATCATATGAAGAAACCAGTCTGATGGAGGTTTTTTTGTATTTTTTTTTTCTGTAACTAGAGAACCAAATATTTACTTTCCTGACTCTTGGTCTTTTCACCCTCTCACCTGGAAGTGGCTACATAATGCCTTGAGATTTGCTTTGAGTGTTGCAAGAGAGAAAATGTCTGTTATATAGAATTGTAAACACGGCTGCTGGCTTTGACATTTAAGGAGCAGGTGGTCTGATTTGAAATGTTCCAGCCTTCTAAAACCTGGCAGCTTGGGTCCCTTTTCTGAACAAAGAAGAGTGATAAGAGCAGGTTGGGTTTTTGACCCGTGAAGTTTTCCAAAGGGCAGACTTAACTAACAGTATCCCCAGTGGGTGATTGGGGTGGGAGAGGAGGAAGGGAAGGGGTAAAGGTTGACAGAGAGTGAAAGAGGCCAAGCTGAGGTGGTGGCAACCCACAGAGCTTCCCACTGGTCACTGCAGGATGAGGAGTAACTAACTGTTCCCTGAGAGTTAGTTGGCTACAGCGGGGCTGCCAGATCTTTATGGATGGGTGTGTTGGGTTCCTTAGGATATATCCCCAGGAGAGGAATTGCAGGATCGATCATAGGGTAGGTCCATTTCTAGCCTTCTGGAAGTTCTCCAGACTGTTCTCCACAGAAGTTGCACCAATTTACATTCTCATCAGCAGTGTAGGAGGTTTCCTTTGACCCCACAACCTCTTCAGCATTTGCTACTGTTATCTTTTCTGATGTATGACATTCTCACAGGAGTGAAGTGGTATCACATTGTTGTCTTTATTTGCATTTCTCTTACAATCAAAGACTTGGAACATTTTTTTTCATGTGTTTCTCAGCCTTTTGGATCTCTTCTGTGGTAAATATTCTATCCATGTCCTCTCCCCACTTTTGGATGGGGTTATTTATTTTCTTGTTGTTGAGTTTGGCAAGCTCTTTATATATTCTGATTATTAGCCACTTGTCTGATGTATGGCATGTAAAGATCTTCTCCCATTCTGTGATGGGTCTCTTGGTTTGGGTAGTGGTTTCTTTTGCTGTGCAGAAGCTTTTGAACTTGATGTAGTCCCATATGTTTATGTTTGCCTTAGTCTTCTTTGTAATTGGATTTGTTTCATTGAAGATGTCTTTAAAATTTATACAGAATTCTGCCAATATTTTCCTCTAAGTATCTGATAGTTACTAGTCTAATATCCAAATCCTTGATCCACTTGGAATTTACTTTTGTGTTTGATGAAATATAGTGGTTCAGTTTCATTCCTCTGCATTTTTCAACCCATTTTTTCCAACATCATTTGTTGAAGAGACTCTGCTTTCCCCCATTTAATAGTCTGGGCACCTTTGTCAAAGATTAGATGTCCATAGGTGTGGGGGCTTACTTCTGGGCTCTCAATTCTATTCCACTGGTCAGTGTGTCTATCATGTTCCAGTACCAAGCAGCTTTGATAACAATGGCCCTATAATACAATTTGAGATCTGGGAGTGTGATGCCTCTGGTTCTGTTCTTTTTTCTCAAGATTGTTTTGGCAATTCTAGGTCTTTTCTGGTTCCAGATAAACATCTGTAGCATTTGTTCTATTCTCGTAAAATACGTGGTTGGGATCTTGATGGGGGATAGCATTAAATTTGTATATGGCTCTGGGTAGTACATTCATTTTGATGATGTTAATTCTTCCAACCCATGAACATGGGCCTAGACTTCTAAGAGATCCCTCTCTATCATCACTGGTCACACCCAGTGGAAATATCATCATAAGCCCTTTTGTAGGCTTTTGCAGTCTAGAATGTTTCCCAGCTGTAACTATGGGCTGCAAACTGTTTGACAGGGACTCAGATATTACACAGGTTCCTGTGCTAAATATGAATATGTACAGGCCCTGAATTAGATTGTTGTGGTAAAAAGTTAATTTCATTTGTATATTTTCTTCAAGTTTGCAAGTAACTCTCTACCCTAAGGCTGCTTCTTCATTCTATTCTCAACTCTGACACTATCTTCCTAGACAATATTTCTAGTCCATCCTCATGTTAGCTATCAAACTCAGGCAAAGATGACTAAGACATATGTTCCTTGGAACATTCCCAAAATAGACTTCCTAGACTTCCATCCTAAGGTCCCTACTTTCATCCACTCTATTCCTACTTTTTTGTTCCTGTTTATTAAACATTTGTTCTGCTTTTCATCTTGCCTCGTTTCAGCCACCAAGTTGCCGATGTTACTATGATTCTATCCCGACTTCCCTGGGCAGACAACCTCACCAGTACTTCCTAAAACCACATCTCTCCAGAGCCCTCTCTACTCCATCCCACTAAGGAAAGATAGAGACAGGCTGGGGGGGGGGGAGTTATGGATTAACCTGCCAATGCCCATGTCCAATGGAGAAGCAATTACAGAAACCAGATCTCCCACCTTCTGTACCCCAAAAGCATTTTGATCCATACTCCCAGAGGCTAAACAATTGAGAAGTTTCTAATGGAGAGGATGGGACAGAGATCTTTGGTGGTGGGAAATGTATAGAATTACACACCTATTGTCAATATTAAATCAGTAATTAAAAAATTAAATGATGGGTTGTTGGAATGATGGTGTCTCTCCCTCTTCACCTTCATGTCTCTCTCCACACCTTTTCTCCATTTCTCCCTCCTCAGTTTCCCTCTCCTCCTTGTCTCTCTCTTCTCCCCTCTTCCTCTTAGGAAAATCTAAAAAATAAAATAAAATAAAATTTAAAAAGCTTGTCTGGAGAAGTGGCTCAGTAGTAAAGCGTGTACCTGAGACTCTGGGTTCAGTCTCAGGCACAGAATTAAGATGGATTCTGTGTTCCATGGAAAAGCTTTTGATTCTGCGTGTCATCAGTTATTTGTAAATCTTCTGGCATCTCCACCTCTAATGTTATACCTGACAATTCTCTGCCCTTTACCCAGCTAAGTCCACTTCAAAAGTACCAACCCAGGTTTCAGCAGGCAAGTTGGAAGCCCTGTGTCCTGATTTGGATACATGTGCTTAATTCTATGAACAGTGGGGCTGTTCCCCATGGTGTGGGAGCAAGTTCGTACGCTTTGATAGCCAGCATTTAGCATGAGCAGCCATGGCTGGTCATCTTATACCGTCCAGTGAGAGCTGATACAATCTAAGCATGAAGGAACAAACGTCGTGGGTGAAGTTCTGGGTGAAATGACTATTCCACAGCACCCCGAATTGGGGAGTAGTTCATATGTCTAGGGCATGTGCTGTCGCAGAATACAACCAAACAGCTCAGCTCATTCCATTTCCTCAAGTCCATAACGTCAAGAACTTCCCTTCACCCTGGACTCTGCAAGCTCACACCACTTCACCTGCTTATATAATACAATATTCTTCTCACTCGCACATCTCAATAGATTTCTGTGTTACCTGGAACTGGTCCCAACTTTCCTTCTTATCCTCAGATTTATTTTTTTTTAATTTTACAGCATAACTGGAACTTCATCCAAGAAACCTGGAATGCTACCTTTTAAATATATATATGATTCAGGTGAATGATTCTGTTTAATAAAAGCTGGGTACTTTTCTCCTTCAAGATACTCACTCTACACCTATATTCTCTATGTGTGAATATATCATTTTCCGTGTCTTGGTTTCTCATTGTACAACTAATTAGAAGCATGAAAAACACAGGTCTCAGGGGCGCTGGGTAAAAGTTAAGTGAAACAGGTGCACTTGGAGCAATAAATAATCAGGCATCAAAGGGAAAAACAAGACTTAAGAGATTATGAGAATCCAAAGCTTAATTTACTGCACCTTTTAAAATTATACCCAGTAACCCAATATTCTTCAATGGCCCTGAAGGCACTGGATTTTATATAAAAACTTTTTCTATAAAAATTTTTATATAAAAATTTATGTATTTAATAATAGCCTGGATAGGAAGCCATCGTAGTAGCACTGATGGAAAGAAAACAAAAGTTGGAGTCGATTTATCACCCAACACTGGAAAAAATATAAAGCAAATTAGAACTTTCTGTGCACTGAGTATCCTATAACTTTCTGAGTAGTGTACACAAATTAAAAAGTATAAGTAGAAAAGCATTTTGGAGTGGGAATAAAAAGGCAAAACTTTGTCCTGTATATACTTTTCAGCAGAACTGAGAAAAACAAGTGATCTCAGAAACATACTCAGGTGGCCCAATTAAAAAATACAATGCTGGGAGTCGGGTGGTAGTGCAGTGGGTTAAGCACACGTGGCGCAAAGCACAAGGGCCAGCATAAGGATCCCAGTTTGAGCCCCCAGCTCCCCACCTGCAGGGGAGTCGCTTCACAAGTGGTGAAACAGGTCTGCAGGTGTCTATCTTTCTCTCCCCTTCTCTGTCTTCCCCTCCTCTCTCCATTTCTCTCTGTCCTATCCAACAATGACATCATTCATAACTACAACAATAAAACAACAAGGGCAACAAGAGGGAATAAATAATAAATAAAAAATATTTTTTAAAAAATACAATGCCTAGAGATTATTTATGAAGGAGGAGGAGAGGGAGCAGGGGGAAGAGGAGGAGAATGGGGAGTAGGGAGAGGAGGAAGTGTGAAGGAGGAGGATGGGGGACAGGGAAGTAGGGGTGGAAGGGGAGGATGGGGAGAAGTCGAGGGAGGAAGAGGAGGAGGGAGGGAGAGAGAGTGGAGGAGGAGGAAGGGTGAAGGGGGAGGAGAAGGAGGCTAATGGTGAAGGAGGACCAGGAGGAGGAGGAGGGGGCAGGAGGAGAAAGAGAGAGTTCATAGCACCAAGCTATAGCATAAATTGTGATGCCGGGGGATTGAGACTGGAACCTCAGGCATGCGAGTCTGATGTTCCACCACTGAAATATCTTCCCATCCAGTCAGTCAGCCTTTCTTATAGCTTCTTCTAATTAGATTTCCTTGAGTTGAAGACTTGACATGTCTTTTTATATCTTCTCCCTAACATCCTAACATACTACCTGGCACATAGTAGGTTTTCAGTGTTTATACGATTCAACAGAACCACCACATGCTAAGAGCGAAGTTACAATTTCAGTCTTTGTATGAGCAAATGAATCTCTGAAAGTGAAATAACTCTGTGCCATCCCTTCACTGCCACTCAGAAAAGAAAAAAAAATCCTGCTCTTATTAGGGGGCCAGGTGATGGCACAATCAGCTGAGCACATATGTTACAATGTGCAAGGACCCAGGTTCAAGATCCCAGTCCCCAGTTGTTGGGGTGGGAAGCTTCACAAATGATGAAGCAGGTCTGCAGGTGTCTCTCTGTCTCTTTCCTTCTCTATCTCCTTCCATTTCAGTTTCTCTCTGTCTCTATCCAATAAATGAATGATTAAGTTTTTTTTAAAAAAAGTTATCAGCTGCCAGGCTGTGTCTCATCTAGTTAAGTGTGCACAGTACTATGTGCAAGGACCCAGGTTTGAACCCTGCTTTCCCCACTGCAGAGGTACCACTGCATGAAAAGTGGAAGCCGGTCTTTCTCTCTCCCTAACTCTCCCACCCCTCTCAATTTCGTTCTGTCCTATTTAATAAAATGGGGAATGGTGGCCAGGAGCAGTGGATTTATAGCACCAGAACGGAGCCCCATAAACTGAAGGCAAAATAACATCACCACAACAACAACAACCTCTCCTTTCTAGAGGTGAGAAGTTTGTCTCTGTCACACAGACGTGTGAGGGTGAGCAACCGGAATGAGACTTTTCACATTCTCACTCAGCATCACGTAACAACCCCATAACACGTCACAGAACTCGACCTCAAACTTCCTACAAAATCAACAAAAATTTTTCCAGAGTAATTCTAAGTCCAAAGTTTGATTTGAATCCACTTTGGTGGGAGGAAACAGAGTTGCTTCAGTTGGCAACCTCCCATGTTTAGAGTTTCTGGACAAACTGTGGGGAATTCTTTTGTGACCATTCAAGAAATCTTGAGTTTGGGGTCCCAAACCCAGAGCTTCTCAGTCAGATCTGTACTTAAGCAAGACTTGCAGGTGGGGGGAAAGCTTTGCGAGTGGTGAAGCAAGGCTGCAGGTGTCTCTCTGTCTATCTCCTCCTTCCCTCTCGATTTCTGGCTGTTTCTATCCAATAAATAAAGATAATAAAAAATTTTTAAAAAAAGACTTGCAGGTGATCTGATTGTGTGTTAAATTGGAGGAGGCAGTGGCATAACCCTTAGAACACACAGGTTACAATATCTGAGGACCTGGGTTCAAGGCCTGCATCCCCACTGGCAGGGAAGAAGCTTCATGAGGGGTGAAGCAGGGCTGCAGGTGTCTCTCTGTCCCTCTCCCTCTCTATCTCCCCCTTCCTTCTCTATTTCTCTCCATCTCCAATAAATAAATAGACAAATGACATTTCCAAATAATTTTTAAACATAAATAAATTTTTGGAAATACTGCTCTGGAATCTTCATTCTAATTCTTTTTTTTTCTAGCTATTTTTCTTAGTGCTTAACAGTATTTTATTAAAAATATTAATAATAAATGAATAAATAAAAGATATCAAGTAGCACACTAAGTGAGTCATATCACCAGCCTTTCAGTGGCTATTAATTCTATTTTTCTCCGAATGAATTTATTGGGGGGAGGTAATCAGTGGTTTACAGTGCAGTTGGATACAATTGCACATGCATACAATTTCTCATTTCCCCAAGGTATGTGTCTACAAAACACTCTCACCCCCAACTTAGGCCCCTTTCCCTGCTATGTGAGATAAGCCAAAAAGAAAGGAATAACTATTTAAAAGAGGGTACATGTTATAATGTGCAAAAACCTGGGTTTAAATCCCTGGCTCCACCTGCAGGAAGGAAGCTTCTAGAGTAGTGAAGCAGGGCTACAGGTGTCTTTTTCTCCCTCTCTATGTCTCTAGTCCATAAATCAACAATAAATAAATTTATTTTTTTATTATCTTTATTTATTTATTGGATAGAGACAGCCAGAAACTGAGAGGGAAGGGGGAGACAGAGAGAGAGAGAGAGAGAGGCCTGCAGCCCTGCTTCAGCCCTTACAAAGTTTTTCCCCTGCAGGTGGAGACCAGAGCCTCGAACCTGGAACCTTGCGTCCTTGTACATTGCAACATGTGCACTCAACCAGGTCCACCACACTCCAGCCCCAATAAAATGCGCTTTTTTTTTGCCTCCAGGGTTACTGCCCAGGCTCGGTGCCTGCACCACGAGTCCACTGCTCCTGGGGGTCATTTTTTCCTTTTTGTTACCCTGGTTGTTCTACCATTGTTGTGGTTATTATTATCGTTGTTATTGATGTCATTGTTGTTAGATAGGGCAGAGAGAAATGGAGAGAGGAGGAGAAGACAGAGAGGGGGAGAGAAAGAGAGACACCTGCAGACCTGCTTCACCGCCTGTGAAGCGACTCCCCTGTAGGTGGGGAGCCAGGGGGCTGGAACCGGGATCCTTAAGCTGGTCCCTGCGCTTTGCGCCACGTGCGCTTAACCCAGTAAACTACCGCCCGACCCCCAATAAAATGCTTTTTTTAAAAGACATCCTTTACAAGATGAACGCAGAGGAACCAGAACCGGATGTCAGCTCTCAGGTAACCACTAACCTGGCCTTTTCATCTGTGTCCTCATCTTCCAGTTAGTGTTCAATCAAAATCCACAAAACGGCCTCTGGAGTTGGAGCCAGCAGTCTGTGTGCTCGACAGCTCTCCTGAGTGCGCAGACTCCACCCCTCAGTCTAATTGATCCTCTAATTGTCCCCAGTAAGAAAAAAATCAGGTGGCCTTGTGGGCTAGGCTCGTGGGGCAAGTAAGTGGGCAATAGATACACCATCTTGACATCAGTCTGTTTCCAATGGACAGAGTATTTCAGAGGAGGAAGAGCAGGAGAGAAGAAGTCAGGTACAGTGAGGTTCAGGTAGCCATTGGCGTGTTTATTATCACCTGCCCTGGATGGCTAGGATGAGAGAACCGCTCCAAATGTTTGTAGCCAGGCAATCAGGTAACTGCACTGCAAATGGCTCGGTAAATCATCCTGGTCCTCCTTTACCTGAAGGGAAAAAAGCAGCAGCTTCTTTTCTTTAATTCTGAGGGCAGTACCCTCCCGCCCCCCACACCCCCTCCCCCATATCTTTTTGGATTGAGAACAAAGATCATTCCCTGTTAAGACATGTCAGTCTCACTAGGGAGAGTCATGCATTCCAAGGCAAGCACTGAAATGGCAAATGCAAAGGGTGTGGTGGTGGTGGTGGTGGTGGTGGTCGTGGTGGTGGTGGTGGTGGTGGTGGTGGTGGTGGTGGTGGTGGTGGTGGTGGTGTGTGTGTGTGTGTTTGTGTGTGTGTGTGTGTTTTCAAGCACTAAACCTTTGAAACAAACATTGTCAATGACCTCAGCAACACAGCATGGTAGACTGAACACTCAGTTCTAATCCTGACTATAGCCTGTGTCCTCATCTTTAAATTATGAGTTTGAAAATATCGACCCTGTCTAGCAGCACTTTGTGAAAACTCAGAAGGGAAATTATATATTGAAAGACTTAAACAAGATAAGGTAAGAACAAATCATTTTCCAGTGTTGATATTTAATATTATTTCTCATGATGTGGAAATGTATTTTTATTATTATTATGGCCAGGGTTATCACTGGGTCTCAGTGCCTACGTGACAGATCCATAGCTCCTGGCAGCTGTATTTTTTTTTCCTTTTATTTTGGACATAGGCAGAGAGAAGTTGAGAGGGGAAAGAGAGAGACAGAGAGAGACAGACACCTGTAGCATTGCTTCATCACTCATGAAGCATTCCCCCTGCCCCCACAGGTGGGGACCAGAGGTTTGAACTAGGGTCATCCTGTTAGCAAGTGCACTCAACCAGGTGTGCCACCTCCTGGCCACTGTGGAAGCATTTTCTCTGCATACATCTTCGTGAACTTGGCCATGAATTTGCAAGGGCTTCCCATTCCACTCCACTGCCTTCCATCCCCTATCTCTGCCTCAGCACTGCCAACAGTGCTATTCTATTCAGTTCGTAGCTGAAGAAAGACTTCCATCTGAGAGGTGAGCAAAAGTATTTCTGTAAAGGAAGATAACTGAAGCTATCAAATGTGACCTTATCTCTGCTCACAAGCTTTGTGTAAGCAAAGTTCATCCTTTTAAGTGGCAGCGTCTAACCTGAAGTCTTCAATTTATACTTGAAAGACAGTAAAATGACAAAGGAAAGCACATCCAGCCAACATATAACTAAAACACTGACAACAAGAGCTGATCCCACTTCTGCTTGACTTTTTACATACATTTTTGAAGATTTTTTTTTTAAATCTTTATTTTACTCTAGAGCCTTGCCCTGCTAGGGAAAAATAGAAACAGGCAGGGGTATGAATTCACCTGCCAACATCCATGTCCAGAGGAGAAGCAATTACAGAAGCCAGATCTCCCACCTCTGTACCCTAAAAATAATTTTAATCCATACTTCCAGAAGGATAGAGGATAAAGAAGTTTCCAGTGGAAGGGATGGGACACAGAACTCTGGTGGTGGGAACTGTATGGAATTATACCCCTGCTACCTTAAAATCCTGTTAACCATTATTAAATCACTAACATTTTTTAATTTATTTAGATAGAGACAGAGAAGGCAAAAAGGGAGAAAGAGAGAGAGAGTAGAGGATTGAAGTTTCCTTCAACTTGATGGGCCCAGGCTGAAATGTGGGTCAACCATACAACAAAATAACACACTATCCAAGTGTGTTGTTTTCACCAGCTGAAGTTTTTTTTTTTTAATTTTATTAGAAAAACTAGCACAGAAATCAGTTCTGGAATACGTGGTACCAGTAATCTCATGCATGCAAGTCCTCTGCTGTACTACTAAACTATAAACTATCTCCCCAGCTCCTACCTCTCCCACAATAATCTCACACATACACACACACACACACACACACACACACACACATACACACCCAAGAACACACAGGAATACTGCCAACAGCAGTGTGTTAAAAGTTTAAGGAAGATTTTCAACTTAGAGATGAGCAAAACTATTTCTGGTTTCTATATGTAAATAATTTTTATTTGTTATTAATAGTTTGTCACTAGATTATATAGCTCCACACTACACCCACCAGCAGAGTCTGTGTCCCCAGCCTACCATTGCTCAAAGATAATCATCACAGTTCTGTAAGTCTTAGTTTGCTTGCTTCTGTGTTGTTTAGATTTTTGTTTTTGTTTTTTTCCTGTATTTTGTAATTCTTTTGTACAATTATCATGGAGTTATTGAATCTTTAGTTTCTTGAAGTGATTTCATAATGAGTTTTCTGAACTATTTTCTATCATTTTTCTATGGTCTGGTCATTTGGGTTTTCTGTCATTGCTGTCAGTATATTTCTCAGTTTCTGCATTTAATGTTCTTTTATTGTTATGCCAGCAGGAGGTGCTGTGGTTGTTTAATTTTCCTGTATATATATATATATTAATGGGGTACAAAAGTTTTATCCTGAGTCACCATGCCAGGTCAGTGTCCCTGATGTCAATATAAGGTCCCCCTGCTGCTGTTTTTAGCTTCTGGAGCAACAACATTGGAAACTCAAGAAGTCACACTTGTAAACTGGTGAGTTTTTAGGTGATTTTTTTTAACAGTTCTTTGTTACTTAAACTCAGACCCAGAAGAGGTACAACTCAGCTTCCAATCTATTTTGGTCTCAACCCTCCCTACCCTCCCTGAGAATTGGTTTTTAGTCCTGGGAATGGCTCCCTTACTCCCTTTCCATCTACAAGCCACACGTGCTTGTACTCAGCTGTGGCTTAGGCGGTTTTCCTATTTCTTTCTTTCTTTTTTTTTTTTTTTGTAACAGACCCAGAAGAGGTGTGCCTCAGTGGTCACGCTCCCAATTTGGCGCTAGCTCTCCCTGAGTCTGGCCCTTTCTTTAGTCCCAGGAATCTCTCCATCACCCCCTTTCCTGTCCACAAGCCACACATTATCCTGAGTACTCTCCTGCGGCTTGGTGAGTTTCCAGAGCTATCCTGGTTGTATTTTGTTGAGTTTTATGGTGATTTTCTTTGCTTTGTCCAGTTGACTGGGGAGGATGAAGCATGGCTGTTGTTACTGCATAGCCACACTTCTGGGAGTCTCCATCTTTTTCATTTTAATCTTGAGATTTTATTTATCTATTTATTTATTTGGGAGTACTAATCATATATCTCATGTATCTTCTACTTGTTTGTGATTATAGTAGGTTACAAGATTGTAAGGTGACACAGCACACCCATCACCAAATTTCCGTCTTCCCACTCTCCAACTTCCTCAATATAACCTCCCTCGTTCTAACAAGTCTTAGAGACAGTGACTTTATGCTGCGCCAAAGATGGCTCACTCGCGAAACCTTTCCCTTGCTCCAACTTACAATTGATCCTTCTGTTCTCTTTGATAGCACTTAACTATATTTTCCTTCTAATACATTTAATAAAAACTGTTTCTTATTTTTTACTTGTTTAATTTATCCTGACAGTAAGAGGAGAGAGAGAGAGAGAGAGAGAGAGAGAGAGAGAGGAGAGACCAGTACTTCACTTTGTCATATGCAGAACCTGGGGCGTCAAACTTGCTAAGGCATGCAATCTAGCCACTGAACCACCTCCTAGGCTCCTGCTTTCTCTTTTTTCATGATCTGCAGTGCTGATTCCAAACAAGACTAAAATAAAATGAGTGCACCCAGCTCTCCCAAGATCCAACTTGAGTGACTCTGCCAGTGAATGCCTTCAGAATCCTGAAGGAATGTGCTCACTGGTGACTTCCAATTCAGGACTCAGGAAAGATGCTCGTCTTCCTCTGTGTGTGTTTGTTTGACTGTACATACCAGCTGACTGCAGAATGCGCCCAGTACTAATGACCTTCATCCTGGTTTTAGAACAAATAATAACAGTACCAGGAACTCTAAAATAAAAATCTCTTGGCAGACCTAGAGCAACTTGAAAGAGTCAGAGTATCCAAAGCCCACATACCTGCTTGATGCTGAAAGACATAAGCTCAGGAACAAAAATACCTATGAAAACTGTTTGTCCAAACTGGATGCAGCAGGATTTACTGACCAGGTCATAATGCCCATGATTTTTCTAGGCAGAGAAATTTCAAGGGCTGACTTTTCTGATCTGGAATCTAGTGGGCTAAATAATGATTATACAAAGACATCAGGTCCTAATCCCTGAAACCATTAATACTACCTTACAAGAAAAAGGGGCTCATTAAAGTTGTAGAATCTCAACATGGAGAGATTATCTAGGTAAGATCTGCATGAGATCATATGCATTGTTGAAAGAGGGAGAGGTGATACAGTGATTTGAAGGCAGATGCAGAGACAGGAGTGGTACCAGCATAATCCAGAAAGTTTCAGCAGTTTCTAAAAGTTGAGAGAGGCCCAGGGAAGATTCCCTTCTAGAGCTTCTGAGGGTTGTGTAAGAAAACAGGAGAGACTCCACTTTAAAAAAAAATTACTTACAAAATAGAAATATTGGCATGACCATGGGATAAGAGGGGTACAATTCCACACAATTCCCACCACCAGAACTCTGTATCCCATCCCATCCCTTGATAGTTTTTCTATTCTTTTTTTATATTTATTTATTTCCCCTTTTGCTGCCTTTGTTTTATTGTTGTTGTAGTTACTATTGTTGTGGTTATAGATGTTGTCTTTGTTGGATAGGACAGAGAGAAATGGAGAGAGGAGGGGAAGACAGAAAAGAGGAGAGAAAGACACCTGCAGACCTGCTTCACCATCTGTGAAGTGACACCCCTGTAGGTGGAGAGCCTGAGGCTTGATCCGGGATCCTTAAGCCAGTCCTTGAGCTTGGCGTCACGTGCGCTTAGCTGCGCTACCGCCCGACTCCCCAGCTTTTCTATTCTTTATCCCTCTGGAAGTATGGACCCAGGGCCACTGTGGGTTGCAGAAAGTGGAAGGTCTGGTTTCTATAATTGCTTCTCCGCTGAATATGGATACTGACAGGTCGATCCATACTTACCCAGCCTGTCTCTCTCTTTCCCTAGTAGGGTGGGGCTCTGGGGAAGCAGAGCTCCAGGACACATTGGTGGGGTTGTCTGTCCAGGTAAGTGTGGTCGGCATCCTGCTAGCATCTGGAACCTGGTGGCTGAAAAGACAGTTAACATATAAGGCCAAACAAATTGTTGATCAATCATGAACTTAAAGGCTGGAATAGTTCAGATGAAGAGTTGGGGGGTATTCTGCTGTTTCAAACCACCCAGTTTGGGGTATCTTGTTACAGGGGCCACCAGAAATGAACATAATGTTTCAAGTTGTCCTTTTATTTTTTTTAAATATCTTTATTCATTTACTTATTATTGGATAGAAACAAAGAGAAATCCAGTGGAGAGGGGAAGATAGACACAGAGACACTTGCAGCACTGCCTCACCATTCATGAAGCTTTCTCGCTGCAGGTGGGGACCAGGGGGTTGAACCTGGCTCCTTGCACGCTGTAACGCTGTAATGTGAGTGCTTAGCCAGGTGTGCCACTGCCTGCCCCCATCCCAAGCTGTTCTTTTCTGTTCCTCTCCAATGCCCCCTGAAGCCAGTTGGAATTCTTGACTACAGTGTTCTGCTCCATGCCTCTAAATATGTCAGAGAGCATACAAATAAACAACAGACTGAAATATCTGTGCTGAGATTGAAAAATACTCATACCTGAGGTCAAAAAAAAAGAGAGTATTACTGTTTCAAGAGCCTCACATGTTCTTCCCCATCTTCCTTTCTCTCTTTTTTCTTTCTTCTTCCTCCTTTCCTTTCTTTATTCCCTCTTTTCTTCCTTTATTTTATTTTTTTTATATTTATTTTATTTATTTATTCCCTTTTGTTGCCCTTGTTGTTTTATTGTTGTAGTTATTATTGTTGTTGTTGTTGGATAGGACAGAGAGAAATGGAGAGAGGAGGGGAAGACAGAGAGGGGGAGAGAAAGACAGACACCTGCAGACCTGCTTCACCGCCTGTGAAGCGACTCCCCTGCAGGTGAGGAGCCGGGGGATCCTTATGCCAGTCCTTGTGCTTTGCGCCACCTGTGCTTAACCCGCTGTGCTACAGCCCGACTCCCCCTTTCTTCTTTTCTATCTTCCTTTCACCTTCCAATCTCACAGAGCTATTCAGAGCTGTATATAACCCACCCTTCAGTAGCCCTTCGATTGGCTCAGATTGACTCTGACTCTCTCCTGCTGGCCACATGGTAGATGTACATTCCCACACATGAGTGACGCTGGCTTGGACTATGTCATTTGCTTTTCTTTTTTTAATTTACTTTTTTAAATTTTTATTTGGGGATTAATGGTTTACAGTCAACAAACAGTTGTTGGTACATGTGCAAAACTTTTCAGTTTTCTGCAAAACACTCTCACCCCCCCACCTAGGTCCTCCTCTGCCATCTTGTACCAGGACCTGAAACCCATCCCACCCACCACCCACCATCAGAGTCCTTTACTTTAGTGCAGTACACCAAACCCAGTCTGAGTTCTGCTCTGTGTTTCCCCCTTTCTGTTCTTGTTTCTTAACTCCTGTCCATGAGTGAGATCTTCCCACTCTTCTCTTTTCTGGCTTAACTCACTTCACATGATTTCTTCAAGATCTGGTGGAGAAATGTGACATCATCATTTTTTTCTTTTAATTTCTTTATTGGGGAATTAACGTTTTACAGTCGACAGTAAATAGAATAGTTTGTACATGGATAACATTTCTCAGTTTTCCACATAACAATACAACCCCCACTAGGTCCTCTGTCATCCTTTTCCAGGACCTGTACTCTCCCCTCAACCCACCCCAGAGTCTTTTACTTTGTTGTTGAGCTCCAGTTCAGGTTCTACTTTTGTTTTCTCTTCTGATTCTTGTTTTTCAACTTCTGCCTGTGATTGAGATGATCCCATATTGAGATTGAGACTGATCCCATGACATCATCATTTTAATAGCACATTTTAACTGACCCAATTTACCATTGTGTTAATATACCACAATTTTCTCAGCCATTTATCTGTTGTTGGACACAGGAGTTGCTTCTAGGTTTTATATATTAGAATTGTGCTGCATGTCACTTTCTTAACAAGCAAAATGTGATCACAAGTGATTGAGTCGAGCTTTCAGAGTCAGTAGACTCTACCATGTCCTCTTGATCTGTTTGCCTCTGACAGTGTCCTAGACAATGGCAGGCAGCTCTATCATCCTGCACCCTAAAATGAAAATGACAATCATGTGAAAGCAGAAAAATTAGACCTTGGTATTTCAGGCCACTGCAGTTTTATGGTTGTCACTGACAATGGAATCTAGGCTGTCCTGAAAGATATAGTCAGTCCCTGCACTTCTACTGAGCCCAGTCTGCCTGCCTGTCACCTTGGCATAAAAGCAAGCTCTACTGTGACTTTTCAGTACTGTATTTTGAAAATCAATCATGTTTCATAGAACATAGCTATGTGGCCTTCCCTTTGCATGAATAGACCATTCTTGCCCACATCCTGTGACACCACTGGTGGGCTTTTCAGAAGTCTTCATTTGGGAGCATTTTTAATGTCATCAAAGAAATTATAGGAACCACTGTGTAGAAAAGGGGGAGGTTTGTTGGCTTGAAAACAACTCAGGTTGGGAAACTTGTCTTGACAGCCTCAGCTACAAAGCAAGCTTCAAAGAAGAGGAAGCACGTATCTGGTTTGATGCCAAGTCGAGATAGGGTAGCACAGGAGCCCACACATTTAGAAGGGTTTCAGGAAAGATCATGAGTATTTCTGAGGGGAAAGAGGTGAACATTCTCAGCAGAGGAAAGTGCAGTGATCACAGAGCGCATGTGCGGAAATTGGCAGAGACTGCACATCAGGGGCCCTCCATGGTGGGCTTCATAGCTCTACCTACTCAACAGGTCTGCTCATTCTCGGGGTCTGGGGTCCCCATCAGTAAGGCTCTTATCTTGGTCCCATCAAAGTCAAAATAATGTGCCATCATGGCTACTCTTAGGGAGGGGTTGTCACTCCCTCCAAAGTTTTGTTCATCACTTTCTATGGCGAAGGAGGAAGTACAGAGTTCAGGAAAACTGCAAAATTCAGGAAAAGGAATTGTGCAGAGTTGCCAAAAAGTTTGACAATAGAGACAGGCTATCTTTTTGGTTATGTTGATTAGTTATGGAATTTCTCCTGAATTCTATGCTAATTCAGCTCACTTTGGCCCATTCTTACCATGGCCCAAAAGAAGGAGTTGGCGATCAGGACAGCTGTGTATGAATTGCTCACACGATAAGTGTTGGATGTTTGGGCAGCTCTGCACCAACCAATACAGACAGTGACAAACTCAGCACTGTGCTTGAGAGGTAGGACCACGGGCTGGGAAGATAGCATAATGGTTCTGTAGAAGGCTTTCATGCCTGAGGCTCTGACCTCCCAGGTTCAATACCCAGCACCACCATAAACCAAAGAACCTCTGTCTCTGTCTCCTTCTCATTAAAAAAATAAATAATGTTTATATAAAAGGTGGGTTCTGTTTATTATTATTATTTATTGGATAGAGAGAAATTGAGAGGAGAGGGGAGATAAATAAGGAAAGAGACAAAAAAAGATACCTGCAGCCCTGCTTCACCACTCATGAAGCTTTCCTCCTGCAGGTAGGGACCAGAGGCTTGAAGCTGGGTCCTTGCACTCTGTAATGTGAGCGCTTAACCAGGTATAGCATCATCTGGCCCCAAGGTGGATTCTCTACACTCTTAGATGCTACTTTCCAGAATTTCACTTAAGCCAGTATTTAAGTTTTCCAAAGAGGTGTGAGAGAATGGAATTCCCCAAATTTGGACTAGTTCATTGAAGTAGAGATCTCTTAGAAACTAGATAAGATGAAATTACACTAATGCACTAATTGCTTCAGCTCCACACTGGCAGATACGAATGTTTGCCTTGAAAACTGCATACCCTGCAACCCCTGCTCTCTCAGCTATATGTTAACTTGTCCATTTCAGTCTGTCTGTCTTTCCTGCTGTATCTCCCTCATTCAAATAAAGCATTCTTTTTGTCATAATTATTTTATTTAAAACATCTTGTATAGCAAACAAATTTGGGGAAGGAAGTTCTTGTAAAACAACAGATATTTTAGTTAAATTCTGTGTATTGATCATTTTCTGAGTTAAATTTATATTTATATTATATTTTATATTGTAATAAAAAAAGAATTAAGTTCCACATTATTTTTTCTGAATGTTATGCATAATCTAATTTTAAAAAGTGGAAAATACTTTGTTTTTCAAACAGAAAAAAAAATTTTTTTTTGCCTCCAGGGTTATAGCTGGGGCTCGTAGCCCACCCTGGGACACTACTGCTCCTGGAGGCCATATTTTCCCATTTTGTTGTTGTTTTTGGATAGGACAGATAGAAACTGAGAAGTGAAGGGAAGACAGAAAGGGGGAGAGAAAGATACCTGCAGACCTGCTTCACAGTTTGTTCAAGAGACGCTCCCCTCACTCCCCCCCAGCACACAGGGAGCTGGGGGCTCAAACAGGAATTCTTGCGCTGGTCCTTGCCCTTCACACTATGTGCACTTAACCCAGTGCGCCACCACCCGGCTCCCTAAAATACTTTTTGACAGAGAGAAATTTCATCATGCCACCTCACCCCTCCAAAAGCCAGACAGCCGACCACTCTGTCCATTTAAAACTCAGCCAAGAAGCAAATTCCTTGTGAAAGCAGATGCCAGGAATAAACAGGCATCTCGCTCAGCAGTCACTAATGCTCTTCACAGGCCCACAGTTTTACTGAGTGAGTCATCAGACTTACTGGCCGACCTCAAGTCAGAAGTCTTTAGAAGAACGAGGTGTTTTGAGAAACTTTGAGACATACAATTGATTTTCCCCCTCTCATATTAATTAACTACTGGTTTATATGTCTACATTTTGCTAGGAGTGTACATAAACACCAGATTGTCTTTTTGAACCCTAAGACAGCAGGAACCTCACATCTCCACTATAGAGCTCCTACTTCCCCCAGTCCTGGAACCCTTGGATCGGGCCCACTTTCCTGTATGCATCTCCCAATCCATACCAAATAATATTGCATCCGCCAATCACAACCTAACCAACGCAACGATTGCCACCTCAACATGCTTCACCTCAGACTGTGTCCAGAGACTTCACGTGTGGAATGACAACCCTTCAGCTTCATTACTCGGGTGAGACCTTTCCTTTTATAGTACACTCTAATTTCATCTCAGGTAGTTCACTTTCTAACAAAGTCCCATAACCTATATATACACCAGTTTCTGTGAGAGAGAGCTTATGTGCACACGTATCCATAAACTACTGCAAAATATATACCTGAAAGCAGTACACTAGAGTTTGCAGTGAGTACTCCTCTAACACTTCCTCTCCACTATTCCAAGCTTGGGATCCATGATTGCTCAACAAATTGTTTGGCTTCGTATGTTAACTCTCTTTTCAATCACCAGGTTCCAGATGCCACCAGGATGCTGACCAGGCTTCCCTGGATTGAAGACCCCACCAATGTGTCCTGGAGCTCAGCTTCCCAGAGACACACCTTACTAGGGAAAGAGAGAGGCAGACTGGGAGTATGGACCGACCAGTCAACGCCCATGTTCAGCGGGGAAGCAATTACAGAAGCCAGACCTTCTACCTTCTGCAACCCTCAACGACCCTGGGTCCATGTTCCCAGAGGGCTAGAGAATGGGAAGGCTATCACGGGAGGGGGTGGGTTATGGAGATTGGGTGGTGGGAATTGTGTGGAGTTGTACCCCTCCTACCTTATGTTTTTGTTCATTAATCCTTTCTTAAATAAAAAATTAAAAAAAAAAAAGAACGAGGTGAGCTGGGGAGCAAGGACAAGGGGCTGCAAACTGGTGCCAGCCTGGAGTCTGAGAGCAGAGACGAGCACACGTATCCTCTAAGCCGTGCACACAGGGACAGATTGGCACTTGTGAATCAATACATCCCAAGACCTTTTCTTTTCTTCCTTTCTCTCTTTCTTTCTTTCCTTCTTTCTCTTTTTTTTTTTGTCTCCAGGGTTATCGGTGGGACTCGGTGCCTGCATTACTGCACTACGAATCCACTGCTCCTGGAGGCTATTTTTTCCCTTTTGTTGCCCTTGTTGTTTATCATTGTTATTGTTATTATTGTTGTTATGGCTATAGTTGTTGTTGGATAGGACAGAGAGAAATCGAGAGAGGAGGGGAAGACAGCACACATGCTTCACCACCTGTGAAGCGACTCTGCTGCAGGTGGGGAGCCAGGGGCTCAAACCAGGATCCTTATGCTGGCCCTTGGGCTTTGCGCCATGTGCGCTTAACCCACGGCGCTACGGCCTAGCCCCACACCCCCACGGCCTAGTCCCCACGTCCCCTCCCCCTGACATTTTCTAAATCTCAGCAGTGCTTGGGTGCAGCTGTGCTTAACAACCTGAGCTCATGGAGATAAAGTAAGCGTGGTCTTTTAGTAAAGGAGGAAAGTGAGTTGGGCGATACACTTGTAAGGACATCTATCTAAACAATTACACTTGTTTAAAAATAAGTAAATAAAAGCTTTGGGGTCCGCCAGTGGTGCATCTGGTAGAGTACAAATATTATAGTGCTCAGGGATCCAGGTTCAAGCCCCAGGTCCCCACCTACAGAGAGGAAGCTTTACAAGCAGTGGCTTAGTGCCTGCAGGTGTCCCTCTTTCTCTCTCCATCTCTATCTCCCCTTGCCCTTACTGATTCTCTTCATATCTATCCAAAACAAATAAAATATTTTTTTTTAAAGTAAAAAAGCTGGGACGGGGGTTAGATAGCATAATGGTTATACAAAGAGACTCTACGGCCTGAGGTTCCAAAGTCCCGGGTTCAGTCCTCCACACCACCATAAGCCAGAGCTAATCAGTGGTGTGGTGAAAATAAATAACTAAACAAACAAATAAATAATAGAGAAGTTTTAATACTTTAATATAAATATTATTTTAATATTTAATATATTATTTTAATATTTTAATATAAAACCTACATTTTTTTCTTAGGTCAAAACCCATAGCTATCCCTTTTCATGCTCTGGTTTATGTCATAAGCTTCAGACGTATCCCTCTTCCTCAAAGTGCAAGACTCTTAGCCTTACAAAAATTAAGATTCACAGACAATAACTTGGGTCCACCTGCATATCAGATGTCAGACTCAGAAAAAAAAAAAAACTAGTATAGTCATGGGCCCTTTGGAATATAACTAAAATAGACCTACTAACTACACACACAGAGAGACCAAAAGTCTTTAAAGAAGGATACTTTCCTGTGCCCAAATGCCTACTTCCAAGGATTTTCCAGGGCCAGATAAGCCAAGAGGAAGCTCATTCTTGTGGATTAACTAACACCCATAATTACCATTAGACGTATGCTAGACAAATGACCCCACCAATGTGTCCTGGAGCCCCACTTCCCCAAGGCCCCACCCCACTAGGGAAAGAGAGAAACAGGCTTGGAATACGGTTTGACCTGCCAATGCCCATGTTCAACAGGGAAGCAATTACAGAAGCCAGACCATCCACCTTCTGCACCCCATAATGGTCCTGTGTCCATACTCCAGAGGGTTAAAGAATAGGAAAGCCATCAGGGGAGGGGATGAGATATGGAGTTCTGGTGGTGGGAATTATGTGGAGTTGTACCCCTCTTATCCTATGTTTTTTGTCAGTGCGTCTTTTTTATAAATAAAAATTTAAAAAAATGATAATTAAGATTCAGAGAGGTTAAGACACTTCCTGAAAGTCACACATCTAGGACCTGGAGAATCCAAGATCATTAACCTCTTGTCTTTCTGATGCCAGCACCTATGGTATACAACTACTAAAGATTTCTAAAATGACAACGTTTTGCACTCTCAGCAGGTTAAGCACACGTGGCACAAAGCACAAGGGCCGGTGTAAGGATCCCGGTTCGAGCCCCTGGCTCCCCACCTGCAGGGGAGTCGCTTCACAGACACTTCACAGTCGCTTCCCCCCTCTGCTTTCCCCTCCTCTCTCGATTTCTCTCTGTCCTATCCAACAATGAAGAACAGCAACAACAACAATAATCATAACAAGGCTACAACAACAAGAGCAACAAAAGGGGGGGAATGGCCTCCAGG
This sequence comes from Erinaceus europaeus, assembly GCF_950295315.1. Taxonomy (NCBI): domain Eukaryota; kingdom Metazoa; phylum Chordata; class Mammalia; order Eulipotyphla; family Erinaceidae; genus Erinaceus; species Erinaceus europaeus. The sequence continues at coordinate 118,026,654 of NC_080170.1, forward strand.
AGCAGTGGATTCATGGTGCAGGCACTGCCCCAGCAATAACCCTGGAGACAAAAAAAAAAGTAGGTAAAGCCAAATATTATGAGTTAATAAACAGGAAGGACTGGGGGAGGGGGTGCTGGAGAGACAGCATAATGGTTCTGCAAAAGACTTGTATGCTTACAGTTCTGAGCTAGGGAGGGGGAAAGCTTCACAAGTGGTGAAGCAGGGCTGCAGGTGTCTCTCTGGTTCTCTCCCTCTCTACCTCCCCCTCCCCTCTCAATGTCTCTCTGTCTCTATCCTACAATCAATAAAATAAAATAAAATGAAGATCTCATTTAAACTACTCATTTAAAATATTTTTTTAAAAAATACTAAATGGCTGATGTAAGTAACCCAAGAGTCATCAGCATGTTTGACTGACTTCTGTGCCTCAGGAAATAATTACACATCCTGGCTGAGACAGTGTTTATTTGTCCCTGCCATCTGATCTGCCCCGTGCCCCGAGGAGGGACATAGGATGATGTCTCTGGGCCCACCGCTGAGAGTTCCAGATCCCTGTGTGCAGAGGCTGCTGTGAGACGAGCTGGCTCACCCCAGAACGTCTGGCGGTCAGGCCTGCAGTGAAGGACAAAGGTGTCCTGTCTAACCCCAACCAAGAAATGGAGGCTGCAGGGAAGAGAAGGCCTATGTGACTTGGCAAAGGAAAGACCTCCAGGTTGTGTTCTAAAGAAGAAAGAAAGAAAGAAAGAAAGGGAAAACTGGAGTAGAAAGAAGGCTTTTGGATAGACACAGCAGCATTCCTGGAGTGAGCACAGTCCACTGGAGGCCTCAATTCAGCAGGAGGTACACTTACAAAGAGCAGGGGGGAGGCCATGGAACCCCAAAGCTCAGGTCACAATAAGTAGCCCATTAATGCACCACCAAAAAATAATTGAATTGGGGGCCGGGAAGTAGATCACCTGGCCATACCCACGGACCTGGGGTGAGGTCTGTCTACCAAATAGGAGCGCCTGCACAGGGGAAGATTCAGAAGCAATGAAGCAATGCTGTGGTGTCTCTCCTTTTCTCTCTTTCTCTCTCATCCTCTATTTAAAGAGAGGGGGTGGGGAGGCAGAAAGGGCCACTGGGACTGATGGAATCCTGCAAATGCAAAGCTCCAGTGAAAACCTTGTCAGAATATATATATGTATGTGTGTGTGTGTGTGTGTGTGTATGTGTATGTGTATGTGTATGTGTATGTGTATGTATATGTGTATGTATATATTTACTTATTTTGGGTAGAGACAGAAGTTGAGAAGGAAGAGAAAGAGAGAGATGAGAGAGGGGGAGGGAGGGAAAGAGAAATAGGCCTGTAGCCCTGCTCCACAACTTACGAAGCTCCCCTCTACAGGTGGGATGTAAAATGAGCACACAGTACTGTGTGCGCTTTACCAGATGTGCCACCACCTGCCCTCCCCCAATTTTTTCACATAAAATGATGCCTGGACCCTCAGAGATCCCAGGTTTAATCCTGAACAGAGTAGCACTTTGTTCTCTCAATTTCTCTCTATCCTGTCAAGGGGAGAAGGAAAGGAGAGGGGAGGAGAGGGGAGGGGAGAGGGGGGAGGAGGGGAGGAGAGAGGGGGAGGAGGGGAGAGGGGTGGGGAGAGGAGGAGAGAGGGGAGGGGGAGGATGGGGACAGGGGTGGGGAGAGGAGGGGAGGGTGGGGAGAGGAGGGGGAGGGGAGGAGGAGGGGAGGGAGAGGAGGGGAGGGGGAGAGGAGGGGAGGAGGGGGAGGGGAGGAGGAGGGGAGAGGGAGGAGAGGATGAAGGAGGGGGAGAGGAGGAGGGAGGAGGAGGGAGAGGGAGGAGGGGAGAGGAAGGGGAGGGGAGGAGAGGAGAGAGGGGGAGAGGAGAGGAGAGGAGAGGAGAGGAGAGGAGAGGAGAGGAGAGGAGAGGAGAGGAGAGGAGAGGAGGAGGGAGAGAGAGAGGAGAGGAGAGGAGAGGGAGAGGAGAGGAGAGGGCAAAGTGACTTCCAGGAGCAGTGGATTCATAGTGCAGGCGCCAAGCCCCCAACAATAACCACAGTAGCAACAAAAATAAAAATAAATAAATAAATAGTATATAAAGAACTTGAATTCCCAAGCTTCCAGATACTGCAAGAAACACTGGAACTTTGAAGGTTGGTGTAACAGCTTATATATACAGTTACACAGGTGTGAGACTATGTCCCTAACATTTTGTAAATTTGTATATCAGTGTAAAAGCAGTTAAAAAAAAAAAAGGAAAAAAAATCTTGAGCCCTGAGTTGAGACTTTATTGGCTTCCAAAAAGCTACTAAAGAAATTGGGGTTGGGGGTACATGGCACACCTGGTTGAGCACACATATTACCTAGTGCAAGACCCCGGTTTTGAGTCCTTATTCCCCACCTTCAGGGGGACTGCTTCACAAGTGGTGAAGCAGGTCTGTAGGTGTCTATCTTTCCCTTCCTCTCTCTGTTTCCCCATCCTCTCTCAATTTCTCTATGTCCTAGTGAGAAAAAAAAAAAAAGTAGGGGAATGACTGCCAGTAGCTGTGAATTCGTAGTGCTGGCACCGAGCTCCAGCTAATAACCCTGGTGGCAGTAAAAAAAAAAAAAAAAAATGAAATAAAAAGGAATTGGAAATCTCTCCTATCATCTCCTGACAAACACCTGGTCAGTCATTAAAACAGTTTTGAAAAGTGGGAGCTGGCCAGTTACCATGCACAAGTACCCAAGTTCAAACCCTCATTCCCCACCTGCAGTTCTCTCTCTCTCTCTCTCTCTCTCTCTCTATCTATCTATCTCTCTATCCCTCTCCCTCCCCCTCCCCCTCTCCCTCTCCCTTTCTTTCTCTCTCTCTGCCCCCCACTTTTTAATCTCCCCTTCCCCACTCAATTTCTCTGTCTATATCCAACAAAACAAAAACAAATTAAATGTAAAAAAAACAGTTTTGAAAAAGGAAATAATCTTTACTAGTGAATCTTTAGTGAATTATCTGGCTCAGACTTCAATCAATAAGGATATGTTATTTAAACAATCAGTAAATCAGGAGCTTAACCAAAGAAGAGCCTGCATCACTCTCCAACATGCCTGAGTCAGTTAATTCTCATCAGCATTTTTTTTATCCCTTGGGGTGGCCCCACACAGCTGTGCAGGCTGTGCACTGCCCAAGAAGGAGATGGCACCACACAGAATGCACATGCAGCGCAGACCTGCCTGGGGCAGCCTGGTTTAACCAGCTCCATTCTCCTTTCCACTGGAAGCTGACTTCTAAGAAATGGCCTTCCCCTTCCAGCTTCCCTCCTCACTGAACCTTGGGAAATGGATGTGAATCCCAACCTCCTGGTGTCCTATAATCAGTGCCAGCTCAAGGATGCTGGGCAGGGCTGGTTGGGCAGGTTGGCAAATAGCTCAGTCACACCAGGCTCCTCTCTCCACTCCTGTCACCTGGCAATACTTACGGATTTCCTAAAAGCAAGGTCCTGCAGTGTCATGCTGCACTAAGCCCTGCAAGGTTTTGCAGTTGGTCTGATGTTTAGCATGAATACAATTCTAAAGTTTGTCCAAATGTATCCAGATACTGGAGAAGCAGATGGCCAGCAGAGACTAACAGAGATGAAGGCAATGTCACAGTTCGCCCTCAAGGTGGCCTGCTGTGTGGTCCTGCAGAGACTGCAAAATCTTCAGGCCTAGACTATATGGGCTAGAGATCCTAACTCACAAGGACTGTGCAACTGCCATCCTCCTCCTCCTCCTCCTCCTCCTCCTCCTCCTCCTCCTCCTCCTCCTCCTCCTCCTCCTCCTCCTCCTTCTTCTTCTTCCTCCTCCTTCTCCTACTCCTCCTCCTTCTTGTCCTCCTTCACCTTCTCCTCCTCCTTCTCTTCCTCCTCCTCCACAATCTCCTCCTCCTCCTTCTTCTCCTTCTTTCTTTTCCTCCTCCTAGTCCCTCACCTCCACCTCCTCCTCATCCTCCTTCTCCTTTTCCTTCTTCTTCCTTCTTTTCCTCCTCCCCCGTCTCCTCCTCCTTCTCCTCCATCTCCTCCTCCTTGTCTTCTTCCTCCTCCTTCTCCTCTTTCTCTTCCTCCTCTTCCTTCTTCTCCTTCCCATTTCTCCTTCTCTTTCTCTTCTTCCTCCTCCTCCTTCTCCTTCCCATTTCTCCATCTCCTTCTTCTTTTTCCTCCTCTTCCTCCTTTTCTTTGTCTTCTTATCCTCTTCTTCTTCCTCTCCTCCTCTTCCTCCTCATCTATCTCTTCCTCCTTCTTCTCCTCCTTTCTTTCTGTTTCCCCTGCTTCTCCTCCTTCTTTCCCTTCCTCCTCTTCCTCCTTTTATTCCACATCTTCTTCTTCTTTTTCCACTTCCTCCATCTTCTTCCTCTCCTTCTTCTCTCCTACTCTTTCTTTTTTCCCTTCTCTTTCCCCTTCCTCTTCTTCTCCTCCTTTGTCTCTTTCTTCCTCCTCCTCTTCTTTCCCTTCCTCTTCATCTACTTCCACTTCTCCTCCTGATTCCTTTCCTTGTCCTCCTCCTTCTTCTCCTTCTTTTTTATATCACTAATAATTACAATTGAAAGCCAGCTCAAGAAATTATTACCTTGGGGTCAGGTAGTGGTGCACCAGGTTAATTGCACATGGTGCAAAGCACAAGGACCCATGAAAAAATCCTGGTTCAAGCATCAGGTTCGCCTCCTATAGGGGGGAGGGGGTGGTCTCTTCACAAGCAGTGAAGTAGGTGTACAGGTGTCTTTCTCTCTCCCTCCCTGTCTCCTCCTCTCCTCTCAATTTTTCTCCATCCTATCCAATAAAATGGGAAAAATGCCACCAGGAGCAGTGGATTAGTAGTGCAGACACTGAGCCCCAGCAATAACCCTGGAGGCACATAAATAAATTAAAATTAAAATTATAAATAAATATTATTATTACTTTGAGACATGTCAGTTCGTCTTATCAAGAAGTCACATAAGAAGTAGTTAATTTGGGAGTCAGGCAGTAGCGCAGCGGGTTAAGCGCAAGTGGCGCAAAGCACAGGACCAAAATAAGGATCCCAGTTTGAACCCCCAGCTCCCCACTTGCAGGGGAGTAGCTTCACAAGTGGTGAAGCAGGTCTTCAGGTGTTTGTCTTTCTCTCCCCCTCTCTGTCTTCCCCTTCTCTCTCCATTTCTCTCTGTACTATCCAACAACAATAACAATAATAACTACAACAATAAAACAAGGGCAACAAAAGGGAATGAATGAATAAATAAATAAATAAATAAATTTTTTTAATCTTTTTTTTAAAAAGGAGTCAATTTGCATTTAAACACTTTTTTGAGTGTTCACTGAGGTTCAGGGAGCCAACAACTCTGAACCTCTATTAAACCACACTTTGTCAAAGGCCAGAGAAAAGCCCTTTAAACCTGGAATGTGAAAGTGACGGTTTTAAAAGTTAGGAGAGGCTGAAACCTGAGATTAAAAGGAGCACATTCTTCTTGCCACAAGAAGAAAAATGATTGTGCTCTCCCACTCTCTGTCTTCCCCTCCTCTTTCCATTTCTCTCTGCCTTATCCAACAACATCGATGGCAACAATAACAATAATGACAACAACAAAAGCTGTAACAACAAGGGCAACAAAAAATGGGGGGGAAATGATTGTGACTGGAAGGGTTGTCCAGACTTCAAAAGACAGAAAATGTAGAAAGAATGTGAAATGAGGTTTGCTAAGTGGAAGGGGGTGTGGGGGTGTCAAGTGGTGGGGCGGAGGATGGAGGGTACCTGGGATGGGTCATAAGTGCCATTCTGGAAAATCTTGTGAATGGGAAGCTATTTCAAGTGAGTGGACAATTCAAGCAAGAACTGAACACAGGGCACAGGGTGGAATGAATTCTCCTTAGCCAATGCTTCCCAGGAAAAGCCTAACCTTAGCATACCTGTCTGATTTCTGGGTAGTTCCTAGCTTCCTATCCCCAACCCTGTTCTCAGAGGCCGGGGGCTGGGGGGTGATCCTTTTCACTGACTCTAGAATCTCTCCTGTGCAGTTCCCACAGCTGAAAAGATCCCCTTCCAAGAGGTCCAGGCACCACAGGTTCACAGAAAATTCACATATTCTTTTTTTAAGTTTATTTTTTTAATTTTTTATTATCTTTATTTATTAATTCGATAGAGACAACCAGAAATCAAGAAGGAAGGAGGAGATAGAGAGGGAGAGACACAGAGAGAGACCTGCAGCCCTGTTTCACCACTCACAAATCTTACCCCCTGCAGGTAGGGATGTGGGTTCAAACCCAAGTTCTTTCACATTGTAACATGTGCTCAACCAGATGTGCCAACACCCAGCCCCAAAATCACATGTTCTACTTTCAACTCTCTTGCTCTCTTTGCAAGACTTGCTAGAGAAAGCATAATGTAACTGAGCAAGTAGAAATTGAAAAAAAAAAAAAACTAGGAAATTCTAATTAGCATCTACTGTTGTTAAGATAGTGACTTCTGGAATACATCTATTGTCATCTATTAGTGTTAAGAAAGAAATTTTATTTAGACTTATTAAATGGGGAGGAAAAAGAACTCCAGTCTAAATAACATTATTGTTAAGAAGATAAAAGAAAATATTGCCTAAGAAAATAAACAAAAAGAACCATTATTGTTCAGTAGTTCAAATGAATCGAGCAGCTTCATCGACTGCTATATGTGTTTCTTGTAGGCAGATAACATCTGCCTGATGCTGAATCGCCAATTGACCAATAAGAATGCGTTTGGCAAAGGACAGCCCCTCAACATTAAGTTGGAAGACTCGAATAGCAAGACCAACAGCTTGAAAGCTGTCAGGAGCTACTTGTTGCTGGCTTTGAAAGTGACTGGGATCCATGTGGATTCAGTCGGCTAGGAAGGATCGTCAGTTTCCCCAATGAATGGGTACTCACGAGATGCACCACGGGAAGGTCGATCCAATGCATCTGAGGTAAAGAACAAACACCTCATCACAGACCCCTGCAAGCGTCAACCCGGCTTTGACCTAACATATTATGATTGGGCCCTCCTCAATCGCTATCAAACAGGCCTTGGCCGGTGCGCCGCTATGTTCCATCACTGGGGAGCCAGAGACGACCCGAACTGCCCCTGCGGCTACAGACAGACTGTGACCCACATAGTCAACGACTGCCACCTCTCCAGATTCAAAGGAGGTCTCGAAACTTTACATCAGGCTCAACCTGACGCTGTTGACTGGCTACGGAAGAAGGGCAAATGCTAGAAGAAGAAAGTAGTTCAAATTAATTCAGGCTGGAATTCTAGCTTACTATAGACAAAAGAATTGTAGTTTAAAATATTTATTGGTGCCTGGAAGAGAAAAAGAATTAACCATTAAAACACTGATCTTTAAGAAAGAAACTTGGGGGTGGGAAGAGGATGGTGGCACAACTTGTTGAGCACACATATTACAATGCACAAGGACCCAGGTTCGATCCCCCGGTCCCCACCTGCCGGGCTGAGCTTCACCTGACGGGAGACAGATGACCAGGGACTCATGGCTGAGCTGTACACAGTATCTCTTTATTCATGTGGAAGGCAGCGCAATCTAAGCCATCTAAACTAAACTAATCACAATCCTGTCCTTGTATATATACTAGCCAAGTATGGGGAAACAGGATGTGACGTAGACAGGGTGGTTCGAAAAGTGACTGGTGCAAATCAGGGTGCACTACGAGAGGGGGCGGAGCAAAAAGACATCATGAGCCAGTGGGGATTAAACCAATGCCCTGCAGGCAGGGTGGTGCTTAGTTAACAGTGGTTTATGTAAATAGAATACAGTGTTAAGCAGGGGGGATTAAACCAATGAAACAGAAGGGGTTTTTAGAAGCAGAATTAGAAGCATACCAACTCCCACCTGTAGGAAGAAAGTGTCACGAGTGGTGAAGCAAGGCTACAGATGTTTCTCTGTCTCTATGTCTATAATTCCCTTCCCTCCTGATTTCTGGCTGTCTCTAGCCAATAAATAAAGAAAATTTTGTAAAAAATAAATAAAAATAAAAAAAAGAAGAAACTCCGGTTTGTGAAGACAACTCTAATTCAATACTTTTTACATATCCTACACTGAATGGAATAAATGCCCATATTTCACAAATGGGGCTATTTAGCATATGGCTGACTCTGAAGAGTTCAACACAGGGAAGTGACTGTAAGAGAGAGAGAGAGAGAGAGAGGAGAAAGACCACTGAGATTTGAGCCAATAGTTTCCTCCTTTTTTTCTTTTTAACTAAAGATTTTATCTTTTTTATTTTTTATATAGTGACAGAAAAATTGAGAGGGAAAGGGAAGACAGAGAGAGGCAGAGAAACGCCTGCAACACTGCTTCACCACTTGTGAAAATATCCCCCTGCAGCTGGAGACACAGGGGCAGGGATGGGGTGGGGTTTGGACCCCGATCCTTATGCTCAGTTGGGTGCATCACCATCTAGCCCCTTTAAACCAATTAAATATAATTAATTACATTTCTCTTTTCCTCACCAACCTGTGTTATTATTTGGATTTCTTTTTAATTTCTTTATTGGGGGATTAATGGCTTACAGTGGGAGATAAAATACACTAGTTTGTACAAGTGTAACATTTCCCAGTTTTTCACATAGCAATTCAATCCCCACTTGGTCTTCCTCTGCCTTCACGTTCGATTATTTTGATTTGAAAATGCTCTTTTTCAGACTCTGTTTCAATAGCACCACTCTGGTTGCATATGGTAGCATGGTGTCTCTGTTTGTGGTAGGGCTCTGTACATTATTTGGATCAATAAATGAATAGGTGAACCACCACTTCATCCTAAAGACTCATTGAGAAGTAAGTGAATCATCATCATTTTCTCTACAGAGAGGAAAGAATATCAACAGACAGTGAAATTTTTTTAAAAAATGTCTTTCTGAATAGAGAGGAAATTCATTCAATCAAGTATATTTGAGGTTGGCTGATGCCTTGGGAGATGTGACAGAGCATCTGTGATTCTTTGCAGGAGATAGAAACAGGCAGCAGAGATTAGAAGAGAAGCTTCTTTCTCATGGCCATTGTGAATCCTGTCTCACAACAATCATCAGCTGGAGAGACTCTGAGCCTGCAGGAGATATCCCCCCCAAAGTCCTGCCATTCCCCTGAAGCCCCACAAAGACTAGGAAGGATTCTATATCCTTAGCTGCTTTCAAGGGTTGGATTTATAAAAAGGGAGAGCCAAGGGGTATCTTGCTGGTGCATTGTAAAATTTTTATAAAGAAACTCTAAGATATATCCTCAGGAGTGGAGTTGCAGGGTCGTAGGGTAGATGCACTTCTAGACTCAGTTCTCCAGAGTGCTCTCCATAGAGGCTGGAACAATTTACATTCCCACCAGCAGTGCAGGAGGGTTCCTTTAATCCTGAAACTTTCTAGCATTTATTACTATCCTTTTTTTTTTTTTTGCCTCCAGCCAGAAAGAGAAGAATGAATATGGAATGATCTTACTCATAGACAGAAGTTGAAAAAGAACAGAAGGAGAAACACAAAGCAGAACTTGGGCTGGGTTTGGCATATTGCACCAAAGTAGAGGACTCTGGGAGGTGGGGCTCTCAAGTCCTGGGAAGTGATGGTGGAGGAGGACCTAGGCTGGGGTGAGAGTATTTTTACAGAAAATTGAGACATTTTACACAGATATCAATTACTATGGTAACTGCAAATGATTCATCTCCAAATAAAATTTTTTAAATTCTAGTTAGTGTCTGCTATTGTTAAACCAGAAACCCTGGTTTGCATCTGTTATTGATAACTATTAAAAGAGGGGCTTAAAAAAAGAAGTTAAAAAAGAGGGAGCTTAATTTACACCTATTTGTGCTAAGAAATGAAGAATATGTTGACCTCAAAACACTTGTCTTTAAGAAAGGACTCTGGTAAACATCTATGAGTTAAGTCAGGAACTCTAGTTTAATCCTTTTTGCATGTCCTACGGTGCATAGGGGAATGAATGCCCAGCTCTCCAAAGTGACTGACTGAACAGCTAGAATCCAGCACACAAGCAGAAGACATGAGACTATATGAAAAGTAAGACCCAGGTTCAAGCCTCCCTCCCAGGCCCCGTCTACAAGGATCAAGCTTCAAGAGGCCTGAAGCAGTGCTGCAGATGTCTCCATCTTTCTTCCTCTCCCTCATCCTCAATTTCTCTCTGTCTATCCAATAAATAATACCTAACCTAAAATTTTGAAAAATGAAGAAAGGGAGCCAAGTGTTGGAGTGCCCGGTTGAGCACACACATTATCGTGTGCAAGGACCAGGGTGCAAGCCTCCAACACACACCTCCTGTGACGGAGAATATTCGCAAGTGGTGCTGCAGGCATCTCTATCTTTATCTCTTCGTCTCTCTCTCTCTCTCTTTCTCTCACATCCCCTTCTCAACTTCTCTCTGTCTCTATCCAAAATAAATAAATATTTCTTTAAATAAATGGATAAATAAGGAACAGCAAATTAACTCACCTGAATGGTGCACCTGTTTTGTCATGCACACAACAAAGGTTCAAGCCTGGCCCCCACTGCGCTGAAGGAAGCTCGGCTGTTGTGGCATGTTTTGTTATCTGTGTGTCTGTCTCTTTTCTATCTGAAAAAGTCATCCCAGAGCAGTAAAATCAGGTTAATGAAAAAAAGGGGTGAACACTGGATTAAGCACACAGAGTATGAAGCTTAATGACACCCCCCCCCCCGCCAGCCCTACACCTGCAGGGGAGTCGCTTCACAAGCAGTGAAGCAGCTCTCTCTATCTCTATCCCTCTCTAACTTCCTCTCCCTTCTCAATTTCTATCTGTCCTATTAAAGAAAAATGGTCATAGGAGCAGTGGATTGTAATGCAGGCACTTAGCCCGAGTGATAACCCTGAAGGCAAAAAAAAAAAAAAAAAAAAAACCATACAAGAAAATGATAAATAATTTAAATGTGAGTGGGGAACATCAGACCTGAATAAAAGGAGATGAATGAAAGTCCATCATAGAGAGTTCCATTTTCCGATAAGTTTCTGATAGTGCAGAGCCTATGAACACTGTGAACTGTTTGTAGCAGACTGGCTCTTGGTCTGCAGAGCTGGGCACAGAGCAACAGGTGTTGGCAAAATCTACATGCAGGATCTTCAAGGAGAAGAGTAGCCCCTGTTGGATCTTCAAGGAGAAGAGTAGCCCCTGTTGGTCCCCTCAGCACCCACCTCTGCTCAATAGGATGTCAGATGTGAGGAATGTGAAGGAGACGTCATTTCACCCGGAGTCCCTCTACAGAGAATAACCCATCCCACAGTCATGTAGACTCAAGTTGGCAACTCTCCACATCAGCTTCCAGGCCAGAGCAGAACACTTCAGATTGTCAAATGCTGGTACACTGGAGTAGTGTGCCTGAGGCCTGGGCATCCCAGACTCAATCCCCAGTGTGGGCATATGTTAAGAGTTGAGTGTTAAAATAAATAATAATCTTGTAGAGAGGGAAGTTGTGATAAAATATATGTAATGTAGGTTCAGGCTGTTGGTTCACTGGAGAGAGTGAATGCCTTGCATACTGGATGCCCCATGGTGATATGGTATCTAACCTCTCTCTCTATCTCCCCCCTTTCTCAATAAGAATTAGGGAATGAGGGGGCAGAGTGGCACACCCAAGAAAGTGCACACAAACCATGTGCAAGGACCCAAGTTCAAGCCCCCAGCAACTACCTGCAGGAGGGAAGCGTCACAAGTGGTGAAGCAAAGCTACAGGTGTCTCTCTCTCTCTCTCTCTTTGTCTCTCTCTCCCTCCCTCTCTCCCTCTCTGTCTCCCCCTTCCCTCTCAATTTTCTATATCTGAAATAAAGTAATTGAAATACGCTTTAAAAAAAAAAAAACATGGATCATTACATTTCCATCAAGAACAACATAATGGACCCCTTTGGGGGTCCCCATAGGACCTTGCCCTCAATGTGAATTAACAATGGTAGAGAATGTTCCATCCTCCAAATGGAGGTTGTATAACATACTCTATCCAGGACCTGAAGGAAATGAGTCCTGAAATTGGTGCAACTCGGAATGTTCCTACTTATCACCTACAGAGATGTAGAGGTTACATAGGCTCCTATGCTGAATGTGAGCCCCAGATAAAATCAAAGGGGTTTACAGTCAACAATATTTATATACTTTTCCCATATTTGGGAGCCACCTTCTTCCCTGATCCAGCTTTCTAGCCCGTTTCCAACATGACATCATTTCCCCAGACAATAACTTGGGTGCACCTGCATATCAGATGTCAGGCTTAGGCAAAAACTAACAAAGTCATGGGCCCTTTGGAATATAACTAAAATAGACCTACTAGCTATTTCCAAAATGGAGACCCCAAATCTTCATCTGAAATATTCCAGCCTTTAGGTACATGATTAATCAACAATTTGTATGGCTTATATGTTAACTCTTTTTCAGCCACCAGGTTCCAGATGCTACCATGATGCCAACCAGACTTCCCTGGGCAGACAACCCCACCAATGTGTCCTGAAGCTCCGCTTCCCCAGAGCCCTGCACCACTAGGGAAAGAGAGAGACAGGCTGTGAGTATGGATCCACCTGTCAACGCCCATGTTCAGCAGGGAAGCAATGACAGAAGCCAAACTTTCCACCATCTATACCCCATAATGATCCTTGGTCCATACTCCCAGAGGGTTAAAGAATAGGAAAGCTATCAGGGGAGGGCATGGGATACAGAGCTCCTGTGGTGGGAATTGTACCCCCTTATCCTATTGTCTTATCAGTGTTTCCATTTTATAACTAAATAAATTTTTTAAAAATAATAAAATGCAAATGTTTTCTGCACCTTCAACTTTCTGCATCCCACAATGATCTTGGGTCCATACTCCCAGAGGGTTAAAGAATAGGAAAGCTATCAGGGGAGGGGATGGGATACATAGTTCTGGTGGTGGGAATTGTGCAAAGTTGTACCCTTCTTATCCTATGGTTTTATCAATGTTTCCTTTTTATAAATAAAAAATAAAAAAAAAAAGGAAAACGTGAACCATCGTAAGCCTTGCCATTCTTGCCATGTGGTAATTCACTTTCATTCACTTCATCCATTGTGGGACTATGTGAAAGCTTGGTAGAGCTTAGGTAATCTCTCCCCATCCTTGGATGGAGGTCTGGAAAGACATCCTGCTTGTTAGCCTCTCTCCATAGAGATAAGCCAAGAGGGAAAAGTCTTCCAGACTCAGCTTTCCCTTGTTAGCCTCTGAAGCTTACAGAAAGCCTACACCCTCTCTCACTTAGTTTCTCCCTGCTAGCAGCAGGCCACATGGCTGCCTGCTTTAAGGTTCACTCAGAGTTCACATAGTCACCCAGAGTTCACACATCCACCTCATTTTTGATCACAAAGGAGAACACACTCCATCAAACACCTTCCCAACACCAGACAGTAGCCTCGAAACTCTATTTCCTTATGATCCTTGCTATCTATGATTTACATCAATCCTTGTTTATCTTTTCTCTATCTCACCTTACTGGTTTAACCCCTATGCTTCTCTCAAATGCCTTTAGATAATTAACCTGTTTCCATCATGGAGAATAATTGTCTTGACCTTTATGTATCGCATCAATTCTTGTCATACAAGCCCCCTACCATAAGGGGCAAGCTGACCTTTAAGAAGCCTGTAATTTCTGACATATTTGAAAAATGTTCTTTGTTTAACTTTCTATATAAACCCAAGCCCACCCTCAAATAAACGAGTGTTTGTACCAAGATACTCCTCTTTCTTTATCATGCAGTCTCTAGAGCTGGTGATAGGGCCTTGGTATAAGCTTGCCTTCTGACTGGAGTCACCCCACGTGAGCCCCAGCAATCCATCTTAAACCTCTCTACAAATCAAAACCCTTGAACTCAGCTCATTCATTAGTAGCTGTATTTTAGCTCATAGAATGAGGGCAAAATGCAGCATCCATATAGAAATAACACTCCTTCCGAGGGTACCTTCACATGGGAGGGCAGCAAATATAAATACAAGTGGAATCCCGTTAATTGTACAGCATTTTAATTTAGAGTTCTGTTTAGCAAAATTATTTTCATGTCTTCAGAGATGGCTTAGTATCAGAACACTTTGCCACTGTGGCTTCAGAAAAACCATGTGAAATGAGAAATCCTGTTGAACATATGTGGCCACAAATCCCTGTTCAATAGCTGTGAATCTGCTTAATAAAAACACAGCCATGCCTGAGAATTAGTGCTTTCCGCTGTCACCGTATTGTTATATTGGAGTCTCGGAGGAGGATAGCAGATTGTAAAGAAATGAGAGTGAAGAAATTACCCAAACAGGGGTCAGGGATAGAATATCTCAAGGTTGGTGTTTCTATATAGCACAGAGGTAGTGGATGAAAAAGAAAAGCCATTTAAACAAGGAAGAACTTGCAAAACCAGGACATAGAATGCCTGCTTTACTTAAAGAAACTAAATCAGGAGAGTGCTGACCTAGTGTAGTGGCTCTGCACAAAAGCTTTCAATCCAGAGTGTCAGGTTCAAACCCCAGTCACACCAGAAACCAGAGGGTCACCGCACTATTAAAGAATAATTAATTGATTGATTGATTGATTGGTTAATTAATTAAAAATAAAGTACTTTGGAGGGCAGGTGGTGGTGCAGCAGGTTAAGCACACACAGTATGAAGCATAAGGACCTGTGAAAAGATCCCACTTAGAGCCCACAGCTCTCCATCTACAAGAGGGTCCCTTCACAAGCAACAAAGAGGGTCTGCAGGTGTCTGTCTTTCTCTCCTCTTCTCTGTCTTCCCCTCCTCTCTCAATTTCTCTCTGTCCTGTCTGAGAGAGAGAGAGAAAGAGAGAGAGAGAGACTGAATCAGGGAAAAGCACACCAGCTCTGTGCTCTCTAAAGTTCATTTAAATACAATTGGAGGGGTTGGGTGATGGCACACCTGGTTGAGCACACATTACAATGTGCAAGGACCCAGGTTCAAGCCCCCAGCCCCCAGCTGCGGGGGAAAGCTTCACAAGCAGTGAAGCAGGGCTGCAGGTATCTCTCTGTCTCTCACCCTCTCTATCCCTCCCTTCCCTCTCAATTTCTGTCTCTATCCAATAAATAAATAAAGATAATAAAAAAATAAGTACAATTGGAAGCAGAGCCTTCAGTCTGAAAGTACAGAGGTGACCACTTTTCTGAAATTTTGCTTTCTGCAATCAACTGTGGTCCAAAAATATTAGGTACAATAAGATATTGAGAGAGAGAAAGATAGAGAGAGGGAGGGAGAGAGAGAGAGAGACATATACACTGTTCCTATACTAATTATAGCATGTTGCTTTAAATGGTCTTTTGTGTTAGGATATTATTCTAATCTCTTGCTATATTTAACCTATGGAATAAATTTGGTAGTAGGTATGTCTACCTAGAAAAACATAGTCTATGTGAGGTTTCTATTCATGGTTTGAAATATTCCCTGGGGAACTTGGAATGCATCCCCATCAGATAAGGAGGAAGTTTATGTTTTGGAAGTAGGACTCCATAATGGAACAGTGTTGTTATAAGAAAAAGAACTCTCCCCCTCTCTCTTCCTACTGGTAAGGACAGCTATCAACATACAGGTCAACATTATAACCCTCACCAGGAATGAAATTGACTACTATCTTGATCTGAGATTCCATCGTTTACAAAATTATTAGAACTAAACTCCTGTTATTTAAATCCTCAAGTCCACCTATATCTTGTAGCTGGAGCCTAAGCTAAGACATAGAAGTGTATAAGATGTTTCTCTTTCCTTTTTTGTAATATTTTTATTTATTTATTCCCTTTTATTGCCCTTGTTGTTGTTGTTTTATTGTTGTAGTTATTGTTGTTGTCATCGTTGTTGGATAGGACAAAGAGAAATGGAGAGAGGAGGGGAAGACAGAGAGGGAGAGAGAAAGTTAGACACCTGCAGACCTGCTTCACCACCTCTGAAGTGACTCCCCTGCAGGTGGGGAGTCAGGAACTCCAACCAGGATCCTTACGCCATCTTTGCATTTTGTGCCACGTGCACTTAACCTGCTGCGCTACCACCCGACTCCCCACATTTCTCTTTCTGTTCTGTGCTTTATATGTGTCAGAATCTATACAGCCCCCTTCATTTCTCATGAAAACACACCCCAAGTCCCAAGTATACTCTATTCATCTTGAGACCACCAGGAAAAATAAATTTTATACAATTAGAAATTAGGTAGAGCTGGGGAGATAGTTCAGCAATGATAGTGCATCATATCTTATGCTGAGAAGCTTAGATCAAAACTAGGAAAATGCTTCTCATTAAAAGGAATGTAAAACAAATATTTTATCAAAATCTATCCCCTAAGACATTTTGGGGAGAGACTGACTCTATTTTCAAAGATCTCCTAAACCATCTGAGATAGTAGTTATACTATAAGTTGCTTCCCAGATCTTGTTAAAAAAAAAAAACTAATGAATGAATAGTCAATGTCTTATTCTGCACTTGCTTAAGTAGGCAGTAATACAGTTTCTTTATGTTTAGGTCAAAGTATAGAATCAAAATTTCCCATTGGCTTTATTAAAAGAGATTTATGGATCTGTTGTACTTTCTAAATGAACAAAGCACATACATTAATGCATTTACTCATTTCTTTTTTTTTATTTTATTTAAGAAAGGATTAATTAAGGGGTATAACTAAGGTAGGAGGTAGGAGGGGTATAACTCCACACAATTCTCACCACCCAGTCTCCATAACCCACCCCCTCCCCTGATAGCTTTCCCATTCTCTAGCCCTCTGGGAGCATGGACCCAGGGTCATTGAGGGTTGCAGAAGGTAGAAGGTCTGGCTTCTGTAATTGTTCCCCGCTGAACATGGGCGTTGACTGGTTGGTCCATACTCCCAGTCTGCCTCTCTCTTTCCCTAGTAGGGTGTGTCTCTGGGGAAGCTGAGCTCCAGGACACATTGGTGGGATCTTCAATCCAGGGAAGCCTGGCCAGCATCCTGGTGGCATCTGGAACCTGGTGATTGAAAAGAGAGTTAACATACGAGGCCAAACAAATTGTTGAGCAAGCATTTACTCATTTCTAACAAGCCTGTGGATCTGGTAAAATCATTGTCCTTGTTTTTCAAGGAAGTGATTGGATGCTAGAGAAAGGAAAGGAAGTTGCCAAATGTTAATAAACTAAAAAGTAGTCCAGTTAGAATTGGCAGAACCAACAGGCTTTTATTTTTATTATTTTTAAATTTTTATTAGTGATGTAATAATGATTAACAAGACTGTAAAGATAACAGAGGTATAATTCCATACAGTTCCCACCACCAGAGTTCTGTGTCCCATCCCTCCCCAGCTGGAAGATCCCCTATTCATTATCCCTCTGGGAGTATGGACCCAGGGTCATTATGGGATGCAGAAAGTGGAAGGTCTGGCTTCTGTAATTGTTTCCCTGATGAACATGGGCGTTGACAGGTCGATCCATACTCCCAGCCTCCAACACATTTATAGAGTGGACCACTTTCTCCCCAAATAAATAGTTCCCTTCCCTCAACAAACACTCACACATAGGTTTATGATAGAACTTGTTTTAGAGACTTATCCCAGCTGGTGATATTTTTTTAAAACACTTTCACTGGCATGGGGATGCTTGATGGTCAGTTTTCTTCTTGGTTGATAGTCCTTGTTTTGAGTACACTTCAAGATTATGAATAGCATGGAAAGTCAAAACACTGCAGTTCAAGGGCTTGTTGAGTTCCCCAAGGATAATCATTCCCAGTTAGTCCCTAGTGAGCCCCAACTTAGCACATTTTTAAATATATATTTTATTGGGGTATTAATAGTTTACAGTAGACAGTAAATACAGATATTAATACATGTGTAAAATTTCTCAGTTTTCAGCAAAACACTGTAAGAACCCCACCTATGTCCTCCTCCACCATCAGGCATGAGGATCTGAAAGCACCCCCACCCTGAGTCCTTTACTTTGGTGCAATACACCAATCCAGCCCAAGTTCTGCTTTATGTTTCCCTTTTCTGTTTCTATTTTTCAACTTCTGTCTATGAGTGAGATCATCCCATATTCATCCTTCACTTTCTGGCTGATCTCACTTAACATGATTCCTTCAAGCTCCATCCCAGATGAAGGTGAATTCACCTTTTTTTTTAAATGTTTTATTTATAAAAAGGAAACATTGACAAAACCATAGGATAAGAGGGGCACAACTCCACACAGTTCCCACCACCAGATTCCCACTCCATATTCCATCCCCTCCCCTGATAGCTTTCCTATTCTTTATCCCTCTGGGAGTATGGATCCAAGGTCATGGTGAGATGCAGAAGGTGGAAGGTCTGGCTTCTGTAATTGCTTCCCTGCTGAACATGGGCATTGACAGGTCGATCCATACTCCCAGCCTGTCTCTCTCTTTCCCTAGTGGGGAAGGGCTCTGGGGAAGCAGAGCTCTAAGATACACTGGTGGGGCTGTCTGTCCAGGGAAGTCTGGTTGCATCATGCTAGCATCTGGAACCTGGTGGTTGACAAGAGAGTTAACATACAAAGCCAAACAAATTGTTGACCAGTCATGGACCTAAGAGCTGAAATAGTGCAGATGAAGAGTTGGGAGGATCCTCCATTTTGTAAATAGCTAGTAGGCATATTTTAGTTAAATTCCAAAGGGCTTGTGGCTATACTAGTTTCTTTTTTCCTTTTTCTTTTTGCCCCTGAGCCTGAATCCTGAAATGCCAGTGGATCCAAGTTATTGTCTGGAGAGATGATGTCATGGCTGGAAAAGGGGCCAGAAATCTGGATCAGGGAAGAGAATAGCTCCCTAATGTGGGAAAGGGGTATAAATATTGTTGACTGTAAACCCCATTTTTAATAGCTGAGTAGTAGTCTATTGTGTATATAGACCACAACTTTCTCAGCCACTCATCTGTTGTTTGATACCAGGACTGCTTCCAGGTTTTGGCTATTACAGATTGTGCTGCTATGAACATAGGTGTACACAGATCTTATTAGATGGGTGTGTTTGATTTCTTAGGGTAAGTCCATTTCTAGCCTTCTAAGAGTTCTCCAGACTACTCTCCACAGAGGTTGGACCTATTTACATTCCCATAAACAGAACTCAGAACACTCAATCACTAATTCAAATAGTACTCATAAAAAGCCTTGATGCCTGCCCCTGTTTTCAGGGTCACACAGTCAAATGAACCGAGTCTTCATTTTCATTTTTGAAAATGATGCAGTGGCAGTGTTTGACTTTCTGTAGCACCAACATATAGGCCACCATTCTGCTTCAGAAGAATCTCTCTACTGTCAGAGACAAAAGTGCAGGTAAGAAGAGTATGAAAGTTACCCAAGTCAACTCCCCAAAAGTATCTTTTCAATTTCCTGTTTCATAGATTGTGACTTTTGTTAAATTTATTTTATTATATAGAGTCATAGAGAAATTGAGAGGGGAGGGGAAGGTAGAGAGGGAGAGAGAGAGAGACACCTGTAGCCCTGCTTCACCACTCCGGAATCTTTCCCCCTGCAGGTGGGGACCAGAGGCTTGAACCTGGGTCCTTGTGCACTGTGATGTATGCACTTAACCAGGTGGGCTACTACTACCTGCCTTCCCTTTTTTTTTTTTTTTTTTTGCCTCCAGGTTTATTGCTGAGGCTCAGTTGCCGCACCATAAATCCACTGCTCCTAGAGGCCATTTTTTCCATTTTGTTGCCCTGGTTGTTGTTGTTGTTGGATAGAACAGAGAGAAATAGACAAAGGAGGGGAAGACAGAGAGGGGGAGAGAAAGATAGACACCTGCAGACCCGCCTCACTGCTTGTGGACTCAAACCCGGATCCTCATATGAGTCCTTTCACTTCACACCACTTGGGCTTAAACTAGTGTGCTACCACCTGGCCCCTGTGACCTCTTTTATAATCAGGTTAGGTGGCCTGTTGAAACTCACAAAATAAGATTTTGCAAGCCTGGGATAGAAGACCCAGTTTCTCGGGAACGTGGGAGTGAGTGAGATTTTTTTATCTTAGAATCCCAGCAAAAAAGAAGACAGAGAAGAATCCAAGTAACAGAGAATCTCTTCCCATTCCATGCATTTTTTTTTCATTTTTGTATTTGTGATTAATTGTGAGTTACAGAACTGTAAAATAACAAGTTATAATTCCACGCAGCATCTACAACCAAAGATCTGTGCTCCATTTTGTCCCAAAGGTAACAATATAATCATTTTTAATTACAGAGTAGTATTCCATGGGGTATGTGTTCCATAACTTCTTTTAGACAAATGACTATTTGTTCATCTCATACATCTAAATTCAACTGATTTTTTTTTCAGTCAGCATCACATGTCTATATAATTTCACCTCTTTGTAGTTGTTTTGTTTTATTTGTTTTGTTGTATCTCATTTAGATTCAAAAAAAGAAAGAGAAAGAGAGACTCCACAGCACTAGAACTCCCTGTAGTGTGTTAGCACCTCCCATGTGGTGCTGGGGCTCTAATCTGGGCCATGCATTTAACAAAGTACATAACCCACTATTGTGAGGTAGCCCTCCACTCTAAGATTTTTTTTCACTCAGTCCTCTTACAAAACTTCTTAGTTTATCAACATTGAAGATCCCTACTCTGCGAAATCAATTCTGCAACAGTCTGTTTAAACCTGTTTTTAAAACAAGCCGACAGAATAAACACCTTTGGTGTGAAGCTGAAACCTGGGATCATGATGAAATCATAATCTCATTTTTCTTTCTGGGCTCTGGGCTTGTGTCCCTTACTTTGATCCACCCTACACAAAGCTATTGGCAAATGTATCACCAATTTTTGATGTTCTACATTGAACATGAATTCACACACCCTCCCCTTTCCCTTGTATCCAAGACAGCACCTTTTAAAGGATGACACAGCAGTGACTCAGCAGTTTGAAGCCCTCCCAGCAACTACCTCACCATTTTATGTGGGGCTTCATTCCAGATGTTTCCCTGGAATGCTCCCTTGGTTACTGAGGCATCATCGGTAAAAAGATAGATGCTTTCTCCTGAGTGCTGGTAGTCTTCGCCTTGGAGAACACCAAATACAAGGAGAGAGAAAAATTTAAAAGATAATAAAAGAAAATGAAATGAATATGGAACACATATCTGGCAGCCCTGAGTACCAAGGAAAGCATAATTGAAAGGTTGGCAATTCATATATCAATCCAGGTGAGTTATTTTCTTTCTCAGGTCATGAACTCTCTATATAGTGATGGAACAACAATCTTTAAAGTCCTGGTATCTGTTATGGCCGTTAGACCGCTTTTGTCAATTTTTTTTTTAATTTTTTTATGTTAATTTATTTTCCCTTTTGTTGCCCTTGTTGTTTTTATTGTTGTTGTAGTTATTGATGTCATTGTTGTGAGATAGGACAGAAAGAAATGGAGAGAGGAGGGGAAAACAGAGAGGGGGAGAGAAAGATAGACACTTGCAGATCTGCTTCACCGCCTGTGAAGGGACTCCCCTGCAGGTGTGGAGCCAGGGGCTTGAACCGGGATTCCTACACTGGTCCTTGCGCTTTGCGCCACGTGAGCTTAACCCACTGCGCTACCACCGGACTCCCTTGTGTCAATGTTTCTGAACATCAATTCTAACTCAGTTCATCTGGGTGCACAGAAGAAAGGAACATGCATAATGGGACCCTACAAGAGAGTTGGACAAAGGTAGGAAACCAGTTCATCTGTTCTTCATTCCATATCTTTTTTTTTTATTTTTTTTGTAATTTTATTTATTTATTTTCCCTTTTGTTGCCCTTGTTGTCTTTTTATTGTTATTGTAGTTATTATTGTTGTTGTTGTTGTTGTTGATGTCATCGTTTTTGGATAGGACAGAGAGAAATGGAGAGAGGAGGGGAAGACAGAGAGGGGGAGAGAAAGACAGACACCTGCAGATCTGCTTCACCGCCTGTGCAGCGACTCCCCTGCAGGTGGGGAGCCGGGGGCTCGAACCGGGATCCTCACGCCGGTCCCTGTGCTTTGCGCCACCTGCGCAAAACCTGCTGCGCCACCGCCCGGCTCCCGTTCATTCCATATCTTAACTAAGAAAATCAATATGAAATCATTCTTAGAAGGTTAGTTTAAAGATTCCAAAGACTTAAAATCAGAGCACCTCTCAACTCTGACTTATGGTAGTGCTGGGAACTGAACCTGGACCCTTGGAGCCCCAAGCATGAAAGTCTTTTGCATAACCATTATGCTATCTCCCCAAACCTCCAAGCCTTTTGATAGAACCAAAAGTCTTTAAACAAGGATATTTTCCTGTGCCCAAATGCCTACTTCCAAGGATTTTCCAGGGCCAGATAAGCCAAAAAGAAGCTCATTCTTGTGGGTTCACTAACACCCATAATTACCATTAGACGTATACTTCCCAACAAAACCATAAATTCCCTCAATTAAATAGATGATCCCTCAAGGGTAGAGAGCACATAAATTCCTCTCCTCAAGGTCAAGGTACCTAGTTTAAAATGCCATCATAGAATTATGATGGCTATCTTTGGAAGGGTGGGTGGGTACAAAACTTTGGTGGGAGTGTGTGATGTGGAGCCATACATTGTAGTCTTACAATCTTTTCTTTCTTTCTTTCTTTCTTTTTTTTTTTTTTTTTTTTGTCTCCAGGGTTATAGCTGGGGCTACAAATCCACTGCTCCTGGAAGCCATTTTTTCCTCCATTTTGTTGTTGTTGCTGCTGCTGTTGTTGTTGCTGCTGCTGCTGTTGGACAAAACAGAGAGAAATCAAGAGAGGGGGAGACAGAAAGGGAGAGAGGAAGATAGACACCTGCAAACCTGCTTAACCACTTGTGAAGGTGTGGAGCCGGGGGCTCAGACCAAGATCATTGCACCCGTCCTTGAGCTTCTCACCACGTGCACTTAACCCACTGCACTACTGCCCAGCCCTTAGTCTTACAAACTTGAAACAAACTATTAATAACAAATAAAAAAATTTAAAAAATAAAATGCCATCATAAACACTGGTTGCATGGATGTTTCATATCCAGACATGGCTTTTTTCACTTTATATCTCAATTGTGCATTAATTCATAATTCTGGGAATTGTGATACATTTTAGAAGACTAATTAATTTAAATTTACACGCTAAGGAAAGCTCAATGAACTCAAGGTACAGGAGTAAAATATCATGGACATCCCCAATCCAGACATTAGTGTGACGCAAACCAAAAGAACACCCATTCACTAAGAGCATTGGTGAGTAAATATTGTTCAATATTGTTGTAAACATGCATGAAACAAGCAAGTGATTTTTAGGAAGGCAAGACAAGAGCAGTTTTAACTATTCAATCTGGGTGAACATTTGGGGATAAGAGATACCCAAGAATGCATCTTCTAAATAATAGGGAAGATAGTTCTTTACATAACCCTCCGCCAGAAATGATAATTTTCCCTCTTAAAGTCAAGAATATTTATAGTATTTTCCTCATCACAGCGTGAATTCGCAGACAATTGCAGAAGGGTTATCTACAAAAAGCATTAGCAGAGCCCATCACAATAGGAATTGGAAGGAACTTAGAGCCATCAGCATTTGTATGGGAGAAGCAATTAGCCACCAGGAGCATAAAGTTACAGAATAATAGAAACCATACAAGGAAAGATTACTAGACTCTATTTTACTCAGAATACATACATTAGCTGACACAAAGTGGCACTCCCAAGTTCAAAGAAAACTTTCTACTATTGTTGAAAAAAAAAAAAAAAAGTCACTGGACCAAGGAGTTTTCACTAACCTTTGTAGTCAGTGTTCTAGACCCCAGAATAAGGGGCACTGGTCAGGGTTCTTGGTTCCATGTAATGAAAGTCACCTCTGGTGACCTGAAGGTGAAAGCAATTTAACCATAGGCCATGAGGTTGATCACAGAATCCAAGCAATTGCTGGTCAATCAAGCATAGAAAGTGAGAAAAAAAAAAAAAAAAAAAAAAAGGAAGGGGATTCCAGTCCCACAACCAAAACCAGGACGATGGAAGACTTAGTGTAGGACCCAGTTACCCAGTTGTAACCCCAATGATAACGTGTCTCACTGGTGGTCCTAGAAAGAGCATGCTGTCACTGGCAGCATTGCCACTAGACACTGAGACACATTCTAGAATGCCCCCATTTCTTTGTACTACTGCCACAGAGACAGAGCCCAAAGGAAAAGCATGTCGGGTTGGTGGCAAAGATATGATGTATTTTTGCATAGAAAAACATAACAAAATATGTCATGAATTTTCTGGCAACCCAATAGTAAGTAGCCTTAGCTTTGATCAAATATCTGCTCCTGATTTGCAAGCATGTGGGGGAGTCAAGGGAGAGAGTGTTAGGTTTGTGTGGCAGTAAAGTGTTAGAGTTACAAGATGTAAGTCAAGAGGAGTTGGGAGAGCAGGTAAAGAGTTTAATCAAAGAGATCAAGAGTGGCAGACTCTCCGTGGCCAGTTAGGGGGCCTAGAGTGGAGAGCCGCTGCAGGATAGGCTGGGGGCATTTTTATATTGTCCAGGACTTGTTGGCTTTCAGCCTGGAAGTCCCTGGAAATCGATATTGTCTCAAGTTTTATGACCCAAATTCTGGTTGAGAATGTCCATCCAGTGTAATCTTTTCAGCCTGGGCATCGGTATTCTTCTAATTCTGGTTGAGGATGTTTGATGTAGATGGGGGTAAATTCCTGTTTTCAGCAATATAAGCTCTTCCTGTAAGATTAGAGAGTCAGGTCTCAGCATACTTTCTTCAGGTAGTATATTGGTTCTACTAAAGACTTTCATGCCTAGGGCTCTTAAATCCCAGGTTCAATCCCCCTCATGACCATAAGCCAGAGCTGAGCAGCGCTCTCATCAATCTCTGTATCTTATTCTCTCTCTCTCTCTCTCTCCATTAAGATAAAATAAATAAATAAAATGCATTTTTTGAAGATGAGGGAGAAGAATATCTGAAAACAATCTCTTTTAAATTTTTAATTATTTATTTATTTTTATTTAACCTGCCCTTATAATACTACAAATTAGGGAAGACCACATTCAATATATTAAAACAAACAAACAAACAAACAAAAACCTCACTTCACCCACCACCAAAGTGCCTGGGGCATCGTATCAAAAGATCAAAAGATACCCCCTAGCTTTCCCTCTTAACCCCTTCCCTGTTCCCTCCAATAACCATATAGTTTGCAAGGCTAAAGGTCGGCTTCACTGTATTTTCTTATGCAAGTTCCATTGCTTTAGTTAATTATATTCCCCACATGACTGAAAGTACACTTAGCAAAATCACCTCTAATTCCATTTTATACCATAAAGCATGGCTTCATCTTTTTAACAGCAAAGTAGTATTCTACTGAGTATACATACCTCCCACAGCTTCTCGATCTAGAAAGCATATAGTTGGTCCCATGTGGTAACAAACTTCTTTGATGGGAATCAGGAACTTGCTTCCACTGATTCTAAGCTTCCTCCAAACTAGGTGTATTTTTCAGATATGAAACTAATGTACTTTTTAGATATGCTTCCCCTTACTCAGGAAAGTGCAAAATGAAGAGATCGCTGGTTTTTTTTTTTTATTTATTATTAGATAGAGAAAGATATTGAGAGGGGAGGGGGAGATAGAGAAGAAAAGAGATACCTGCAGCCCTGCTTCACCACTCATGAAGCTTTTCCCCTGCAGATGGGGACCAGGAGCTTGGACCTGGGTCCTTGTGCACTGTAACATGTGCGCTTAACTAGGTGCACCATCACCTGGCCCCCTAATGATCACTATTAAACAAGAAAGCATGCCTCTGAGACAACAACAGGCTTATAAATCAGCACTTCCTCAATAAAGTAATTTAGTACATACAAACCAGTGAAAACAAGAAAGAAAATCAATTACAATAAAAATGTCTTAATGTTAGGACAGGCATATCATAACTGCTCCATTGACCACCATATTTTACGGAGACGTAATCTGCATAGATGTCTAGTCCATGCAGAGCTGAACCTAGCGAGGAGAAGACAGTTCAGTATTGTCTCCACACACCCTTTTCCATAGTGCCTTCACATGGGCTCTGAAGCTTCACGGAGCTGTGGAGATATGGGTGGTTTAAGGAGACAGTGGAGAACAGCAAATGGATGAGGGTCCCCTACACGGCCATGGTCATCCCAACAATATAAAGCATGAAGAGTGGTGACAGAACCTTCCTCTTCAACTCCACAGCAACACAAAAGAGACCCAGAACTGGAATGTTCTTTTTTAACATTTATTTATTTGTTTATTTATTTTCCCTTTTGTTGCCCTTGTTTTTTATTATTGTAGTTATTATTGTTGTTGTTATTAATGTCGTCATTGTTAGACAGGACAGAGAGAAATGGAGACAGGAGGGGAAGACAAAGAGGGGGAGGGAAAGATAGACACCTACAGACCTGCTTCACTGCCTGTGAAGCGACTCCCCAGAGGTGGGGAGCTGGGGGCTCAAACCGGGATCCTTACACTGATCCTTGTGTTTGACACCATGTGCGCGTAACCCACTGTGCTACTGCCAGACTCCCCTGTAATGTTCTTAACTAGCCAAGAGACAATTAGAGAGAATAGTATTTTCTGGTCAAATCCCAACCAGTTCACATGTGGAAGGGTAGTTACCAATGGCGTTGTGCAAAATTATATTCTGGTGCCTTGGGCTGCAAATCTCCAGACTCACCCAGCCCAGGCATATGACGAACCCTACAGACCTAGGGAAAGTCAAGATCAAAGTCAAAGTCATCCATTTTTTAGTTCTTTCTCTTTCATAACCAAAGAGAAACTAAGATATACAGGGCTTTATTTCTGTACTTCTCTGTAAAAAGAATATTTTGAATATTCAGCTGTGCTGGTAAGTTCTAAAAGTCCTGGAACTGAGCAGTACTCTATCAAAAAAAAAAAAAAAAAAAACAGGGCTGGGTGGTCGCACACCAGGTTAAGTACACATAGTATGAATCGCAAAGATCCCTGTTCAAGCCCCCGGCTCCCCACCTACAAGGGGGGGTCACTTCACAAGTGGTGGAGCAGGTCTGCAGGTGTCTAGCTTTCTCTACCCCTATCTTCCCCTCCTCTCTCACTTTCTATCTTATTCAATAAATTGAAAAAATGGCCTCCAGGAGCAGTGGATTTGTAGTGCAGGCACCAAACCCCAGTGATAACCCTGGAAGAAAAAAAAAAAAGATAAAATCACCTTTTTTGACTCATCTTGAATGGAACTTGAAGGAACCACATCAAGGGAAATCAATCAGAAGGAAAAGAAAGAACACCAGATGATCTCACATGAAGTTGGAACCTTAGAAAAAAAGGATAGAAAAGCAAAGCACAGAGTGAAGAAAGCTAGGCAGTGACACACCCAGTAGAGTGCATACATTACCAGGTTCAAGGACCCAGGTCCAACCCCCACTCCCCATTGGCAAGGGAAGGAAGCTTCCTGAGTGGTGAAGCAGGTCTGCAGGTCCACCCTACCCTATCTTCCCTTTCCTTCTCAATGTCTCTCTGCTTCTATCCAAAAGAAAAAAAAAATGTATAAACATAGACTAGCTGTGATCTGTTGGACCAAGAACTTGAGTGGGGGGAAGTGAGAGGCTGAGAGAGCATATGGCGAGTAGTGAAGGGGACCCAAATTGACAGAACTGCAGTGTAGACACAGAGAACAGAAGAAAGTGAGACACTGTACCCAGATGACAACAGCTGTCTTGTGAACCATCATTTCCCTAATAAAACTTTTTTTTAATCCTAAAACTAATGCCAATTGACAAGACAAAAAGAATCATTAGGGTGAGAAAAATGTCACCATCCCAGAAAAGACACACATTCAACCAGACCCTGTAAAGGGTAGTATAATCAGTACATGGCAGCAATTTTTTAGCATTGCTAAAAGAAATAAAATAAAATAAAAATAAAGACACCTCTTTACAGCACCATGTCCATTTCATAGTCTGATGATCTACGAGTAGCTATAACCAGTAATGTAAGTCAGGCTCAGGGAGAAGGTGAGGTTCTTGTTGAGGAGGAAAGTGCCTTCCTAGTGAACTTGGTGACCTGGCACCAAAGGCTCAGACAAGAGCTCAGGATTCTATCTGATTTAACTGCTTTGCTTTCCAGTCCAACACCCACCAACGTGTTAGAGGTTTGCTGATAAACTGACACCACAAGAGATGACTCCATCCAGCCCAACAAGGCCAAAGGGACTGGGTTCTCCCTCCCAGAAGCCACACACATCCAGACAGTCCTCCTCCTCCTCCCCTCCTTCTCTTCACTGATTTTATAATGATTGACAAGATCATAGGACAAGAGGGGTACAATTCCCACCACCAGAGTTCATATCCCGTTCCCTCCACTGGAAGTTTCCCTATTCCTTTTTTATTTTTTTTTTATTTTAAAAAGGAAACATTAACAAAACCATAGGATGAGAAGGGTACAACTCCACACAGTTTCCACCACCAGATCTCTGTATCCCATCCCCTCCCCTGATAGCTTTACTACTCTTTATCCCTCTGGGAGTATGGACCCAAGGTCATGGTGAGATGCAGAAGGTGGAAGGTCTGGCTTCTGTAATTGCCTCCCCACTGAACATAGGCACTGACTGGTGGATCCATATTCCCAGCCTGCCTCTCTCTTTCCCTAGTAGGTTGGGGCTCTGGAGAAGCAGAGCTCCAGGACACATTGGTGAAGTCATTCCCTATTCTTTATCTCTCCGGGAGCATGGAGCCAGGATCATCATGAGGTGCAGAAGATGGGAGGTCTGGCTTCTATAATTGCCTCCTCACTGGAGATGGGTGTTAGCAGGTCAACCCATACCCTCAGCTTGTCTCTCTATCTTTCCCTAGTAGGGCAGGGCCTCTGGAGAGGTGGGGTTCCAGGACACATCAGTGAGGTTGCCTGCCCAGGGAAGTCAGATTGACATCATCGTAGCATTTGCAACTCGGTGGTTGAAAACGTATTAAGATATAAAGTAGAACAAATTGTTCAATAATCAAGAACCTAAAGGCAAGAATAGAGTAGGTGAGATTTGGAGTCTCCATTTTGGAAAAGGCTAGTAGGTCTATTTTAAGTATATTCCAAGGGACCCATGACTTTACTAATTTTTGCCTGAGCCAGACATCTAACATGAAAGTGGGCTGAAGGTATTGCCTGGGGAGTTGGTGTCAGAGTTGGAAATAGGACTAGAAAGCTGGGTCAGGGCAGAGAGTAGCTCCGAAATACGGCAGACGGCTCTTCTAAGGCTTACCCAAGGCATCCCCTAATTAGGCATTAACATCTAATTAATAATAAGTGAATACCATTTCTTTTTTCTTGATTTATTATTGGATAGAGATAGCCAGAAATTGAGAGAGGAAGAGGAGATAGAGAGGGAGAGAGACAGAGAGACATTTGCAGCCCTGCTTCACCACTCTTGAAGCCTCCCTGCCTGCAGGTGGGGACGAGGGGCTCGAACCCGGGTCCTTGTGCACTGTAATATGTGCGCTTAACCAGGTGCACCACCGCCTGGCCCCGTGAATACCATTTCAAACCACTTTGCAAACAGAGCACTGCATGAGTCCCTCTGGTGAATAGTAATGGTGCTCTGGATAATCACAGCTTTCAAGAAGCACTTTAGAGCCAGGCAGCCTCAGAGAGAAACCACTAATGTTCAAAGGGCTAAGCAGAGAACATTTCACATACCTGCCCTGGCTGGAAGGTTGCCCAGAAAAGATGGTCAACCTATAACATTGTCGATCTGGTTTCTGGGAATAAAACAGAGGAGCAAACCTTGCCAAGGGGAGTCATCCCACTTCCCCACCAAATGTTGGAAGTGGCAGTCTCATTGAGAGAGCTACACATGTACAACAGATCCAGGGTCCCAGAAGACACTGAGAAAAACCTTTGAATGATCCCTAAGATTCATCCACCTTTCGCCACCTGTCATCCTAGCCACAGTTAATGAGACGCAGAAGATATCCCAGAAAAAGTGACAGGGCTGATGTCAGCTAGTAAAATTTCAAGAGAAAAATCCAATGTCTTTATATTCTGTTTCTGTTTGGGTCTGCTTCTTTTCTTTACTTTGATTTTTTGTTTGTTTGTTTTTGGAATGAGTTTTATTTCTTGAACTTGAGTTTGTTTGCATGTTTGCTTTTCTCCAGCTCTGGTTGATGACAGTATCTGAGATTGAACCTAGGACTTCAGAGCCTCAGGCACGAAAGTATTTTGGCATAACCACAATTCTGTCTCCCCAGATAATTTTTTATCATCTTCAGAACTATGCCACTCTAAATAAATAGATTTAATTTTTGGCAAAGCAAGTTGTCTTCCCTGGCCTTTATTTTATTTTATTTTATTTTATTCTTTTCTTTTTCTTGTGGTGCTGGGACCTCCAGCATGCATGATTTCAGTGTTGTTTTTTTTAACTTATTTCTAAAATAAAAAATATCAACAAGCCCATAGGATAAGAGGAGTGCAATTCCACACTATTCCCACCACCGAAGCTCCATATCCCATCCAACCACCTTTGTAAAGCTCTCCTATTCTTTATCTCAGTGTTCTAAAGTCAACTGTTGTTTTTGTTTTGTTTTGCTCTTTTTATTTCAGAGAGACAGGGAGTAACAGAAAAGGGAGGAAGATGACACAGCACCAAAACTTCCCCAAGTGTCATGGCAGAATGTCATGTGGTGCAAGGGTTCAAATCCAGAGTCACACACAGCAAGCACACACCCAGCCCACCAGGCTTTCCCCCCGACCCACGCCCCTTAGTTCTTTCCAGATGGTACAAAAATGTCCCATGTACCATTTATGTAAACCCAGTAACCACTGGTCTTGTCTCCACTTTTTTAATGTCTACAAAGCAGGGACTGCACAGAGAATATATTTCTGTCTCATCATCTTCCAGATTAACCCTCTAGAGACCAAGCACCAGATCTCACTTTGGGTCCTCTCTGGGGCTCACTCAATAGCACAGTTCAGCGGCAAAGTGAAATTGTCCCAATAGAGCTGTTTTTCTCATCACACATTTCCACTCTCAGGATTCAGAATGATTCCAGCAATTGCTCTACAGACCATTGAGGCAACAACAGTTAGTGACATTCCTCCTTCATCCTGCAGATGAATAATCACAGTCACCCCCTCAGAGAACCCTCAGTTCTGGGCAGCTAAACCCAGAGCACAGGAGAAAAGCCCTAGGTGCTTTGATTGGTTGATTGACTGATTGATTGATTGATTACAAAAGCACTGCTCAGCTCTGACTTATGGTGGTGCTAGAGGTTGAACCTGGGACCTTTGGTGCCTCAGACACAGAATGCTTTTTGCATAACCACTATGCTATCTCTCCCAGCCCTGTGGTAAGTCCTTGCTGTTTTATAGCTACACACTCAGCACCACTCGCTTAAAGAGGAGAAAAAAAAGACTCTCATGTTTTCTCAATAAGTATTTTGGAGGATTAGTAAGTTTACCTCTTTTGAGTGTTCTTTAAAAACAGTATCAGATTACATTTGCTTTTTATCAGCAAAACCAATATATAGCTAGTGCCCCCAAGCAAACAACACAGACATTAAAGGAAAAAAAAAGAAAAGAAAAGAATTCACACTTATCCCTTCCTAGACAACCAGAACTAACATATTTATATGTTCTCTAAGGATATTTTGGTGTTCAAACATCTCAAAGCATGTGCAGTTATTTGTAGCATTGTGTCTTTGTTTTTCAAGATTGGTATCAAACGATCCATATAGCTAACTTGTTTTTACTTTTCCTCTACAAAGCCAAAGGGGCACTCTTCCACATGGCAGGTGAGAATTCTACCACTGAACCACCAATGCACCGCTGGGGCCCTCTCCCTACCCATCTTTCATTTTCTTTTTCTTCTTTTTCTTTTTTTAAAATTTTTTTATTATCTTTATTTATTGGATAGAAACAGCCAGAAATTGAGAGGAAGGAGGTGACAGAGAGGCAGAGAGTCACCTGCAGCAATGCTCCACCACTTGTGAAACTTTCTCCCTGCAGGTGGGAACCAGGGGCTTGAAACCGGGTCCTTGCACATTGTAATACGTGCGCTCAGTCAGGTGTGCCACCACCCGGCCCCTCTTTCTTCTTTTTTCTCCCCCAAAAGAGAAAACACCACAGACAATAACACTTCCATCCCAGGTCAAGTTTTTTTTTATATAGGCTGTTAGTGGACCTAAATAGGAACAGTCCACCCCCTTCTGCTATTGGTCTCCCCCAGAATCAGTCAGCAGCCATTGGTTTATTCCAAGATGCTTCATTTGCATAGGGACCTATAACAGTCCATTCATAAAGAGTTTGGTTATGTCTTGAGCAAGGTATTAACATTCTGTACAGGACATAAACCAGAAACTCTTCCCCCAGGGCCTCCATCACCTCTCACAAAAGGGTGCAAAATAAGTCACTTAAAGTGACAGCCCAGATTAAAAGCCTATAAACCAGGGCCGGGCAGTAGCACAGTGGATTAAGCATAGATGGCACAAAATGCAAGAACCTGCATAAGGATCCCAATTCAAGCCCCCGCCTCCCCACCTGCAGGGGAGTCGCTTCACAAGCAGTGAGGAAGGTCTGCAGGTGTCTGTCTTTCTCTCCCCCCTCTGTCTTCCCCTCCTTTCTCCATTTCTCTCTGTTCTATCAAACAACAATGACAGCAATAACAACAACAACAAAGATAAACAACAAGGGCAACAAGAGAGAAGAAAAATGGCCTCCAGGAGCAGTGGATTCATAGTGCAGGCACCTAGCCCCAGCAATAACCCTGGAGGACTGAGGAGGAGGAGGAGAAGGAACCTATAAGCTAGGAGCATGTACAAACACAGGAAATTCCTGTGGGAACATAAGCTTAGGAACAGAGATCAAACCTTCACAGTCATAACCACACTATCACCTTTCTCTGTTGTCACCAGTCTTCACCACTCCAGGTTGACTTTTCCAGGGAAAGAGAGCAAAAAGAAGGAGAGAGAGAGAGAGAGAAGGGAGGAGAGACCCCACATTAATGAAGCACCTCACCTTCCCAAGATTCCCTGGTTCATTCTGTTCTCAAATGCCATCTCTGGTGAGATCATCCAAAACTACCAAGGGAAACATCTGCATCAATCCTAAGATGCTTCCTGATTCGGGGACTATTCAAGTGTTATGGGAAAATAGAATCATAAATGTAGAATAGTCAAGTCAGATACTAGGGGAGGAAAAAAAGCAAAACTTGAAAAATTCTTTAGCTGACCCCCAAGCTCTCAGACAGATCTCTCTACTCCCACCCAAATCAGCAAAGGTGGCTAATTGTAAAGTGGGGCTATCTTTATTTTCAGTAGCATTCCCACAGTGAGAGGGAATTATAATTTGCCACTGAAAGAAATGAGAAACCAAAAAACAAGTGCATACAATTTGCATGCTAAAAACTGGATTCCATATGAAGACAAACCACTCTTCTCAGTGGAATGGTTTACAACTAAGAGTGTTTCTTCTACTGTGTCTTTTTAATATTTTATTTATTTATTTATCATCAGATAGACATCGAAATTCAGAGGGGAGGGGGAGACAGAGAGAGAGAGACCTGCAGCCCTGCTTTACCACGTATGAAAATTTCCCCCTTGTGAAGCTTGAACGTGGGTCCTTGTACACAGTAATGTGAGCCCTTAACCAGGTGTGCCACCACCTGGCACCTCTTTGACTCTGTTTTCAACCTGGGAAAAAAAAAATGTCTCTAAGGGGGAGGGTGGGGGAAGAATTTCGCTTAGCAAATGCCCTAACTCTGTGAACTTCAGGCAAGAATTTTGTGAGTTGAGATCTTTTCACTTTTTTATTGCTGCCATAGCTATCACTGAGGCTCAGGGTCTATAGGACTAATTCCATATTTCCAGTGACTCTTTCCTTTTCTTGTCTTTCTTGTTTTTGATAGAGACAGAGATAAATTGAGATGGAAGAGGGAGATAGAGAGGAAGAGAGAGCCACCTGCAGACCTGCTTTACAACTCATGGTGCTTCCCCCTGCAGGTGGGGACCAGGACTTGAACCTGGGTCCTTGCACATGATAAAGTGTGCACTCTAGCAGGTGCACCGCCACTTGGCCCTAGACGTCATCTTTTTAAATGAATACATGAAATGAAACTAAGTGTCTTATGCTTTTAAAATAAGTAAAAAGCAATAAAAATGAGAGTTCAAAATTAGGGTCTGATATAGAAAATGTGGGCTTTGAGAGAGAGAAAGGAAACACCACCACATCACCATGGAGGAAGGCAAACATCCGGTTTGTATACTAAGAAGACAGAACCATTGTTCTAGGGAAAACCAGCAGCACCAAGAGTGAACACAGCAAGCAGGAGCATCTGAAGGAGTCCTCAGGAGCATTGAGGAGCTCTCACCTCCCTCCAAGTTGCCTTTCTCCTCCTCTGACATCTCCTCTCCTGCTCTAATGTTTTCCTTTCAAGCTGCAGATTCATACTTGGCACCACAATCAGCAGGCTCCGTGGCCTGGCACCATTTCCCCTGATATTCATCCCTGAATGGGGGCTGATTTATGGAAGGAGTGTCTCAGTAGAACAGGTGACACCTTGGGACTTGGCTGTCCTTCATGGTTAATGGGGGAGCCCCAGTAAGTCCTGACTGAAACGGTTCTTTCCCATCTGCCCTATAACTCTGCACCTGTCATTCATGGTCACCCCGGGATGAGCTGGCAGAGGCTGAGACCACCAAGGGGTAGTCAAAATATTAGTCCCACCTGCAGGGGTGGAAGCTTCAGGAGACCTCTACCCAGCTGCAAGTCTCCAACTCACCTCCAGGATGCTGGAGGAGAAAGAAGAGAAGCAGACATTTTCGTCACCACTGTGAAATCACCAGATGTTACAGCAGGCAGGTGCCTTGCTGGGGGGGACTTCTGTTCAGGAACATCCTCAAGCTGTTCTCACCTTCATATCTCATCTGCCAAACGTATGTCTGAATGACTTTGGGAGAAAACTCTCGCCGAAGGTTGGGTCCATAGCCTGAATGAAATGATGGAGAGAAAGAAGGAGGGCTTTCAGTCTAAGGCCTCCCAGGAAAAATAATTTAAGACTAACTAAAAATAATTTACCTTAACTACAGGCAGGGTCCGCAGAGCAAAACACCTTTTTTACTGCTTGCAAAGATTAGACAACTTGCATTAAGATAAAATAATAAAATAAAACAATGCATCGAGTCCTAGTTCGTAAGCCTCCCACTGCATTTTTTTTTCAGGAAATATGAATTGTCTGTAACACGTTTCAAAGAGCCTCATCCAACAGCACCAAGAAAAGTGCTTGCAAAGCACAGTCTTGGTGTTCTCAGCTCACCTTCAGAAACTGATACAATCTCACCCCATGAATAATTTGTTATCTCAAGTGCAGACTATGATTAAAAGTTTTTCCTCTTAAGAGTCTAAAAATAATACTGTGAAGAGTCTCATAAATTGACTCAGTTGCTCTTTGGCTCAAGATGCAAGATAAAAATGATGATGCGTGCACTCTTCCTATGCTAACCTATTTATTTTATTTTGTGATTTGCAGACTACTAATTGGATGTATCAAAAGTAATAAGGGCTACCACTTAACATGGTATTCACAAAGTTCAAGCTACTTTTTTTGTACTTTTAACACATTATTTTATTTATCTTTATTTTTTATTTATAAAAAGGAAACATTGACAAAACCATAGGATAAGAGGGGTACAACTCCACACAATTCCCATGACCAGAGCTCCATATCCCATCACATCCCCTGATAGCTTTCCTATTCTTTATCCTTCTGGGAGTATGGACCCAGGGGCATTATGAGATGCAGAAAGTAGAAGGTCTGGCTTCTGTAATTGCTTCCCTGCTGAACATGGGTGATGACTGGTCGATCCATACTCCCAGTCTGCCTCTCTCTTTCCCTAGTTGGGAGGGGCTCTGGGGAAGCGGGGCTCCAGGACACACTGGTGGTGTTGTGTGTCCAGAAAAGTCTGATTGGTATCATGCTAGCATCTGGAACCTGGTGACTGAAAAGAGAGTTAACATAAAATGCCAAACAAATTGTTGACTAATCATGAACCTAAAGGCTGGAATAGTGCAGATGGAGAGTTGGGGGGGCCTCCATTTTGTAGATATCTAGCAGGCCTATTTTATTTACATTCCAAAGGGTCCATGACTATACTAGTTTTGTTGTTGTTGTTGTTGTTGTTTTTTCCTGAGCCTGAAATCTGATATGCAGGTGGATCCAAGTCGTTGTCTGGGGAGATGATATCACAGCTGGAAAAAGGACCAGAAAGCTGAATCAGGGAAAAGAGTAGCTGCCAAATATGGGAAAGTTGTATAAATAGTGTTGACTGTAAACCCCATCGATTTGACCTGATCTGGGGTCCATATTCAGCTTAGGAGCCTGTGTGATCTCTGCACCCCTGTAGATCTGAGCTCACATTCTGTGGTCATGAGTAGGGACACTCCAAGCTGCCCCAATTTCAGGACCCATCATTCTCAGGTGTAGTATAGAGTATCTTGTCCATCCTCCCTTCAGAGGATGGAACATTCTCTACTGTAGTTGATACAAGTTGAGGGCAAGGTCCTATGGGGGCCCACAAAGGGGTCTATTGTGTTGTTCCTGATAGAGATGACAGGTAATATTGGGGAGAGGGATTTATTCAAGGTCTAGGCCCATCATGTCTATTTGGGAACCTCAGGACTCCCCGACTAGGGCCCCAGGAAAGCTACTTTTTTTTATTCCTCCAGGGTTATTGCTGGGCTCAGTGCCTGCACCATGAATCCACCACTCCTGGAGGCCATGTTGTTGTAGCCTCGTTGCAGTTATTATTATTGCTATTGTTGATGTTGTTTGTTGTTGGATAGGACAGAGAGAAATGGAGAGAGGAGGGGAAGACAGAGAAGGGGAGAGAAAGATAGACACCTACAGACCTGCTTCACCACCTGTGAAGCGACTCCTCTGCAGGTGGGGAGCCGGGGGCTCGAACCGGGATCCTTACGCTAGTCCTTGAGCTTTGCACCAAGTGCGCTTAACCCACTGCACCACCATGCGACCCCCAGAAAGCTACTTTTTAAAGTGCTAGAATGAACTCACTGAATTCCCTAAACTATGTTACATAGATATCACTAGTATCAACTATTTATTTACTTATTTGACTTGATAGGACATAGAGAAATTGAAAGGAGAAGGGGAGATTAAAAAGGGAGAAAGAAAAACACCTGCAGATTTGTTTCACTACTCATGAAGCTTCCCCCTGCATGTGGAGGCTAGCAGTTTGAACCTCAGTCCTTGCACCTGAAAATGTGTGTGTTCAACCAAGTGTGTCAGCAACCAGCCTCCTCAACTCCCTTTTTTTAAGTTTGTTTCTTTTCCAGGACACTGCTAACCTTTGGCTTCTGGTGGTGCTGGGATTT
Organism: Erinaceus europaeus; assembly: GCF_950295315.1. NCBI lineage: Eukaryota > Metazoa > Chordata > Mammalia > Eulipotyphla > Erinaceidae > Erinaceus > Erinaceus europaeus. Next base: position 118,063,892 of record NC_080170.1, read on the forward strand.
GAACCTGGAACTGTTGGTGCCTCAGGCATGAAGGGCTTTCTGCAGAACCACTATGCTATCTAACCTCATATCCCTCTTACAACGTATGTAATAGCAGTATCGATAGGTTATGTAGTTTGCCCAAGATCACACATCCTGTATAATAAGAGACTGAATCTGAATGTCCAACAAGACATTTGGGGGGGGGGTGCTTTTTCCATTGAAGTTCACTTGGAATACAAGACTACGTGTTTTAGGAGTAAAAGACAGTCAACATTTAATGGTCTATATCCTTAGTTATTATACCGTTCACCACTTTAGAAAATGCCATATAGGAAAAATGTTCAACTTTTCAACATGATTGGAAATTCTGGGTTGTTTTACTGATATATAAGAATATTCAGAGTCCATCAGTCACATCTGATAGTTAGTTACACAATTGCTTATGTAAAAGAAGAAGGAGAAGGAGAAGAAGGAGGAGGAGGAGAAGGTGGAGAAGCAGGAGGAGGAGGAGGAGGAAGAGGAGGAGGAGGAGGAGGAGAAGAAGAAGGAGAAGAAGAAGAAGAAGAAGAAGAAGAAGAAGAAGAAGAAGAAGGAGAAGGAGAAGGAGAAGGAGAAGGAGAAGGAGAAGGAGAAGGAGAAGGAGAAGGAGAAGGAGAAGGAGAAGGAGAAGGAGAAGGAGAAGGAGAAGGAGAAGGAGAAGGAGAAGGAGAAGAAGAGAAACGTTAGAGGCAAACTATTTTAATGTCTTCCCATATTTTGAACAAAGAGAGACTCCAGGGAGAAATATCCTTAAGAAGAATCCCTGGGTCCGTACTCCCAGAGGGATAAAGAATAGGAAAGCTATCAGGGGAAGGGATGGAATATGGAGCTCTGGTGGTGGGAATTGTGTGGAATTGTACCCCTCTTGTTCTATGTTTTTTGTCAATGTCTCCTTTTTTATAAATAAAAATTAAAAAGAAAAAAAAAGAATCAGGATCTTCCTCTTACCCACAGTCTTTGTGATAAAAGTATCAGGGGATCAGGAAACAGGGACCTGAGTTCTGGTACCAAACACCCGTAATTAACCTCTAGTTAATCTTTTCAATGCTCCTAGTTCTAAAAGGAAAGACTTAACAGAGCTGTGTTCTAGGGTTTCTTTGGGTCAAACATTCTATAATTCTAAATTGGCTGACTTTACCAGGGTCAAAGAGTTCTGGAAACAAGGAAAATAGGGGAGGAGAGTGGAAAAGTCACACTTCAGTTCTAAGATGGAGTTACATCATCACTTGAGTAAAAATGTGATTCCTCAAGCTGTTTCTGCCTCCAGGAGTTGGGCTGAGTGGAAAAAAAAAAAATCAAAACTTCCTCTATGTCTTTGTTCTTGGTGGGAGTTAGAGTGATGCCTAGATGATCCACATTAGAGTAATGCTGGGTGGTAAACCCAGAATGGTGCCAAGTGAGGTTTGGAGCCAAGATGGAGCTGGAATAGGAAATAATCACACAAAATCAAGCACAAAGGAGTTGTATTTCACCAGGAAGCCTGAGGATTACAGTTTTGGAAAACTACAAAAGGGAATGGGGTGATAGGGTTGTCTCGGTGGTAGAGTGTATGCCCTTCCATGTGTGAAACCCTAGTTCATTTCCCAGCACCACATGGGAGTGCCATAGACAGACAAGTGGAACTTCATGATTGGTGGAATGGAGCTTGGCATCCCTCCCTCTCCTCTCGTTCCCTCATAAAATATGATGGGTGAGAGTCAAAACAGCTTAGTATGGATTGGATGCACAAGTCCCTATGCTTTTCACAACACATAATGTGTTGCTGAATATAAATGTATATATATATAAGTTGTTGGAGAGGAAGAACTAAGAAGTATGCATGTAACACTAACTAAAGAAATCACTGCTACAAATTATTGTATTTTACTGTCGACTGAAACCATTAATCCCCAATAAAGAAATTTAAAAAAAAGAAATAACCTGCTTTCAATGTTTATTATAATACATAGCAGATTTCCTGAGGGTTATGCAGGAGAAAAATATCCTAAGGAGTCTTCATGTTGTTTTCCATAATGGTTGTACCAATGAACAAATTTCTTATCAGCAGTGTATAAGGAATCCCATACTTTCACACCCTCTCCAATACTGCTTCTTTCTTATCTTTGAGGTAATAGCCTTTCTCATTGCCATAAGAAGCTACTTCATTGTGGTTTCAAATTGAATTCCCCTAACAATAAATTAGAGAACATGAACATCAAACAAAAAATAACTGATGGCATGCACCTAGGACCTGGGGTCAAGCCCCTGTGCTGGCACTCATGTGGAATGGCTCCAACCAGGGGGTAAGCCTCCAACCCTCCCTCGCTGGCTCAAGAGACCACACGACTCAGAAAGGAGGCATCGGGAAATATTCTGATACAAACATTCATTTATTTGGGGAAGGATATAGGCCTTTACACTGACTTAAACAAAGGTCCATCCAAGATTGGCTGAAAATGGTGAAGTCACCGTTTTTAATATCTGGGTAGTATTCCATTGTTTATATATACCACAACTTGCTCAGCCACTCATCTGTTGCTGGACACCTGGGTTGCTTCCAGGTTTTGGCTATTACAAATTGTGCTGCTAAGAACATATGAGTACACATATCTTTTTGGATGGGTGTGTTGGGTTCCTTAGGATATATCCCCAGGAGAGGAATTGCAGGATCATAGGGTAGGTCCATTTCTAGCCTTCTGAAAGTTCTCCAGACTGTTCTCCATAGAGGTTGGACCAATTGACATTCCCACCAGCAGTGCATGAGGGTTTCTTTGACCCCCACAACCTCTCCAGCATTGGCTGCTGTTACCTTTTCTGATGTATGACATTCTCACAGGAGTGAAGTGGTAGCTCACTGTTGTCTTTATTTGCATTTCTTTAAAGATTAGATGTCCATAGGTGTGGGGTCTTACTTCTGGACTCTCAATTCTATTCCACTGGTCAGTGTGTCTATACATGTTCCAGTATCAAGCAGTTTTGATGACAATAGCCCTATAATACAATTTGATATTTGGGAGTGTGATGCCTCCAGTTCTGTTCTTTCTTCTCAAGATTGTTTTGGCAATTCTAGGTCTTTTCCATCTAGTCTGAATGACGGTCTATCAGGATACAGTAGTCTTGGTCAAAAGCCTTTCTCATTGAGCACTTGATAGATATCTTGCCATTCTCTTCTGGCCTGTAGTGTTTGTGTTGAGAAGTCTGCTGCTAATCTTATGGGTTTTCCTCTGTAGGTGACTCTTTGTTTTTCTCTTACAGCCTTCAGGATCCTTTCTTTATCCTTATTCCTTTCCATTCTAAATATGATGTGTCTTGGTGTCTATAAGTCTGGGTTAATTCTGTTTGGGATCCTCTGGGCTTCTTGAGCCTTTATGCCTTTGATGTTGTCTATACTAGAGAAGTCCTCAGCTATTATGCCCTGAAGAATGCTTTCTTCCCCTCCCTCTCTTTTTTCCTCTAGTAAGCCAATAATGTGTATATTATTTCTTTGGAAGTAATCCCATAGGTCTCTGTTGTTGTTTTCAGTATCTCTTAATCTCTTTTTGAGATCTCTTACTTCTTTTTTAGTTATCTCTAGTTCATCCTCGATCTTGCTAATTCTCTCTTCAGCCTCATTTATTCTAGTCTCTCTCCCCTCTACTGTTTTCTGGAGTTCATTTATCCTGTTACCCTGTTCTGATACTGTTTTAGCTTGTTCAGCTAGTTGTGTTCTTAGCTCAGCTATTTCATCTTTCAGCTCTCTCATAACTTTGAGATAATTAGTGTTTTTTTCCAGAGTCTCACTTGTCATTTCTGCATTTCTGATGACAGTTCTTTCAAACTCTTTACACACTCCTGTTATTATTTCCTTAATATTAGTATTTGGATGTTGACCTCATTATTTTGTGCTTCACCCTTTGGGGGGCTTTTAGCTGGACTCTTGTCCTGGTTCATTTCTCCAATCTTTCTACTTGTTGGTTTAGCTATTCTATATAGTATGTTATGAGGTCTCTCTCTCTCAGTACTTTTCAAATTACTGATCACTCTTGCCTGGATTGACTTGTGTCTAAGTAAGGTATTTAAAGAGTTCACAGTTGTGGAAATTAACAGTTTTGATATTATGTCAGTCCCTAAGTTGGAGCACAGAGGCTGTTAAAAAGCCTCTTTTGTTCTTTTCCTTCCATGTAGGTTATGGGAGCCTTGAGGGGTTTTATACTATAAGTAGGCTTCTTAGCTTAATCATTCACTCCTGACCAGGAGATAAAGCAGGGTGGGGGAGAAATAGCACAAAGAGACTCTCACACCCCAAGGATCCAAATCTCTAGGCTCAATTCAGCTTCTCTGCCAAGCTGGGCAGCATTGCAGGGCCCTATGAGTTTCTAAACAAGTCCTGTTTATAGTCTGTAGTTTCTGAGGCATTTATTCACCATGTACTCATCAGGTGAACAATGTAAAAAGGTTCCCACTATACAGCCCCACTGCTAGGCCATCAAGGTATAGCTCTTCTCCTGAATTTCCTGGTCAGTTCTCTATTCCCAGGTGTCAGCACAGAGCCTCCCCTCTGCTGTTCCAGCCTCTGAGGGCAGTAGCAATGGAGAAGGCTCACAGTTGCATTTGGTGAGTCTTAGGGGAGTCCTCTCCTCCCTTCATCAGTCTTTTTGTTGGAAAAACAGTCTGGAGGTGGTGCCTTAACTGGTAAACTGCTGGACTGTTACCATCTGCTCAATCTATCCTTAGGCCCCTCTCTGTCCATGAGCTGCATGTGTTTGCACTCACCAGTTATTTGGTACATTCCTGAAGTCCTACCTGAAGTTCTAGTCCTGCTTTGTTGCGGTCCCAGGTGATTTCCTTTGGTATTCCTAGTTGACCCAGGAGACGAGAGGAGAGAAACACTGCTGCTGCTGCTCTGTAGCCCCGACTCCCTCAACTCTATCAAGGATGTTCTATATACATGCACAATAGACACTACTCAGCAGTAAGAATACATGTCTTCTCTTTTTCTACAACATGATGGAATGGAGGTGGGTGGAGATCGTATTAAGTAAAATAATTCAGAAGGAGAAGGACAAATACCAGATGACCACACTCAGAAGTTGGACTTAAGAAACATAACAAGGGAAAAGAAAAGAGTGAAATAGTAATAAATTCTGAAAAGGATTTGGGATAAGGGTTCTCAGTGCCCTGCAGTAGAGGAACAGGACAATCTAATTGTGGTGAAGTGTGCCAACACCTATCTTGGGATGATGTGGAACTGTATCCCTGTGACAAAAAAAAATCTTATAAACCCACATTTCCCCCATATTAAAACATAAATAAGTAAAATAACTTTTCTAAAAGAAAAATGTCAAGTTCAATACTAACATATCACTTTCAAGCATTTTGTTCATGTTGATCAAGCTAGAAAAGGAAAATGATTTGAGATTCCAAGCTTTATCACTGATTATTTTAACAAGTATGTTAACGAGAACTCTCCAGATGTCTATTGTTTTGTCGAGTTTTATTTTTTAAATACCTACTATGTCTCCCTCCTAGGGCTGCCAGCTTCCTTATTCCAGTTAAAATGTTACAAAAGTACTATCCTATCTCCCCCACCCCCACCCCACCCCTTTTCTTCTCTATGCTTGCCAAAATTTAATCAGCTTGATTACCAGATTGAAAATAAATGGTTGTAAAATGTTAGTTTCTAAAAACAGGTGATCAATCAACACAATTGTGCACACCTGACAGGGGTCTGGGACTGATTTCCTCTCCCAGGAAACTGGGACCATCCAGACAGTTCCACTGACTAACGGATGAGCCCTCCTCTCACCAGAAAAACTGTCAACTAACTTCCCACACCCTGAGGGAATCGTCATAGTTCATTAAATGAAGTGCTGCCTTACAGATTCTCAGTTCTCCTTCATGAGGTACTTGGAAAGTAGAAATTTTGTCTGGGGGGTCTCAAGTTAACAGAAGCAGTATAGGTTGGATTATATTTGCTCCCACCCCAAAATTCATATGTTGAAGTCGTAGGTCCTGTTACCTTAGAAGATGAGCAGAGCTATCCACCTGGCTACTCCCGATTGGTGCCTGGTGTGAAGGGGGCAGGGATGTAATTTTGTTGGCCATTGTAGCAGTTAAATCTGCATAGAGCCCCATAAGAATGAAAGACCTTGAATGTTACTCCACAAAGATTTTCCTTGTCAGTGGCATCACCCTATGTAGATTTCATTCTTATCAAACTGTTCTGCTGACATAAGTTGTTTGAAAATTCCTTGAATTGATCTTGATAATGAACTAATTAAAAACAAGGGACCTGATAGGCATGGTGTCTCTACTTACCTCCATCTTCAGGAGAGTAAATGTGAACCATGCTGGGCCTCTTAAAACCAACTTACTGTCTCGGGTGGCGCAGTGGGTTAAGCGCACGTGGCGCAAAGCTCAGGGACCGGCGTAAGGATCCCGGTTCAAGCCCCCGGCTCCCCACCTGCAGGGGAGTCGCTTCACGGGCGGTGAAGCAGGTCTGCAGGTGTCTATCTTTCTCTCCCCTCTCTCTCTGTCTTCCCCTCCTCTCTCCATTTCTCTCTGTCCTATCCAACAACAAAGCAACGTCAACAATGGCAATAATAACCGCAACGAGGCTGCAACAACTAGGGCAACAAAAAGGGGGAAAAATGGCCTCCAGGAGCGGTGGATTCGGCACCGAGCCCAGCAATAACCCTGGAGGAAAAAAAAAAAAACCAACTTACTGTCTTAAGTAACCTTTTATTATTCCTGCATCAAAGGTTACAAGTCACCCCACAATTCCTGTCTCCACCTTTTGTTCTACTAAAATCCTCAAGGGACTGCATGAGTCCCACCCATATTAACAGAACCCACCAATTGCAAAATCAACTCATAATAACCCTCAAAGTCTCCCCCAGAAATAATGCCTCAACAGGACACCCCCACAGTCCAGTCAAATTGTCACATAAAATTAACCATCATCCTTCCAAAATTTATTTTCCTTTTTTTGTGTGTGTAGGTTCTGGAAGTTGTATAAAATAGATTTTTAATGTATTTTCCTTTCAATGTCACATGTATAACTGTAGCTAAAGCAAGGCACAATGTTTTCAAATGCCGTGTTTGAGTGGTTTAAAAAAATGACTTCAGGAGGGGGTTGGGTTAAGCGTAGGTGGCACAAAGCGCAAGGACCGGCATAAGGATCCTGGTTCGAGCCCCCGGCTCCCCACCTGCAGGGGCATCGCTTCACAGGTGGTGAAGCAGTTCTGCAGGTGTCTGTCTTTCTCTCCCCCTCTCTGTCTTCCCCTCCTCTCTCCATTTCTCTCTGTCCTATACAACAATGAACAACATCAGCAATAACAATAATAACCACAACAAGGTTACAACAACAAGGGCAACAAATGGGGGGAAAATGGCCTCCAGGAACAGTGGATTCATGGTGTAAACACTGAGCCCCAGCAATAACCCTGGAGGCAAAAAAAAAAAAAAGACCTCAGGAAAATGCACAATTTTCTCCCAAGTTGTCCAATGTCCTTTTCCAGTTCTTTAATATTCTGAATTAATAAGTTTAACATAAGCAATGCACACTTTTCTCCTGGACAGTGTTCTGAAGAGTACTTACAAATTGGCTTTATTATGAAGCAGTTTCACACAGTAAGAAAAATATTTTTGAAATAAAGTCAGACTCCTAGTTAGGTTTAAAAATGAAAAAAAAAAGCCTCTGAATTATTATTCTCAAAAGAGTGAACTGAGTTTGAGGTCTTGAGAATTATTCTTAAATAACTTTAAATAATTTCCAATTTTTATATTTTATTTATTATTGGATAGAATCAGAGAGAGATTGAGGAGAGGGGGATGTAGGGAGAGAGAGAGAGAGACAGAGAGAGACAGAGATGCCTGCAGCCCTGCTTCACTACCCATGAAGCATTACCTTGCAGGTGGGGACCAGGGCTTGTATCCAGGTCCTTGCACATTGCACAAGGCGCACCACTGTCTGGCTCCAAGAAATTTTTTTTTTAATTCTGATTTGGGAGATAACTGAATTATGGCTCAAAAGAAACAGCATAATGATTATGTGAAGACTTTCTTGTCTGAGATTCCAGGATTCCAAGTTCAAACCTACACACCACCATAAAACAAAGCTCTGCCCTTTCCCTCTCTCTCTCTCTCTTTCCTTCTCCTTCTCCTTCTCCCTCTCCCACTCCCCTCTCAATGAATACTTGCATTTTAAGTACAAAAGGTTATCAGAATTCCTGCCTTGATATTGGTCTTGGCACCACGGCATAATACTTCTGCGATTGTGAGACTCAACTTCCCACAAAGGAAGTTCATAATGAGAATTAAAGACCTGTTCCAAGACTTTTGAATCCCCTCATTAGTGCCAAAATAGAAAATACCAGAGCGCATGACCAATTAGAAGGAAGATTTTTGTTTAAGACAGAGACAGAGAAAGAGAATGAAAGAGACCACCACCAAAGCTTCCTTCCACATGGTGGGGGCTGAGTTTGAACCTAGTTCACACACATAGCAAAGCAATGTACTATCCAAAGTGAGCGATTTTACCAGCATTTTGTTTTTCTTTTTGCAAAAGCGGCTGTCAATCTTTCACTGGGTGCACAGCCTCAATCAAAGAGGTTAATGAGGTACTACCTCCATTTCCATCCTGATAAGGGTTTTAGAATACACTCAGTGTGCTTCAGAATACGGTTTCCATGTAACTGAATCCTTGGTGTGCACCTGCAGATCTAAGGTGTTGGGGGGATGGGGCTCAGTGCCCTGTGGTAGAAGGACATGTCACTTTGATGGTGATCAAGATGTGTTGCTGACAATTCCTTTGGCAAGGTGTGAAACTGGACCCCAGGAGATGACCATAATCTTCCAAACCAGTATTTCCTCTAGAAAAATAAAAAGACAGCTAAAACAGTAAAAAATCAATTTCTAGGGAGAAAATGCTATTGTTTCTCCAGCTGAGTGATGCCAAAAAGAAAAGGAAAGAAAGAGAGGGAGAGAGGAGAGGAGAGGAGAGGAAGAAAGGAAGGAAGGAAGGAAGGAAGGAAGGAAGGAAGGAAGGAAGGAAGGAAGGAAGACAATGGCTGCTCCCCACAGAAGGAGCTCAGTAGAAGGAAAGAGGGCAGATTCCAACTTCTGAGTATGGTGACACATACGTATCAAAACTACTGCCTTTTGGAGAAGCTACAAAAGCTTAGTCACTGAAACTATGAGAGATCAAGCAAGGCTGCCAAGGCTTGAGAGGCAGAAGGAAAGGAGATTCGCAGATGCTCTCATGACATGCTCTGCCTGTTTCTCCTCCAAGGCTCTGCCAAGAAAGGAGACCAAAACTCCAAGGACTGGGAACCTGTGAGTCCAGAAAGCTAAAGAGGGTTTTGGCAGTTTCTGGTACCAGAAAGACAAAAATATGGAGTTCAAAGCTGTAAGACCCCTCTCAAAAAGGTGTCACTGTCGTGTGTCCATATCTCTCTACAGCAGATGCTGGGGAGGTCAGGGAAGGAGAGATAACTTTGACTTGTCTTTGGTTGAACTCTGTGAATATTGTTTGTGAAGAAGAGGACACAAATAGCAGTTGAGGAAGCAGCCAGCACACTCTGGCATGGATTCAGACAATACGCAGAGAGTACTTGTTCCCAGTCAAAAAGCATCTTGACTGAGGGGCTACAGAAAGAAATCTGCCTGATTTGATCACCTCACTGGGTGGGATGTCTTGGGTTAAAACAGGAACCGGCCATATTGAATTTCTATCTGGAAGTTGAAGCGTACATCAGACATACAACAAACCATTAATTTCCAGCCTATTTGAAGAGCCAATTTGATGGCAACAAAACTGAATAAAATAACCCATTAAAAAACAAATGGGCAGGCAGCTTTGGAGGACATTCAATGGATAGTGTTGGATTCCCAAGCATGAGACTCCAAGTTTGGTTCCCAGCATTGAATGTCTCTGTCTCTGTCTCTCTCTCTCTCTATCTATCTCTCCCTCTCCCTCTCCCTCCTCCTCCCCCTTCCCCTCTCCCTCTCCCTCTCTTTTTCTCTCCCATCATTAATTCATGAATAAATACATGTATTTTTTAAAGATGTGTAACAGAATTTTGCTGTTGGTTGCTAAGTAGACTCATAGCCCTTTAATCCCATATTCTTGTAAAGCATTATTAAATCAATAATGAAAATAAATTTGAAGGCATGCACAAAAGAATTGGATAGACACTTTGTCAAAGAAAATGTGCATTTGACCCAACAAACACATGAAGTAACCATGTGACCATGTGACTCTCAGCAATGACGAATAAAAACTCTCACTGAAAGTTTCCAAAATATGTTTTAAATGAAAGTAAGAAGCAGCTGGCATACAACATGTTTGCTGTGTGAGATTTCTTCTTTCTTCCTACTTGAAAAGCAACCATGATATCTGTGTCTGCAATACTCATATCACAATAGATAAAAAAAAAATAGAAAAAAAAAAGAATTAAAGCAACTGATTTTGTGGTTCTTGAGTTTGTCCATCATTTATGAATTACTTACCAAGACTTTTTTGTTAGTCAAACAAATAACCAAACTCCTGTATGTAAGTCATTGTTACTTCAATACATGCAGTTAAAGTCAAACTGTTAGGAGCTTACTTCTCCTTGGGGCTTAACATTATTCCATAAAGATTTCTTCCATGGAGTTCAGCTCATTGTTAATTTGAGGCCAAAGACATTCTCCAAGTAGTTGACCTAAGAAGAAACCAATCAGTACCTCATTCACACATGGCACACTTCAAGATAAGGAAGAGATCATTTAATACAGGCTACTCAACCATCACAGTCTAGGCCATTGCTCAGTGAAAATCTGAGTAGAGAAAGTATAAGTCAATCTCTCTTTGATTTCTGGCACCTACATCAGTTCAGAGATCACAAAATGTAATCGTCTTGCTCAGACTCAAAATTCGGAGTGGCAGCAAAGAAGCTCGTTGCCTTCCAAGCCAGATTATGTTTCTAATCCATCACAGAGTGATAGCCTTGTAAAATACAAGAAAGGTGAGTAGTAAAGTAAAACAAATGTAAAGCATGCAAGGTACTAGTCTCTACAGTGCATTATTAATTTAAGAATTCTAAAGTATAAACATGTATAAACTACTGTATTTATGTTTTGTTACTGTATTTTATTAATGACTGTAAACCATAAGCCCCCCAATAAAAATGTTTAAAAATAATAATAATCTATAGCACAAAAAAAGAATTATAAAGTAAACCTGTCAAAATGCTTTTTGAAAAGGAAAATAATAAAGGTATTGGGTCAGGGAGACAACATAGTGACTCTGCAAAAGTCTTTCATGTCTGAATTTCCAATAATCACCAGAGTGTGACATTTTGAGGGAAGTATTATCAGTGCTCCAAGTAGAACAGACTGAAAATACTGCCTTGGATTTGTCAGAATTATCCAATAGTCACTTCCCAGAGACACAGGAGCTAAATTAGCAGATTGCCATGAACATTGGAAAAAAGAAATGCATACATTTTTTTTGAGGGGCAGACTATATAGTCTGACAGTGAAAATGTATGCTGTCGCAGGAAAAGGAGAAAGAAAAATTTCTAGTCCAAGATGAAGTCAACAGTGTTAGAGTAGTGCATTATCTGATAAAATATTTGACCGGCTTGGGTACATACTGGAATGTTGCAGTGCACTCTTACAGATGTGATGGAAAAATCCAACATCTGGCTCTACAACAAATCAGTTAGATTATTATTATTTCTTTGCAAGTGTGTTTGTTTTAGTTATCTACATTTCACATATAAATAAAGCTATCCAGTATTTGTCTTTTACTTTTTTACTTCACTTAGGACAATCACCTCCACTGCCATCCTTTCTGTGAAATGCAATGTCATCTTTTTTTAAATAACCAAATAATACTGTAATTCTATTATTTTTTAATATTTATTTATTCCCTTTTGTTGCCCTTATTGTTTTATTGTTGTGGTTATTACTGTTGTTGTTATTGATGTCGTTGTTGTTGGATAGGACAGAGAGAAATGGAGGAGGGGGGAGATGGGGGGGAGAAAGACAGACACCTGCAAACCTGCTTCACCACCTGTGAAGCAATTCCCCTGCAGGTGGGGATCCAGGGGCTCAAACCGGGATCCTTACCCGGTCCCTGTGCTTTGCGCCACATATGCTTAACCCACTGTGCTACAGCCTGACTCTGTAATTCTATTATTTTAAAGATCAAAACACAGCTCCACTATCAAGGATGACCTCCAGTGCCATCCATAGTGCTCCCCTGTGGTACTGGGTATCGAACTCAAGGCTTCATGCATGCCAAACACGCTCTACCATTGAGAAACCTCCTTGGCCCAATCATTTTATGCATGGAAGAAAAAGAGAGGCTGGCAGAGAGTGACACCAAAGCACTGCTCCACTATCCATTGAATTCAACTACCCTCGTCTTTGGTGTTGTCCCATCAGGTGTTGGAGATTGAACCCAAGGTCTCACACCTTGGCATATGTTTTATCTTCTGAGTCACCTCCCAGGTGTCCTGCATTTGTTATATTTCCTGGGTTTTATTTCCTGTTTATATTCTGCTTAGACTTCCTTGGGATTTCAGTTTGATATGTGAGTTGCAGTGTGTGTCTCCTTAGTTTAGTGACAAGGATGGAGCTAATAGAGGACAGGTAGTGAATCAGGTGGATTTTTCCATCACATCTGTAAGAGTGCACTGCAACATTCCTGTATGTACCCAAGCCGGTCAAATATTTTATCAGATAATGCACTACTCTAACACTGTTGACTTCATCTTGGACTAGAAATTTTTCTTTCTCCTTTTCCTGCAACAGCATCCATTTTCACTGTCAGACTATATAGTCTGCCCCTCAAAAAAATGTATGCATTTCTTTTTTCCAATGTTCATGGCAATCTGCTGATTTAGCTCCCGTGTCTCTGGGAAGTGACTATTGGATTATTCTGACAAATCCAAGGCAGTATTTTCAGTCTGTTCTACTTGGAGCACTGATAATACTTCCCTCAAAATGATGATGGATGATGGATGATTGATGATTGAAAGACCTCTCCACATTGTGCTTATAACCACCAAATGTTTGAAAGTCTTGCTGCTGCGTAACTTATACACAGGAAAAAAAAAAAAAAAACTCTAGAGAAAACACAGCCACTCTGAAAGGATTTTCTACAGCATTTGCTATTCTTTTGTATTTTATTTGTTTTCATGCAGCACGAGGGGATGAACTCAGGGATTTGCACATGGAGGTCACTTCTGAGCAATCTCTCAGACCCAGTTGGTTGACTGGTTTTCATTTGGAGGAGAAAGCGAAGAGAGAAGGGAAAAGATATAGAGCAGAGAGACACATGAACTTGCTTTAGAAAAAGTAGCTAACCTGTCTCTAGGAGCTTGGGAGAACTATTCTGGTTGTATCTTGGGTGTGGGTGTGGGTGTGGGGGTGGGAATGGTATGGAATCTTACCCATATTACCTTATACTCTTGTAGATCACTGTTCAGTCACTAACGCAAGTTTTAAAAAGAAAGAAAGGAAGGAAGGAAGGAAGGAAGGAAGGAAGGAAGGAAGGAAGGAAGGAAGGAAGGAAGAAAGGAAACCTGTTAAGAAAATATATATATTGGTCTTAACTAGCTAAAGTTTCTCTTACTGAGAAAGCAATTGGTTTACCAACTTGGTACAAGCACTTAGCCTCATCAGGGACCAGTAACAAATGGAGCACTGTACTTTGAGTAGTATGGCGTTAGAGTAGGGATTTCAAGCAGGACCGCGTTCAAATTCATGTGCTTCAATTCTCTATAGTCCACATATCAGTGAAACCAACCAGTAGCTGTCCTTCATTCCCCTTTTATTTCACCAAGCAAGATAACCTCCAGTTCTATTCATTTTGCCCCCAAGAACACAATATCATCTCTTTTTTTTTTTTAGTTGCTGTATATATACATTGAGTATATATGTCTCATAACTTCTCCATCTAGTCATCTACTGATGGACATTCAGGTTGCTTCAATATTTTGGATATTATGAGTAATGCAGGAATGTACATGGAGGTACATATGCCCCCTTGGATTAGTATTTTTATGTTGTTTGGATCAGTGACCCAGAGTAGTATTTCCACTCTTAGTTGTTGTTTATGGGTATTCCATATTGTTTTCCATGGTAGTTGTACCACTTAGCATTCTTCCTAGCAGTATAATAAAATTCCTCTTTCTCCACATCCTCCTCAACACTTAATACTTCCTACCCTATTAATGTAGGTCATTCTCACCAGTATGAAATGGACTCTCAATATGCTTTTAATTGTTAGCAGATTTTCTTGGGGAAGGAAGTTGTGATGACTTACACTCATCTCATGCTACTGCCTCGGGAAGGAGGATCAGTTTGCAGGCCATTATTGGTTCTCATTGTTGTTCGATTAGGTTTTCTATGTGTTTGTTTGTTTGATGAATCATGTATCTTGCTTACACAACATGAACTCTGAGGGACCTCCCAGGGCCATTGGTTTCCTTTCTTTATCTCCACTTGTTTTGCTTTTCACCAGAGTGCAGCTGAACTCTGGCTTATAATGGTACTGGGTATTGAACCTGCAACCTTTAATGTTGCACTACAGATAGTGCTATTTTCCTGCTCATTCTTTATATTACAGATTGAAAGAAAGACACAGAGAGTGGCAAGATACCACACTGCCCACCATCCATGAAGCTCCCTCAGTGCTGTATATAGTGGTGAGCCATGTGGTTCCAGGGCTCAATCCCTGGGTTTTAAACATGGCAAGGTCTAAAACCTACAAAGCAACCTACCCTTCAGTCCCTAAGAATCATTCTTTAACAGCACTGGTCTGTAGAGTCTATTAAAACATCTATTGCTTGACCAATGGCTCATGTATTCATTCAGTAAGCACTTACTGAGCATCCTTGAGCACTGTGAGTTGCTATCACAGGTTCCCTTAACTTTTCAAGTGCATCCACTCTATTAAACAAGATGACATATTTTTTTATTTATTCCCTTTTGTTGCTCTTGTTCTTTTACTGTTATAGTTATTATTGTAGTTGTGACTGATGTCATCATTGTTGGATAGGACAGAGAGAAATGGAGAGAGGCGGGGAAGACAGAGAAGGGGAGAGAAAGATAGATACCTGCAGACCTACTTCACCACTTGTGAAGCAACTCTCCGGTGGGGAGCCGGGGGCTTGAACCGAGATCCTTCCCTGGTCCTTGTGCTTTGTGCCACGTGCTCTTAACCCACTGCGCTACCACCCAACTCCCTATGATGACATATTTTTAAATAGTCAAATAGAAAGGAAAATCATTAGTGTATAAGCAAGGCACTAACCTTGTGTGAGTTCAAAGGAGGGACAGGTTCTGTTTAACAAGACACCAGGAAAGGGCCATCTTGTCTTCTTTCCTTGAAGGACAAGTAGAGGGTTGAGTGATGGAGCTGAGGATAGTGTCAGTCACCAGGAGCAAAAGCAGGAAGACAGGCAGTCGCAGACATAGAGGAGACAACCTACACAGAAACACGGCGTTTCTCATCGCTAGACATTGAACAGGCATTTAACTCCCCTGCTGGCAGTTTCTTTATCTGCCCAAAAGAAAATGACAGGGCAAGTATCCATTTCACTGGATGAAAGAGATCAAACGGCTTAACTTAAAAAAAGTGCTTAAGCAGTGGTCAGCACTTAAAAACTGTCAACAGTCTCTGTTATCACCATTCCCCCTCATAGGATGATTAGGGAATGTTAGCTTCTGCACTCACTCACTAAGTGAGGCTTTTAGTACTTTGGGTTTATGCTGTGGGGAAAAAAAATACCAAAGCTTTCAAACTCTCAGAAGCACAATGATTGTCTGTACTTAAGGAGCAGGGGGAGAGAAATAAATCAACACAGGGTGGGTGAGAAGAGAACCAGGTAAAAACAGACCCATGGATCTGAATAAGGAAAAAAATACTCCTGGGAGTGATGAGATAGCATAATGGTTATGCAAAGGACTTCCATGCCTGAAACACTCATGTCCCATGTTCAGTCCCCAGTGTTACCATAACCCAGAGCTGAGAAGTATTCTGATAAAATACATACATACATACATAAATACATAAATAAATAAAATCTTGAAAAGAAGGAAGGAAGAAAGAAGGAAAGAAAGGTCAACTTAAATAGTTTGGGGATGGGCTGAGGAGAGTGTTATGTATGACTTTTATGCCTGGAACATTGAGGTCCAAGCACCAACATCTATCTTTCTCTCCCTCTCCCTGTCCCTCTCCCTGTCCCTCTCCCTGTCCCTCTCCCTGTCCCTCTCCCTGTCCCTGTCCCTCTCCCTCTCCCTCTCCCTCTCCCTTTCCCTCTCTCTCATGCACTATTGTCTCTCTGTCTCCAAAAACAAAGAAAATAATGGCTCCCAGGAATGGAATCATCCGCAGGCAACAAACAATGACTCTATGTCAACATCCACCTCAAGACCTGAAGGGCATAAGCTCCTGGATGCTCTAAAAAACCTTATGTTGTAGAATCCCTTGATAGGCCATTATCTACTGCAACACTTTAATCCAAGCATCTCAGGGTGGTGTCTATATGTTGCTGTGGGTTTCTTTTGAAGTGAAATCTGAGGAAGTTCTCTTTTTTTGCTAAATTGCATTGTTTAGAATTTCCAAAGACTTATGAAAATTAAAACTATGAACATTCACAGATATATAAGGCAAACACGGAGAAATTTACTATTTTAAAGATTGGAGGGAGAGGCCAGGCAGTAGCATACCAGGTTTAGTGCACGTAGTGTGAAGCAAAGGATCCCGGTTCAAGCCCCCCGCCTCCCCACCTATATGGGGGGGTCACTTCGCAAGCAGTGAAGCAGGTCTACAGGTGTCTATCTTTCTCTCCCATTCTCTGTCTTCCCTTCCTCTCTCAAGTTCTCTCTGGCCTATCCAACAACAATAATAACAATAATAGCAATTACAATAACAACAAGAACCATGGAAAAAATGGCTGCCAGGAGCTGTGGATTCATAGTGCAGGCACTGAGCCCCAGCGGTAAACCTGGAGGCAAAAAAATAAATAAACTAAAAGAGTGGTGAGACAAGAACTCCACACAGTAGGCTGCTTAAGAACTGGTATTTCCAAAATGAGGGCATGAGGTATTTTTTAGTTTTGTTTGTGTTAAACTAGAGCACTGCTCAGCTCTGGTTTATGGATTTACAGGGGATTGAACCTGTGACTTTGGAGCCTTGTAGATGAAAGTCCTTTGCAGAGCCTTTATGCTATCTGGCCCAACCTGTAAGGTTCTTAATCTTCAAGGAAGAAAGGTGACCCCCTAACCTCTGACACAATGTCCCATCAGTTTCTGTGAGATCTCACATCAGGCTTATGGATGGGGTTACCAAGAGTCCAGTCATTCTTAAAGGGCTGTGTGAAGTCTTGTGAGTCAACCCTGAAGAGGGGGGACACTTACTTATTACAGTGTTATACTGACTGTGCAACTCTGATGCTTTGTTCTTGGGGTCCTCACTGGCTTAATGGGTCTGCACCTCCTAGGATAGTTAGTTCATAGACAGAATGAAAGACACACCACCACCACCACCACCACCACCACCACCACCACCAACCTTGCAATCACACCTTCTGTAGACAAACCAAGCACTCCATGGTACATCACCAACCACATCTTTGACCGGAGTCTCCCATCCTTGGACCCCTGTTCTCCCACCCTGACCACATCAGAGTCAGGTGTCAGACAACTGAGGGCAGCCCTGACTCCCCAATGAGATTATTCAAAAAGACCAACACAAGCCTGCTTCCCCTACCTCACCCACTGTCTTCAAAGAAACCACAACAAAGGCTCCATCCCCCGTTGCTCCTTGCTCCCCCTGCTTTCTGACTAACACTGAGGCCTCCCCACGTGGTCCTTTTCCTCCTCCAGGAAGTAACTATCTCTTCAGTGCCAACTGTCTCTTGGGTGTTTGGCTTCATCATATCTGAATAAGAATAAAGTAGTGGGGGGTCAGGTGGTAGCTCAGCTGGTTAAGTGCACATGGTGCAAAGCGCAAGGACCAGCGTAAGGATCCTGGTTCTAGCCCCCAGCTCCCCACCTGCAGGGGAGTCGCTTCTCAAGCAGTGAAGCAGGTCTGC